>NC_044550.1:63892595-64199243 GCF_007565055.1 Rhinopithecus roxellana | reverse complement strand
GTTTCTTTTGCTGTGCAGAAGCTCTTTAGTTTAATTAGATCTCATTTGTCAATTTTGGCTTTTGTTGCCATTGCTTTTGGTGTTTTAGACATGAAGTCCTTGTCCATGCCTATGTCCTGAATGGTATTAACTAGGTTTTCTTCTAGGGTTTTTATGGTATTAGGTCTAACATTTAAGTCTCTAATCCATCTTGAATTAATTTTCATATAAGGAGTAAGGAAAGTATCCAGTTTCAGCTTTCTCCTTATGGCTAGCCAATTTTCCCAGCACCATTTATTAAATAGGGAATCCTTTCCCCATTTCTTGTTTGTCAGGTTTGTCAAAGATCAGATGGCTGTAGATGTGTGGTATTATTTCTGAGGGCTCTGTTCTGTTCCATTGGTCTATATCTCTGTTTTGGTACCAGTACCATGCTGTTTTGGTTACTGTAGCCTTGTAGTATAGTTTGAAGTCAGGTAGCGTGATGCCTCCAGCTTTGTTCTTTTGGCTTAGAATTGATTTGGCAATGCGGGCTCCTTTTTGGTTCCATATGAACTTTAAAGCAGTTTTTTCCAATTCTGTGAAGAAAGTCATTGGTAGCTTAATGGGGATGGCACTGAATCTATAAATTACCTTGGGCTGTATGGCCATTTTCACGATATTGATTCTTCCTATCCATGAGCATGGTATTTTCTTCCTTTTGTTTGTGTCCTCTGTTATTTCGCTGAGCAGTGGTTTGTAGTTCTCCTTGAAGGGGTCCTTCACATCCCTTGTAAGTTGGATTCCTAGGTATTTTATTCTCTTTGAAGAAATTGTGAATGGGAGTTCATTCATGACTTGGATCTCTGTTTGTCTGTTATTGGTGTATAAGAATGCTTGTGATTTTTGCACATCGACTTTCTATCCTGAGACTTTGCTGAAGTTGCTTATCAGCTTAAGGAGATTTTGGGCTGAGATAATGGGGTATTCTAAATATACAATCATGTCATCTGCAAACAGGGACAACTTGACTTCTTCTTTTCCTAATTGAATACCCCTTATTTCTTTCTCTTGCCTGATTGCCCTAGCCAGAACTTCCAACACTATGTTGAATAGGAGTGGTGAGAGATGGCATCCCTGTCTTGTGCCAGTTTTCACAGGGAATGCTTCCAGTTTTTGCCCATTCAGTATGATATTAGCTGCGGGTCTGTCATAAATAGCTCTTATTATTTTGAGATACATTCCATCAATACCGAATTTATTGAGAGCTTTTAGCATGAAGGGCTGTTGAATTTTGTCAAAGGCCTTTTCTGCATCTATTGAGATAATCGTGTGGTTTTTGTCTTTGGTTCTGTTTATATGCTGGATTACGTTTATTGCTTTGCATATGTTGAACCAGCCTTGCATCCCAGGAATGAAGCCCACTTGATCATGGTGAATGAGCTTTTTGATGTGCTGCTGGATTCAGTTTGCCAGTATTTTACTGAGGATTTTTGCATCGATGTTCATCAGGGATATTGGTTTAAAATTATCTTTTTTTGTTGTGTCTCTGCCAGGCTTTGGTATCAGGATGATGTTGGCCTCATAAAATGAGTCAGGGAGGATTCCTTCTTTTTCTATTTATTGGAATAGTTTCAGAAGGAATGGTACCAGCTCCTCCTTGTACCTCTGGTAGAATTCGGCTGTGAATCCGTCTGGTCCTGGACTTTTTTTGGTTGGTAGGCTATTAATTATTGCCTCAATTTCAGAGTCTGCTATTGGTCTATTCAGGGATTCAACTTCTTCCTGGTTTAGACTTGGGAGAGTGTATGTGTCCAGGAATTTATCCATTTCTTCTAGGTTTTCTAGTTTGACTAGAGGTGTTTATAGTATTCTCTGATGGTAGTTTGTATTTCTGTGGGGTCGCTGGTGACATCTCCTTTATCATTTTTTATTGCATCTATTTGATGCTTCTCTCTTTTCTTCTTTATTAGTCTTGCTAGGGGGAATTTTGTTGATATTTTCAAAAAACCAGCTCCTGGATTCATTGATTTTTTGGAGGGTTTTTTGTGTCTCTATCTCCTTCAGCTCTGCTCTGATCTTAGTCATTTCTTGCCTTCTGCTGGCTTTTAAATGTGTTTGCTCTTGCTTCTCTAGTTCTTTTAATTGTGATGTTAGGGTGTCAGTTTTAGATCTTTCCTGCTTTCTCTTGTGGGCATTCAGTGCTATAAATTTCCCTCTACAAACTACTTTAAATATGTCCTGGAGTTCCTGGTATGTTGTGTCTTTGTTCTCATTGGTTTCAAAGAACATCTTTATTTCTGCCTTCATTTCGTTATGTACCCAGTAGTCATTCAGGAGCAAGTTGTTCAGTTTCCATGTAGTTGAGTGGTTTTGATAGAGCTTCTTAGTCCTGAGTTCTAGTTTGATTGCACTGTGGTCTGATAGACAGTTTGTTATAATTTCTGTTCTTGTACATTTGCTGAGGAGTGCTTTACTTCCAACTATGTGTCAGTTTTGGAATAAGTGGGATGTGGTGCTGAGAAGAATGTATATTCTGTTGATTTGGGGTGGAGAATTCTGTAGATGTCTATTAGGTCCGCTTGGTGCAGAGTTGAGTTCAATTCTTAGATATCCTTGTTAACTTTCTGTCTCGTTGATCTGTCTAATGTTGACAGTGGGGTGTTAAAGTTTCCCGTAATTATTGTATGGGAGTCTAAGTCTCTTTGTAAGTTTCTAAGGACTTGCTTTATCAATCTGGGTGCTCCTGTATTGGGTGCATTATATTTAGCATAGTTAGCTCTTCTTGTTGAATCGATCCCTTTACCATTATGTAATGGCCTTCTTTGTCTCTTTTGATCTTTGATGTTTTAAAGTCTGTTTTATCAGAGACTCAGATTGCAACTCCTGCCTTTTTTTGTTTTCCATTTGCTTGGTAGATCTTCTTCCATCCCTTTATTTTGAGCCTATGTGTGTCTCTGCATGTGAGATGGGTCTCCTGAGTACAGCAAACTGATGAGTCTTGACTCTTTATCCTATGTGCCAGTCTGTGTCTTTTAATTGGAGGATTTAGCCCATTTACATTTAAGGTTAATACTGTTATATGTGAAGTTGATCCTGTCATTATGATATTAGCTGTTTATTTTGCTCGTTAGTTGATGCAGTTTCTTGCTAGTACAGAAGGTCTTTACATTTTGGCATGTTTTTGCAGTGGCTGGTACCGGTTGTTCCTTTCCATGTTTAGTGCTTCCTTCAGGAGCTCTTGTAGGGCAGGCCTGGTGGTAACAAAATCTCTAAGCATTTGCTTGTCTGTAAAGAATTTTATTTCTCCTTCACTTATGAAACTTAGTTTGGCTGGATATGAAATTCTGGGTTGAAAATTCTTTTCTTTAAGAATGTTGAATATTGGCTCCCACTCTCTTCTGGCTTGCAGAGTTTCTGCTGAGAGATCCACTGTTAGTCTGTTGGGCTTCCCTTTGTGGGAAACCTGACCTTTCTCTCTGGCTGCCCTTAACATTTTTTCCTTCATTTCAACCTTGGTGAATCTGACAATTATGTGTCTTGGAGTTGCTCTTCTCGAGGAGTATCTTTGTGGCATTCTCTGTATTTCCTGAATTTGAACGTTGGCCTGCCTTGCTAGGTTGGAGAAGTTCTCCTGGATAATATCCTGCAGAGTGTTTTCCAATTTGGTTCCATTCTCCCCATCACTTTCAGGCACACTAAACAGACGTAGATTTGGTCTTTTCACATAATCCCATATTTCTTGGAGGTTTTGTTCATTTCTTTTTACTTTCGTTTCTCTACATTTCTCTTCTCGCTTCATTTCATTCATTTGATCTTCAATCACTGATACTCTTTCTTCCAGTTGATCGAGTTGGTTACTGAAGCTTGTGCATTTGTCACATAGTTCTCGTGTCATGGTTTTCATCTCTATCAGTTTGTTTATGGACTTCTCTGCATTGGTTATTCTAGTTATCCATTCTTCCATTCTTTTTTCAAGGTTTTTAGTTTCTTTGCGCTGGGTACGTAGTTCCTCCTTTAGCTCTGAGAAGTTTGATCTACTGAAGCCTCCTTCTCTCAACTCATCAAAGTCATTCTCCGTCCAACTTTGTTCCATCGCTGGCGATAAGCTACATTCCTTTGGAGGGGGAGATGTGCTCTTATTTTTTGAATTTCTAGCTTTTCTGCCCTGCTTTTTCCCCATCTTTGTGGTTTTATCTGCCTTTGGTCTTTGATGATGGTGATGTACTGATGGGGTTTTGGTGTGGGTGTCCTTTCTGTTTGTTAGTTTCCTTCTAACAGTCAGGACCCTCAGCTGCAGGTCTGTTGGAGTTTGCTTGAGGTCCACTCCAGACCCTGTTTGCCTGGGTATCAGCAGCAGAGGCTGCAGAAGATAGAATATTGCTGAACAGCAAGTGTTGCTGTCTGATTCTTGCACTGGAAGCTTCATCTCAGAGGTGTACCCAGCCATGTGAGGTGTGAGGTGTCCATCTGCACCTAGTGGGGGATGTCTCCCAGTTAGGCTACTCAGGGGTCAGGGATCCACCTGAGCAGGCAGTCTGTCCATTCTCAGATCTCAACCTCTGTGCTGGGAGAACCACTGCTCTCTTCAAAGCTGTCAGACAGGGACATTTAAGTCTGCAGAGGTTTCTGCTGCTTTTTGTTTAGCTATGCCCTGTCCCCAGAGGTGGAGTCTACAGAGGCAGGCAGGCCTCTTTGAGCTGCGGTGGGCTCCACCCAGTTCGAGCTTCCCAGCGGCTTTGTTTACTTACTTAAGCCTCAGCAATGGCGTGTGCCCCTCCCCAAACCTCACTGCTGCCTTACAGTTAGATCTCAGACTACTGTGCTAGCAATGAGGGAGGCTCTGTGGGCGTGGATCCCTCTGGGCCATGCGTGGGATATAATCTCCTGGCGTGCCGTTTGCTAAGACCCTTGGTAAAGTGCAGTATTAGGGTGGGAGTTACCCGATTTTCCAGGTGTTTTGTGTCTCAGTTTCTCTTGGCTAGGTAAAGGAATTCCCTTCCCCCTTGTGCTTCCCAGATGAGGCGATGCCTCACCCTGCTTCAGCTCTCACTGGTTGGGCTGCATCCACTGACCAGCACCGACTGTCTGACATGCCCAAGTAAGATGAACCTGGTACCTCAGTTGAAAATGCAGAAATCACCCGTCTTTTGTGTCGCTCACGCTGGGAGCTGGAGGCTGGAGCTGTTCCTATTCGGCCATCTTGGGCGCCCCCTCCGCGAATAAAAAATAGACTGTCTTTTCAAAGATGTTTGTGTAATGAACAGCCTTGGACAACAGAGATAGTGTTTCCATCCTGAGCAAAGGTCAAGCTTGCTTTCCGAATGGTATAATAAGGTCAATGCTGTGCTCAGTATCTTATTATTAATAACTGTTTTTTATAAAAGATTGGTGTTCCCTAAGTACAGAGTTCCTTTCCTTTAAGGCAACCCATTATCAGGCATCACTTGGCCATCTGTAGGGTTGGCAAACAGATGAAAATGTTGACACTTTAGGTACTGCTATTCCTCCTTTTTTTCCTTCCTCTCCTTGATATCTCTATTGAATGAGAACAGGGTTAAGTGCAGAGTGAGCAGGAGTCGTTTCTTAGGCCAACGGTGAAAGCTTGAACTAGCTTTAGATGCTCAAGAGATACAATTCAGATGAGAGTTTTGCAAGCATGGGCACCAAGTCATTATGATGGTTAACTATTACAACACTTCGGACAAACTTTTCTTAAAAGTAAGAACTTGTGGAGTAAAATAAACTTTCAACTTGAAGTCCACTTGGAAAAAAAAAAGACACAACAAGATGCCTGTTTAATTTATCCTACATAAGAGATTAAACAAGAGTACTATGTCAAATTACTTACAGCTGTAGTGATTTAAAAAAGAAATAAAGGAATGATAGACACAGTATAGCTGTGCCAATGTAAAATGAAATCACTTTTGGCCTATCCTAATGATTAGTTCTGTTGTCTATAGTTGTTATCCTCAGGGCACAGAAATAGTAAAACCATTTTAAATTTGTTACTTTAAACTAAAATTCCATTGGATGATATCCCAAATGACTTTTTTTCTCTAAATCCTAATGAATACATGTCTGAGTGTTATATAGCTGAGTGTCATAGGGAGTATCATCTAAAAGTATCAAGTCTAACAAACCTCTAAAAAGAGGAGATGGCTCATCATAAAAATATATGAAAATAATTTTTTAAAGCAAGTGTAGTATGCTCAATATTTTTAAATGTTTAGTAGAAAATTTTCCCATTCTATGAAATAAGTATTATATCCACTTCTCATTCTCCCAGACATTTGTTTTCCTCTAGTGTTTCTGAGCACTTCTGTGAAGTGACTCAGACATGGCCGGCTTCCTGGACATCACACCTTTGTTGTGAACATCTTACACTCCAGGAAAGGTCTTTCTCAATAAGTACACAGGAGTCATTAATATGCTCTGTCCCATTTCAAAGGCTAAAAGGAAATGAACTATATGATTGGTTTGCATTTTTTTTTTTTTGAGACGGAGTCTTGCTCTGTTGCCCGGGCTAGAGTGCAGTGGCTGGATCTCAGCTTACTGCAAGCTCTGCCTCCCGGGTTTACACCATTCTCCTGCCTCAGCCTCCGGAGTAGCTGGGACTACAGGCGCCCGCCACCTCGCCCGGCTAGTTTTTTTGTATTTTTAGTAGAGACGGGGTTTCACTGTGTTAGCCAGGATGGTCTCGATCTCCTCACCTCGTGATCCACCCGTCTCGGCCTCCCAAAGTGCTGGGATTACAGGCTTGAGCCACCGCGCCCGGCCTTGGTTTGCATTGTTAAATAAGAAATGGCCTGGGAATTATTGATGGGTAGAAATAAGAGAAAATTTTTATTAAGAGATATATTTAAGAACCAAATAAAATATTTTAAAAAGAGGCCAGTTTATCACAGTTCCTCAATGTAAAGTTAATTATATGAGAAAAGCCATCAATTTCTCAGTAGATACTTAATATCAAACAACATATGTGTACTAAAGGGCTACTACATAAGGCACCAAGGGCTATGAAAATATATATGCAAAAGTTTGTTTACTGTTGTGTTTATACTATATATAAAATGAATATACAAATTAAGACATTATTTTTGACAAAAAATTATTGTACATAAAGGTAGGAAAAGGGAAGGATATATATCAAAATGTTATCTTTGGGTATAGCGAATTTTTCTTTTTTTGCTTAATTGTATTTTCTAAATTGTCTACAATGAACGTATATTATTACTATTGCAAAAAGAAAAAAACTCATATTTTACCAAGAAACCCCCAACTGTGGTAGGCAGCATAATTGCCCCCCAAAGATGTCTATGTCTCAATCCCTGAAATCTCTGAATATGCTACCTTACACAGCAAAAAGGACTTTGCAGCTGTAATTAACTTAAAAGATTGGAAGATTATCCGAGTGGTCCTCAGGTAATCATAAAGGTCTTTATAGGAGGAAGGCAGAAGTGTCAGGGTCAGCATGAGAGAGACTGGAAGATGCTATTCTGCTGGCTTTGATTATGGAGGACAGGACCACAAGCCAAAGAATGCAGGTAGCCTCTGAAAGCTGGCCAAGGAATGGGATTCTTCCCTGGGGCCTCCAAAAGGAATGTAGCCCTGTGGATACCTTGATTTTCATACAAGAAGACCCATTTTAGATTTCTGGCTTACATTATTGCAAGATAATAAATTTGTATGTTTTAAACCACTAATTTTGTGGTAATTTGTCACGGCAGCAATAGAAGATGAATGCACTAGCCTAATAATATAAAGCAATCTTTGTGATGCACCAAAAAAGGAACCACGAATGCTAAAAAACAAAGATGGACATACAACATGTATCTGGGGGTCAGCTAGGAAAAAAAATAAATCAGCCTTGCTTGTTACAGGTGGGGATTTATGGACAGAAGGAGTGGCAAATATGTATGGGACAGAAAAATGAGATCAAATTGTGAATTAAAATTGATTCTTTAAATTAAGCCAAATTTGACTTCAGGGAAAGGGAATTTGGTTTTTGAAAAGCAGTTACTATACTGCCATTTTATACATTCAAAACTCAATGTTTTCTGCCAGTGCATTTACTAACAATAAATTTTGTTACAATTTTTTTTTTTTGAGTTTCAATCTCAATCCCTCATCTATAATATGTGGGCACTAAACTAGAGAGAATTAAGGCCCCTCCCAACCTACCATTCTAGAAGTCCTTGAATAACGGTACCAACTTGTTTTTGTGAAAACTTTAAAAGAAGAAAAATTAGACATTTATCCTGCCTTTCCTGTCTGAACCATATGTCAAGGTTACCAAACAGAGGTGATGGGGAGTTTCTTTTTACGAAAGTAGTCTAACTGAAATATCGAGAAAGACAGACAGAATTGGAATACCACCATTTTGCAGTTCCTCAATGAATTAATGGATCCAGGCAATGGTCATCAATAACTGCTAATATCATAAAAAGAAAAACAGCAGATAATATATTGTTCTTGATGGAAGCACACAGACCACCTATAAAATATGTTTGATAGGCCTCAAGATCTAACGACCAACTTACAGGAAACACCACTGAAAGGGGAGCATGTTAAATGAATTGTGGCTCCTTTTACAGAACTAAAAGAACAAACCATAGAGATATTTAGTTCAATCCTATCATTTCACAAGAAGGAAAGTTGAGGACCCAAGGGAATGTAAGTATGTATTAGCCTCTGTTCCAGTCATCTATTGCTGCATAATCAGTCATCCAAACAATTTTTTTTTTTTTTTTTTGAGACAGAGTCTCTCTGTGTTCCCCAGGCTGGAGTGTAGTGGTATAATCTTGGTATAATCTTGGCAACCTCTGCCTCCCAGGTTCAAGTGATTCTCATGCCCTAGCCTCCCCAGTAGATGAGATTACAGGCATGCACCACCAGGTCCAGCTAAGTTTTGTATTTTTAGTAGACATGGGGTCTTGCCATATTGGCCAGGCTGATCTCAAACCCTTGGCCTCAAGTGATCTGCCCACCGTGGCCTCTCAAAGTGCTGGGATTACAAGTGTGAGCCACCAAGCCAGGCCTATCCAAATAATTTTGAGGCTTAAAACGACAATTGGCCGGGTGTGGTGGCTCATGCCTGTAATCCCAGCACTTTGGGAGGCCAAGGTGGGTGGATCACCTGAGGTCAGGAGTTCAAGACCAGCCTGACCAACATGGTGAAACTCTGTCTCTACTAAAAAATACAAAAAAATTATCCAGGCATGGTGGTGGGTGCCTGTAACCCCAATTACTTGGGAGGCTGAGGCAGGAGAATCGCTCGAACTTGGGAGGTGGAGGTTTAAATGAGCCAAGATGGCGCCATAGAACTCTAGCCTGGGTGACAAGAGTGAAACTCCATCAATATATAACAACAACAATCATTTATCATCTCTCCTGGTTCTGGGGTTAACTGGGGCCAGCTGTGGTTCTCACTTGGGATTCCTCATGCAGTTACAGCCAGATGGTGGCTGGGGCTGGAGTCATCTTAAAGGCTTCTCACTCAAATCTGGTGGCGAGGGCTTCAGCTGGGAATATCAGTTGGATCACTGGTGTCTTGGCCTCTTCACATAAGGGTGACTGGGTTCTAAGGGCAAGTATCCCCAAAATAACCAGGCAGAAGCTGCATCACTTTTTATGATCCAACCTCTTAAGTCACATGGCACCAATTAAGCTGTAGTCACCAGCCCACTCAGATTCTATGACAAAGAGCACAACTTTCTGTGGGAGGAGTACCAACACTACATTTTAAGAAAGTGTGCAGATCCTGTTGAGATCATTCTGGAACACATACTTTGCCACAGATGCCCTTCCTACAAGATTGTATATGATCCTCCTTGTAAACCCCTATGATGACACTTATCAGACAGTGAGGAACTGCCTGCCTATCTGTAACCCATCTCTTCCACTAAAACATAGCTCCTTTCAAGAAATAATTGGATCAGTAAAGTAATCTTTTATTCCTGGCACTTAGCAGATGCTAAAAAAACAAACTGCCAAATCAGTGAACAAACAAATAAAATTCAGATTTAAAGTTGGAAATATTTGTAAATGTATCTGTAAATGTTCTTCATTTAAACTTCTTATGCTAGATAAACTTAAAAGACTGTCAGCTTTTAGAATTTATTACTTTTAAATTTTAGTAATGATATATCCTCACAGTTGACTCATTTATCTTTAAGTAATAAGATTGCTACTAACTCAAACATTGTATCTAACAGCTTAAAATTTATCAGCAACACAAAATGCTCATCTTAATATATATTCAGAATAACTTGTGGGTTTATTTTTCTTGAAAATTGGTGGGCTATTTTATGACACATATATTTTATGACACACGCCCTTAAAAGGAAATTTATGTATAATACCACTCATTGCTAAATATGCCACATGAAACAGTTGCAAACCACTCCAAGAACTTAGTGTACTCAAGTGCAAACATACAATTTAAAAGTATTTTTATTCATAAATTATATATTTTTGTATCCTGTTACTGGATATAGCCATTCAAACCTAAATTATCACTCTATGATCAACTTTTTTTTCTCGTCAGTAAATATAACTAAGATGAAATAAAATTATATAATTCAAAACTTGAAAATTAGGTAAGCTATTTCTTGGCCTGAACAAGGCACACACATATTCAACACACTGAACTGGTTATTTTAAGAACACTGTACCTTGTAGTGCACCATGTGTAACCATTTCTCTACTGTACCAAATGTCATTCATCAGTTCTTAATCTGTGGAGACTGTATATAATTGTTTTTATCACATTTCCTGCAAGGTGTCATCGTTAATCATGTATCTCTATAAACAAGGATGGATGTGTACCAGCAACACTTACCAATGAGTACCTGACCACTCTTCATAGCAGATCCCCCTGGCAGCAGGCCATGGACCACAAGCCTCTCTCCATCACCCTGCTTTCCAGTTCTTCTCCAGCTCCACTTGGTCTGATGAATAATTCCAACCAGCACTTCCAGAAGCTTGAGCTGCTCTTTGGCTTTGATGACAGTTAGCTTTTTGGGGTTTACATAAACATTCACATCTTTGTACCGCTGTTGGACAATGACTCCTGTCTTCTGATTGGACTGATGCTTTAGAATGGATACTGGTCCATTGTCATTGCTATTTTTTTTATTGCAGCGCTTGGGTAAAAGTCTTTTCCTTCTTAAAATTTTGGTAAACTGCTTGAGTTTGGGTTCATACTTTTTTCTTTCTTTGTAATCATCTTCAATGATAATCTCATTTTCACTGAACCTGACATGGTTCACAGTTGGTGTCTCAGGAAGGAGGCTTTCTTCTTCATCCTCACTCAATTCCAAATAAAACAGCTCTCCATTTTTCTGCACACTGTCCAGCCATTCAGGCTCAAGATCACTATGAAAGAGAGAAAAGATAATCTTAATAGCAGCCCAATATATATAAAAAAAGGCATGTCATCCTGGCATGGGGGTGAGGGTAGAGGCTGGGGAGCAGGAAGATGGGAAAGGGTGAAACTTCTTTATTATTTCAAATTATCCTTACTATTTCTAATTTATTGTGAGCCTCAACATTATTTCCTATAGGATGCTTTTTTTGTAGAGCTTTGAAGAATAGGATTTGGGGGAGAAGGAATCAAAAAGGCATAGCAATAGAAAGGAAAACCAATGAAAAAAAAAGATGGTCCCCTTACAGAATCTTTTTTTTTTTTTTCTTTTTGAGACAGAGTCTCGCTCTGTCGCCCAGGCTGGAGTGCAGTGGCCGGATCTCAGCTCACTGCAAGCTCCGCCTCCTGGGTTTACGCCATTCTCCTGCCTCAGCCTCCCGAGTAGCTGGGACTACAGGCGCCCGCCACCTCGCCCGGCTAGATTTTTGTATTTTTTAGTAGAGACGGGGGTTTCACCATGTTACCCAGGATGGTCTTGATCTTCTGACCTCATGATCCACCCGTCTCGGCCTCCCAAAGTGCTGGGATTACAGGCTTGAGCCACCGCGCCCGGCCGGTCCCCTTATAGAATCTATGAGTTGAAAAAAATAAAATCAACCACTGTGTGGTTACTGTTCACTTTAAACAATTTCACTGAATGATAATTTGCATTAGCAGTTGATTTTGCAATTATACCACAGAAGTATGCCATTAGGAAATTGTACATGAAAATATATTATTTGCATATAAATTATTTAGGATGGTTGTCAGGTTAAAATGAAAGCTAAAGCCTACCAGCTTTAACAGACTTTTACATAAGTTTTCAAAACAGAAACACTCACTTCACCATGAACTAAAATCTGCCCTGAAAACAACCCATTTATAATCACAGTTAATATAGTAATGATCACTTTACAGTCTATAATTTCCATAAAGCTCCTTTTTATGAAAAACTGTAGTAGAAAAAACAAAGCATATATTACATAATTCATCATGTGATTATAAAAAATGTTTTTAACTGGGAAGTATGCTGCGGAAAAAAACCAAATTACTGCTATTAAAATGATTGAAATAGCATTAAGAAGCAAACATACTCATGGTAACAAACCTAAACTCTACCCTGTTCAATGTTATGAACAGTTTACCTTTCAAACTGCTCTTCTTTAAAGTGAAACTAGTTATAGCAGAAAAATTAACATGTAGAGAGTCTTTTCAGAAACATGAGCTGTAATATCCCGGCCTGAAAGAGTATAATTTGTGTTGTAATCATTAAATCAGATAGAAGACATTTCTGTTTTCTGCAGTGTTTATTAGCAACTCCAGTTCTTTTAACTTAAAAGTCAAATGTGTCTTACTAAATACTTTGAAAATTAGTCCCCAAAATATACTATTCTATTACTCAACTCAAACTAACCACTGCTCTCGTCTGTGGCTGGTTGTTAATATAAAATTTTCAACTACATATGAGTCATTTAAAAATAATGCCTAACAAGCTCAAAATATCAAAACTAACATTTCTTTGGGACTTGTTGGTTCCCAGTGTGTAGCATCATCATAGACACTAAGCCTCACTTGTTACAGATTATTAACCAAATATCGCTTATTTCAACCATACCTATCTGTACCCACAGAATCAATATTTAAATAACTATGCAGTTCTACTCGAGAGTCTAAATAACTATATCCCCACCATAATCATTCAGATAACAAAGCTACCTTAATTTTAATTGCTACAGTGTAAATATCATGACTGCACATTAATTACTTAAAAACATATGTATCAATTTAATATATATAATATCAATTTAAACAATGAATAAAGTGTATCAGCCTTATTATCTCACCCTTTCAACCTGGTAAGTTATTTGTATTAGAGATATATAAAAGAAACATTTTTTTCCACTTGCTAAATACGAAGATGATTCATTTCAATCTCTAAAATTTGAATGTGAAATCACTTTTGGTTATGATTCAAAGATCCAATCCAAGCAGGTGGGGGCCAAGGGGATAGCATCTTGGCATTCAATTGTGGAGCAACTAAACAGCGCCAGGAACTGTGGTAAGTACCAGAATTACAATGATGAGAATGTCAGTTCCTGCCCTCGGTTAGTAAAGAAGAGAAAGTGAGGAAGAATTCATGACAGTACACAGGGTAAGTACAAGACAGAGGCATACAGGAGAGTCACCCAGCTTAGCCATACAGGAGAGTCACCCAGCTTAGCCTAGCTGGAAGTTGGGGGGAGATCAGGGAGACCCCAGAAATCAGTTTGAAAAGGATAAATGGGGGAGGGAGAGAGATGGGGAGCTGAAGGGAAAGCTGTGAGGAGGATTTCAAACAGGAGTAACAGCATAAGCAAAGACCTGATGATAGTCCCCATGGCCTAGACAGAGAACCACTGGCAGTCTGCAGTTGCCAGAGTAAATGTGGAAGGTGGGGAATGACAGAAGTGGTCAAGCCCTAGTTTTGCCAGGGTTTTTAGATCACCCTAAGGGGATTGGCTTTTGTAGTGCAGGTGAGAAGGCATCAACAAAGAGTTTTAAGTAGAGAGTTTATGTGTTAGATATCCCTGGATAGGCCTACTTTGGCAAATAAATGGTTGGTGGATTTGAGGTGGACAAGACTCAAGGCAGGACTAGTCAGGGGGCTGTTTCAGTAGTTGAGGCAAAAATGACAAATAAAGCAATAGAAGAGATGGAAAGTAGGAAACACATTTGAGAAACTCTTGAGAATCACCAGAACTCTGAGACTGATTAGGTGGGGAGAGAGGGAGAGCATGATTCAGGTTGACTGGATTTCTAGTTGGTGACTATACTTTCATGCATCCTTTTGTGCACACCCATGTGCAGACTCATTGTAATAAATGGGAACACAATCTTAATACAAGTCATTTTCTCATACTATCTCTCTCTCACATGAACACTGGTAAAAAAATCCATGCTTTATAATCACATACAAACTCATATAGGGTTATTCTGTCACTGTTTTTAAAAAGTGGAATCATTATATATGTACCTATATAAAGGTATATACTTAACTTTATAATTTCTCACTTAACAATACAGCTTAGAAATCACTAGTGGCTGCATAATATTCAATATCAAGGATGTAGGACATTTGGTCATTCACCTACTGATAAGCTTTGTGTTCAGTTCTTGTTTTTCCACCACAAAGCTACAGGAACCATCAACATACACGTGTGTGTGTGTGTGTGTGTGTGTGTGTGTATCTATATATCTTTACCCAAAAGACTATACCAATTTATATTTTCACTAGTGATATGTGGGATCCATTCTCTTAATGTCTAGATTTTTAAAAATACATCATTTTAAGAAGAGAAAGACATTTTAAAAAGAGGAAGAAACTAAAAGGAAGATAAAGAGGTAGAGACAGGGAAGTGTATATAAGAGACCCCACACAGAAGGGCAACTTATACTGAAAAGCAAATGAACTGAGAAATCATGAAGAGCTGAGTTCAAATTTTGTTCTATTACGATTTTAACCTTTTTAAGATTGACTGATTGATTGCTTAGTTTTCCTCTTCTTGAAAATAGATTATAGCAGTGGTTCCAAGATGGTCAAATAGGAATAGCTCCAGTCTACAGCTCTCAGAGTGAGTGACGCAGAAGACGGGTGATTTCTGCATTTCCAACTGAGGTACCGGGTTCATCTCACCGGGGTTTGTCGGACAGTGGGTGCATGACAGTGTGTGCAGCGCACCAAACAAGAGCCGAGGTAGGGCGAGGCATACCCTCACCCGGGAAGTGTAAGGGGTCAGGGAATTCCCTTTCCTAGCCAAGCAAAGCAGGGACAGACAACACCTGGAAAATCGGGTCACTCCCACCCTAATACTTCGCTTTTCCAATGGTCTTAGCAAAAGGCACACCAGGAGATTATATCCCGCGCCTGGCTCAGAGGCTTCCACGCCCACAGAATCTCGCTTATTGCTAGCACAGCAGTCTGAGATCCAACTGCAAGGCGGCAGCCAGGCTGGGGGAGGGGCGCCCGCTATTGCTGGAGTAGGTAAAAAAAGAGGCCTGGAAGCTCGAACTGGGTGGAGCCCACCATAGCTAAAGGAGGCAAGCCTGCCTCTGTAGACTCCACCTCTGGGAGCAGGGCACACCTGAACAAAAGGCAGCAGAAACCTCTGCAGACTTAAATGTCCCTGTCTGACAGCTTTGATGAGAGCAGTGGTTCTTCCAGCACGGACCCTGAGATCTGAGAACGGACAGACTGCCTGCTCAAGTGGGTCCCTGACCCCCAAGTAGCCTAACTGAGAGGCACCCCCAGTAGGGGTAGACTAACACTTCACAAGGCTGGGTACCACTCTGAGACGAAACTTCCAGAAGAACAATCAGGCAGCAACATTTACTGTTCAGCAATATTCGCTGTTCTGCAGCCTCCACTGCTGATACCCAGGCAAACAGGGTCTGGAGTGGACCTCAAGCAAACTCCAACAGACCTGCAGCTGAGGGTCCTGACTGTTAGAAGGAAAACTAACAATCAGAAAGGACATCCACACCAAAACCCCATCTGTACATCACCATCATCAAAGACCAAAGGTAGATAAAACCACAAAGATGGGGAAAAAACAGAGCAGAAAAACTGAAAATTCTAAAAATCAGAGCGCCTTTGTTCCTCCAAAGGAATACAGCTCCTCACCAGCAATGGAACAAAGCTGGACAGACAATGACTTTGATGAGTTGAGACAAGAAGGCTTCAGATGATCAAACTTCTCTGAGCTAAAGGAGGAAGTTTGAACCCATGGCACAGAAGTTAAAAACCTTGAAAAACGATTAGACGAATGGCTAACTAGAAAAACCAATGCAGAGAAGTCCTTAAAGGGCCTGATGGAGCTGAAAACCATGGCACGAGAACTACGTGACGCATACACAAGCTTCAGTAGCCTATTTGATCAACTGGAAGAAAGGGTATCAGAGATGGAAGATCAAATGAACGAAATGAAGCGAGAAGTTTAGAGAAAAAAGAATAAAAAGAAAAGAAGAAAGCCTCCAAGAAATATGGGACTATGTGAAAAGATCAAATCTACGTCTGATTGGTGTGCCTGAAAGTGATGGGGAGAATGGAACCAAGTTGGAAAACACTCTGCAGGATATTATCCAGGAGAACTTCCCCAACCTAGCAAGGCAGGCCAACATTCAAATTCAGGAAACACAGAGAACACCACAAAGATACTCCTCGAGAAGAGCAACTCCAAGACACATAATTGTCAGATTCACCAAGGTTGAAATGAAGGAAAAAATGTTAAAGGCAGCCAGAGAAAAAGGTTGGGTTACCCACAAAGGGAAGCCCATCAGACTAACATCGGATCTCTCAGCAGAAACTCTGCAAGTCAGAAGAGAGTGGGGACCAATATTCAACATTCTTAAAGAAAAGAATTTTCAACCCAGAATTTCATATCCAGTCAAACTAAGCTTCATAAGTGAAGGAGAAATAAAATCCTTTACAGACAAGCAAATGCTGACAGATTTTGTCACCACCAGGCCTGCCCCACAAGAGATCCTGAAGGAAGCACTAAACATGGAAAGGAACGACCGGTACGAGCCACTGCAAAAACATGCCAAGTTGTAAAGACCATCGATGCTAGGAAGAAACTGCATCAACTAACGAGCAAAATAACCAGCTAATATCATAATGTCAGGATCAAATTCACACATAACAGTATTAACCTTAAATGCAAATGGGCTAAATGCTCCAATTAAAAGACACAGACTGGCAAACTGGATAAAGAGTCAAGACCCATCAGTTTGCAGTATTCAGGAAACCCATCTCACGTGCAGAGACACACATAGGCTCAAAATAAAGGGATGGAAGAAGATCTACCAAGCAAATGGAAAACAAAAAAAGGCAGGGTTGCAATCCTAGTCTCTGATAAAACAGACTTTAAACCATCAAAGATCAAAAGAGACAAAGAAGGCCATTACATAATGGTAAAGGGATCAATTCAACAAGAAGAGCTAACTATCCTAAATATATATGCAGCCAATACAGGAGAACCCAGATTCATAAAGCAAGACCTTAGAGACCTACAAAGAGACTTAGACTTCCACACAATAATAATGGGAGACTTTAACACCTCACTGTCAACATTAGACAGATGAGTGAGACAGAAAATTAACAAGGATATCCAGGAATTGAACTCAGCTCTGCACCAAGCGGACCTAATAAACATCTACAGAACTCTCCACCCCAAATCAACAGAATATACATTCTTCTCAGCACCACATCACACTTATTCCAAAACTGACACATAGTTGGAAGTAAAGCACTCCTCAGCAAATGTAAAAGACAAGAAATTTTAACCAACTGTCTCTCAGACCACAGTGCAATCAAACTAGAACTCAGGACTAAGAAATTCACTCAAAACCGCTCAACTACATGGAAACTGAACAACCTGCTCCTGAATGACTACTGGGTGCATAACGAAATGAAGGCAGAAACAAAGATGTTCTTTGAAACCAACGAGAACAAAGACACAACATACCATACATACCAGAATCTCTGGGACACATTTAAAGCAGTGTGTAGAGGGTAATTTATAGCACTAAATGCCCACAAGAGAAAGCAGGAAAGATCTAAAACTGACACCCTAACATCACAATTAAAAGAACTAGAGAAGCAAGAGCAAACACATTCAAAAGCTAGCAGAAAGCAAGAAACAACTAAGATCAGAGCAGAACTGAAGGAGATAGAGACACAAAAAACCCTTCAAAAAATCAATGAATCCAGGAGCTGGTTTTTTGAAAAGATCAACAAAATTGATAGATGGCTAGCAGACTAATAAAGAAGAAAAGGGAGAAGAATCAAATAGATGCAATAAAAAATGATAAAGGGGATCTCACCACCGATCCCACAGAAATACAAGCTACCAGCAGAGAATACTATAAACACCTCTACACAAATAAACTAGAAAATCTAGAAGAAATGGATAAATTCCCTGACATATACACCCTCCCAATACTAATCCAGGAAGACGTTGAATCTCTGACTAGACCAATAACAGGCTCTGAAATTGAGGCAATAATTGAGAGACTACCAACCAAAAAAAGTCCAGGACCAGACAGATTCATAGCCGAATTCTACCAGAGGTACAAGGAGGAGCTGGTACCATTCCTTCTGAAACTATTCCAATCAATAGAAAAAGAGGGAATCCTCCCTGACTCATTTTATGAGGCCAACATCATCCTGATACCAAGGCCTGGCAGAGATACAACAAAAAAAGAGAATTTTAGACCAATATCCCTGATGAACATTGATGCAAAAATCCTCAGTAAAATACTGGCAAACCGAATCCAGCAACATGTCAAAAAGCTTATCCACCATGATCAAGTGGGCTTCATCCCTGTGATGCAAGGCTGGTTCAACATATGCAAATCAATAAACATAATCCAGCATATAAACAGAACCAAAGACAAAAACCACATGATTATCTCAATAGACGCAGAAAAGGCCTTTGACAAAATTCAACAGCCCTTCATGCTAAAAGCTCTCAAAAAATTAGGTATTGATGGGATGTATCTCAAAATAATAAGAGCTATTTATGACAAACCCACAGCCAATATCATACTGAATGAGCAAAAACTGGAAGCATTCCCTTTGAAAACTAGCACAAGACAGGGAGGCCCTCTCTCACCACTCCTATTCAACATAGTGTTGGAAATTCTGGCTAGGGCAATCAGGCAGGAGAAAAAAAGAAAGGGTATTCAATTAGGAAAAGAGGAAGTCAAATTTTCCCTGCTTGCAGATGACATGATTGTATATCTAGAAAACCCCATAGTCTCAACCCAAAATCTCCTTAAGCTGATAAGCAACTTTAGCAAAGTCTCACGATACAAAATCAATGTGCAAGAATCACAAGCATTCTTATACACCAATAACAGACAAACAGAGAGCCAAATCATGAGTGAACTCCCATTCACAATTTCTTCAAAGAGAATAAAATACCTAGGAATCCAACTTATGAGGGATGTGAAGGACCTCTTCATGGAGAACTACAAACCACTGCTCAACGAAATAAAAGAGGATACAAACAAATGGAAGAATATTCCATGCTCATGGATAGGAGGAATCAATATCGTGAAAATGGTCGTACTGCCCAAGGTTATTTATAGATTCAATGCCATACCCATGAAGCTACCAATGACTTTCTCCACAGTATTGGAAAAAACTACTTTAAAGTTCATATGGAACCAAAAAAGAGCCCGCATTGCCAAGTCAATCCTAAGCAAAAAGAACAAAGCTTGAGGCATCACGCTACCTGACTTCAAACTATACTACAAGGCTACAGTAACCAAAACAGCATGGTACTGGTACCAAAACAGAGATATAGACCAATGGAACAGAACAGAGCTCTCAGAAATAATACCACACATCTGCCACTATCTGATCTTTGACAAACCTGACAAAAACAAGAAATGGGGAAAGGATTCCCTATTTAACAAATTGTGCTGGGAAAACTGGCTAGCCCATATGTAGGAAGCTGAAACTGGTTCCCTTCCTTACACGTGATACAAAAATTAACTGAAGATGGATTAAAGACTTAAATGTTAGACCTAAAACCATAAAAACCCTAGAAGAAAACCTCGGCAATACCATTCAGGACATAGGCATGGGCAAGGACTTCATGTCTAAAACACCAAAAGCAATGGCAACAAAAGCCAAAATTGACAAATGGGATCTAATTAAACTAAAGAGCTTCTGCACAGCAAAAGAAACTAGCATCAGAGTGAACAGGCAACCTACAGATTGGGAGAAAATTTTTGCAATCTACTCATCAGACAAAGGGCTAATATCCAGAATCCACAAAGAACTGAAACAAATTTACAAGAAAAAAACAAACAACCCCATTGACAAGTAGGCGAAGAATATGAACAGACACTTCTCAAAAGAAGACATTTATGCAGCCAACAGACACATGAAACAATGCTCATCACCACTTGCCATCAGAGAAATGAAAATCAAAACTACAATGAGATACCATCTCACACCAGTTAGAATGGCAATCATTAAAAAGTCAGGAAACAACAGGTGTTGGAGAGGATGTGGAGAAATAGGAACTTTTACAATGCTGGTGGGACTGTAAACTAGTTCAACCATTGTGGAAGACAGTGTGGCGATTCCTAAGGGATCTAGAACTAGAAATACCATTTGACCCAGCCATCCCATTACTGGGTATATACCCAAAGGATTATAAATCATGCTGCTGTAAAGATACATGCACACTTATGTTTATTGCAGCACTACTCACAATAGCAAAGACTTGGAACCCATCCAAATGTCCAACAATGATAGAGTGGATTAAGAAAATGTGGCACATATACACCATGGAATACTATGCAGCCATAAAAAATTATGAGTTCATGTCCTTTGTAGGGACATGGGTGAAGCTGCAAACCATCATTCTCAGCAAACTATCGCAAGGACAAAAAACTAAACACCGCATGTTCTCACTCATAGATGGGAATTGAAGAATGAGAACACTTGGACACAGTAAGGGCAATGTCACACACTGGGGCCTGTTGTGGGGTGGGGGAGGGGGAAGGGATAGCATTAGGAGATATACCTAACATAAATAACAAGTTAATGGGTGCAGCACACCAACATGGCACATGTATACGTATGTAACAAACCTGCATGTTGTGCACACATACCCTAGAACGTAAAGTATAATAAAAAAAAAGGTAATAAAATAAAAAATAAAAAATTAAAATAAAGGTAATAAAATAAAAAATAAAAATAAAGGTAAAATAAATTAAAAAAAGAAAATAGATTATAGCTACCTCACAGGACTGTTGTCAATAGAAAATACAATAATGTTGTTCCTGGCATGGTTGAGTTCCAAATAAATATTAGTTCCCTTCGTCTTGCTTTTACTAGATATAACTCTTGTGTTTCTGTATTTTTCTAACTGGCATTAAATGAAGGTGTCTCTAATGATCTCAGTTTGTCAGGTTTCAGGGTGGGTGAGAGTGACACAAGAAGTAAAGTTAGGCACTGCCTTTAAAGACCCTGCAGTTCAATATTCCTGGAAGGTTCTTTATTCCTACTCCAGAGGATTAGTACCTAGTTAGATAAGCATCAGGAGATTGGTCAACGGGTACAGAGTTACAGTTGGATAGGAGAAATGAGTTCTGGTGTTCTATTGCATAGCAGGGAGACTATATTTAACAATATTATAGTGTATATTTCAAAATTACTAGAACAGAGGATTTTTGAATGTTCTCATCACAAAGAAATGATAAACATATGAGGTGATAAATGTCAAATGCCTTGATTTAATCACTACACAATGTATACACGTATTGAAACATCACATTGTATTCCAGAAATATGTATAATTACGTGTCAATTTTTTAAAAAGAGGATAAATGATTAGTGTATTAAGAAATTTTAATAGAATTCTAATGACTGTTGTCCCAAACTAGTTGTTCTAGCCCTGTTAGAAGAAAGGGGATGTGTTAACAACAACAACAACAAAAATAACAACACAAAAACCTAACCTTCCATTACAACTTCCCCAAATCAAAGAAATTAATACATATAGATAATCCCCACTCCAGGAGATGAAGTTTAATCCCTCCTCCCCTTGAGTATAGACTTAGTGACTATACTCTTCTGGACAACAGAGTATGGAAAGAGAAAGATAGTAACTTTCCAGGGAAGAGCCCTGGCAGACACTACCTTACATAACCAAGTGATCAAGGTTATGATAAACAGGAAAGGACTAAGAAATTGTTACAGACCGTAGGAGACGAAGCAGACAATACGTATTCTGGATTGAATCCTGGAATAGAAAAAGAACATTAACGGAAGAGTGGTGAAAGCCAAATAAAGTTTGGAGTTTAGTTAATAGAAATGACCAATGTTCTTGTCTTGTTTTGACAAATGTATAACAGTTGTGTAAGATGTTAACATCAGGGGAAACTGGGTGAAGGATTTATGGGAAGTCTGTACTATCTTTGGAACTCTTGTGTAAATCTAAACTTACTCAAAAATAAAAAGAAAATTAATGAAAGGAATTAAATCTAACAGCTTTAATTCAGATATTTGTAGCACATGGGTCGTATTTCAGCACTAATATAAACACTCCTTCAAAATTTTCTAAGACCCTATGGTACAAGCTGCAGAATTACTATGTAAATGTTTTTCAATTTTCTTTCAGTGAGTCTTATTTTGTTTATTCCGCTTTGCTTTAAGCAGAATAACTGCATGTTTATAGCCTGCCTGCAACGTTTTACGGCACTTTAATTGGTACTCAAGTCCCTAAATGATGTGGTAAACAGTAGAGCCATTCTTCCTAAAGAAAGACTTGCTAATTTGCAAATAAGTAAGTTCACTAACATAAGCTGTAACATAGATATATTAAAGAAAATGAACCTCAGATAATGCTAATAATTTTCTCATTCCTGACGTATTCAAAAATATCTAGGTCAACACTAAATCTTTTAATACCTCTCTAATAGTTATTTGAATCTCTCAGGTCTTTATTTGCATTAATGCCAGCATTTTTCATCATTTGCAATGGTACGGCAATTTCCTTAACTACCACACAAAAAGTTACAAAACAGCCAGCCCTACTTGCACATTTCCTTAGTTAAGGAAAATAATATTCCAAATCTGTTACATTACACTTGTTTTTTTTCTTTTTTTCTTAGTGGGCAAAGCACAATGCACTTTACCAAAGTGGTCAACACATATAGTTATGTGGTGCTAATAGGTATAACAGGACAATTCTAGGAACAGAGAAAAACCACACGCAATAAAAACACTGTAACAAATTAATATGGATTCTATCTGGCACTTGTTCAGTAAGCACTTGCTTGCCTATGCTTTTCTGTGTTTTCTTTTCTGTGCTCTACCAACGATATCTAATTTTCACTCTTGATGGTCTTATCATCATCTTCTAAAGGAACACCATGAATTTCAATCGTTAAAACGTATGCTGGATGATATAGCAGCTTAGGGGTAGGGAGTCTCAGATGAGCTGAAGCTCTTCTTGCCAGTCAACATTAGAAAAACTGTTAAGCATGTCAAAGAAGGCAAAGGGATCAGTCAATAAATGCGTAACTGTTCATTCACTGTAGTTAATACATTTCTACATCAGGAACACATCTAATAGTGACCTCATTCCCCAGGTCACATTTCCTACCACCTGCCGCTCAGCTAAATGGGGCATTCCTAGGCATCACTAAGTTAGTGATACAATCTAACCCTGGCAGAACAAAAGTCATACAGCAACAAAACATTTTGTGATAGAACTTTACTGTACTTTTAAAGATGTCAGATGGGACAGAGAGCTAATCAAATGGCTGAAATGGAAGTGCCAACACTCAGGAATAAGGACTGTTATAGGACTAGAGTACCGGATGGAGAGATAGTCTAAGACAGACCAGAAAAGATTCTAGGAGAAGGTACCACTTAAGTCGGACCCTGAATGATTTTGACAAGTAGAGATAGGAAGAAAGGGTATTTCAAACAGAGAGAACAAAGTACATACAGGGTAGGTGTGAAAGCAAGTGGTCAGTTTGAGAATGAGTGGATAATCATTTTCAATAATTAACAGGGAGATCAATAAAAATGAGATAGGAAAGACTTGGGACAGATCTAAAATTTAGAAATCATCCTAAGGAATCTAGAATTTATTTGGAAGGCCACCAAACTTTTGAGTAGAGTAGAAAAATGATTTAGAACTGTGTTTTAGAAAGCAAACTGGCAGTGATATGGAAGAAAGACCAGAAACAGGATAAATCAGAGGCATGCAGATTAGTTAGGAGGCAGTTCCACTGGTGCATGGGAAACAGGGAAGAGGCAAGAGGTAAGAGGCAAGCCTTTTAAGTAAGGCAGTGCCTGTGAGAATGGAGAAGAGAGAAAACCAGAGAAGGAAGTCAACAGTACTAGAGACATCAGATCTGAAGACAAGAGTAAGGAGATAATGATGTCAGTAAATGAGATGGGTAGCCTAGAGGAGAAATGGAAGACAATGAATTCTCTTCACACACTAAGCTGAAGTAGAGATAACAGCAGGGTATTACCATTTTTCATCATAAACCTAGTTATATACCATGTGTCTTTTTAATCTATATTAAATTAAAAGTAAAAAGGAGTCAGTGTTCAGAGCAGAAGAAAAAGTAGAAAATGCTATCCTAAATTGGATGTTAATAGTATGGCATCATGAGTCTACACGAAATATTTTGATTCTTCACAAGTAGTATGTTCCCATGTTAAAAATTTAAGAAAGAGAGAAATTTCAGCATTTCTACACATCATTGAGTTGGGGATATGATGTAACTCTGGCAGAACAAAAATCATAGACCAGCAAAGTATTTTGTGTTAGGGCTTTGCTGTACAGAATAGTTTTTTTATTATTATTATACTTTAAGTTCTAGGGTACATGATAGATTTTTTTTTTTTTTTTTTTGAGATGGTGTCTCACTTTGTCCCCAGGCTGCAGTGCAATGGTGCAATCTTGGCTCACTGCAACCTCCGCCTTCTGGGTTCAAGTGATTCTCTTGCCTCAGCCTCTCAAGTAGCCGGAATTACAGGCGGACACCACCACGCCTGGCTAACTTTTTGTATTTTTAGTAGAGACGGGGTTTCACCATATTGGCCAGGCTAGTCTTGAACTTGTGACCTCAGGTGATCCGCCCTCCTCAGCCTCCCAAAGTGCTGTGATTACAGGTGTGAGTCCAGCTCAGAATAGGTCTTTAGTGTACAATGGTGATAGGGCTTCGCTGTACAAAAAAAAGAACTTTTTTTTCTTCAGACAAAATTTTGCTGTCACCCAGGCTGGGGTGCAATGGTGTGATTGCAGCTCACTGCAACCTCGAACTCCTGAGCTTAAGTGATCCTCCCTCCTCAGCCTCCCAAGTTGCAGGACTACAGGCATGTACCATCATGCCTGGCTAATTTTTTTATTTTTTATTTTAGAGATGGGTATCTCACTATGTTTCCGAGGCTGGTTTCTGACTCCTGGTGTCAAGCAATGCTCCTGCTTTGGCCTCCAAAAAGCAGGATTACAAGTATGAACCACCATACCTGGCCGAGAGATGAATTATTAACGGGGCAACAACATGGATGAATCTCAAAGTAATTATGCTGAGTAAAACAAAGCAGACAAAAAAGAACATTCATAGTGTACAATTCCATCTTTATAAAACTTCAGAAACTACAAACTCCTATAGAGTGACAAAAAGTAGATAAATGGTTATCAGGAGAGGCATAAATGGACGTAAGTAGGTACATGGGGAGACTCTTAGGCGAGATGGATATGTTCATTTTCTTGATAGATGTACACATGTCAAAACATCAAATTGTACATTTAAAATATGTGCAGTTTTTTTGTATATTAGTTATCCTTCAATGACGCTATTTTTAAAGTCCCAGAAAAAAATGTAAAGGACATACCTCGCTTCTCCAGTCAGTCCTCGTGTTTTAGGTAGAAGTTCCTTAGCTTTAACAACTAATATCTCATTTAAAATTATTCCTGTTTCTCTCCATCAGTCAGTTTTAAAACTGACGTAACAACAACAAAAAATTCACTTTGAAAAATTAAAAATCCAAGTCATAATACTGACAAACTCTATGTAACACGAACTACGCATATTAGCTGGTAACTTGGCATTGTTGCAAGTGAATGCGTGATTTCTGTTATCTTAATACTAAAACTAGCAAATGGCTCCCTCAACCCAACCAACCCACCAGTATTATCTCTGAAGCCTCCCAGGGTACATGCCCATGTGCCAACTTAAGACATACTGCAGGGGGCGGAGCAAGATGGCCGAATAGGAACAACTCCAGTCTCCAACTCCCAGCGCGAGCGACACAGAAGACCGGTGATTTCTGCATTTTCAACTGAGGTACTGGGGTCATCTCACTAGGGAGTGCCGGACAATCGGTGCTGGTCAGCTGCTGCAGCCTGACCAGCGAGAGCTGAAGCAGGGCGAGGCATCGCCTCACCTGGAAGCGCAAGGGGGAAGGGGATCCGTTTTCCTAGCCAGGGGAACTGAGACACACAACACCTGGAAAATCGGGTAACTCCCACCCCAATACTGCGCTGTAAGCATACAAGCATTCCAGGAGAATATATCCCACACCTGGCCGGGAGGGTCCCACGCCCACGAAGCCTCCCTCACTGCTAACACAGCAGTCTGCCGCGATCTATCCGCAAGGCAGCAGCGAGGCTGGGGGAGGGGCGCCCGCCATTGCTGAGGCTTAAGTAGGTAAACAAAGCCGCTGGGAAGCTCGAACTGGGTGGAGCTCACAGCAGCTCAAGGAAGCCTGCCTGTCTCTGTAGTCTCCACCTCTGGGGACAGCGCACAGCTGAAGACCAACAGGGGAAGTAGCGGGAGCCGGTGCAGACGCGAACGACTCTGTCTGACAGCTTTGGGGAGAGCCGCGGATCTCCCAACGCGGAGGTTGAGATCTGAGAACGGACAGACTGCCTGCTCAGGTGTGTCCCTGACCCCTGAGTAGCCTAGCTGGGAGAAATCCCCCACTAGGGGCAGTCTGACACCCCACACCTCACAGGGTGGAGTACACCCCTGAGAGGACACTTCCAAAGGAAGAATCAGACAGGTACACTCGCTGTTCAGCAATATTCTATCTTCGGCAACCTCTGCTGCTGATACCCAGGCAAACAGGGTCTGGAGTGGACCTCAAGCAATCTCCAACAGACCAACAGAGAGTCCTTCTGACTGTCAGAAGGAAAACTATCAAACAGGAAGGACACCTATACCAAAACCCCATCAGTTCGTCACCACCATCAAAGACCAGAGACAGATAAAACCACAAAGATGGGGAAGAAGCAGGGCAGAAAAGCTGGAAATTCAAAAAATAAGAGCGCATCTCCCCCTGCAAAGGAGCGCAGCCCATCACCAGCAACGGATCAAAACTGGTCAGAGAATGACTTGGACGAGAGGAGAGAAGAAGGCTTCAGTCCATCAAACTTATCAGAGCTAAAGGAGGAATTACGTACCCAGCGCAAAGAAACTAAAAATCTTGAAAAAAGAGTGGAAGAATTGACAGCTAGACTCATTAATGCAGAGAAGATCATAAACGAAATGACAGAGATGAAAACCATGACACGAGAAATACGTGACAAATGCACAAGCTTCAGTAACCGACTCGATCAACTGGAAGAAAGAGTATCAGCGATTGAAGATCAAATGAATGAAATGAAGCGAGAAGAGAAACCAAAAGAAAAAAGAAGAAAAAGAAATGAGCAAAGCCTGCAAGAAGTATGGGATTACGTAAAAAGACCAAATCTACGTCTGATTGGGGTGCCTGAAAGTGAGGGGGAAAATGGAACCAAGTTGGAAAACACTCTTCAGGATATCATCCAGGAGAACTTCCCCAACCTAGTAGGGCAGGCCAACATTCAAATTCAGGAAATACAGAGAACGCCACAAAGATACTCCTCCAGAAGAGCAACTCCAAGACACATAATTGCCAGATTCACCAAAGTTGAAATGAAGGAAAAAATCTTAAGGGCAGCCAGAGAGAAAGGTCGGGTCACCCACAAAGGGAAACCCATCAGACTAACAGCAGATCTCTCGGCAGAAACTCTACAAGCCAGAAGAGAGTGGGGGCCAATATTCAACGTTCTTAAAGAAAAGAATTTTAAACCCAGAATTTCATATCCAGCCAAACTAAGTTTCATAAGTGAAGGAGAAATAAAATCCTTTACAGATAAGCAAATGCTTAGAGATTTTGTCACCACCAGGCCTGCCTTACAAGAGACCCTGAAGGAAGCCCTAAACATGGAAAGGAACAACCGGTACCAGCCATCGCAAAAACTTGGCAAAATGTAAAGACCATCGAGGCTAGGAAGAAACTGCATCAACTAACGAGCAAAATAACCAGTTAATATCATAATGGCAGGATCAAGTTCACACATAACAATATTAACCTTAAATGTTAATGGACTAAATGCTCCAATTAAAAGACACAGACTGGCAAACTGGATAAAGAGTCAAGACCCATCAGTCTGCTGTATTCAGGAGACCCATCTCACATGCAGAGACATACATAGGCTCAAAATAAAGGGATGGAGGAAGATCTACCAAGCAAATGGAGAACAAAAAAAAGCAGGGGTTGCAATCCTAGTCTCTGATAAAACAGACTTTAAACCATCAAAGATCAAAAGAGACAAAGAAGGCCATTACATAATGGTAAAGGGATCAATTCAACAGGAAGAGCTCACTCTCCTAAATATATATGCACCCAATACAGGAGCACCCAGATTCATAAAGCAAGTCCTTAGAGACTTACAAAGAGACTTAGACTCCCATACAATAATAATGGGGGACTTCAACACTCCGCTGTCAACATTAGACAGATCAACGAGACAGAAAGTTAACAAGGATATCCAGGAATTGAACTCATCTCTGCACCAAGCGGACCTAATAGACATCTATAGAACTCTCCACCCCAAATCAACAGAATATACATTCTTCTCAGCACCACATCGCACTTATTCCAAAATTGACCACATAATTGGAAGTAAAGTACTCCTCAGCAAATGTAAAAGAACAGAAATTATAACAAACTGTCTCTCAGACCACAGTGCAATCAAACTAGAACTCAGGACTAAGAAACTCAATCAAAACCGCTCAACTACATGGAAACTGAACAACCTGCTCCTGAATGACTACTGGGTACATAACGAAATGAAAGCGGAAATAAAGATGTTCTTTGAAACCAATGAGAACAAAGATACAACATACCAGAATCTCTGGGACACATTTAAAGCAGTGTGTAGAGGGAAATTTATAGCACTAAATGCCCACAAGAGAAAGCAGGAAAGATCTAAAATTGACACTCTAACATCACAATTAAAAGAACTAGAGAGGCAAGAGCAATCACATTCAAAAGCTAGCAGAAGGCAAGAAATAACTAAGATCAGAGCAGAACTGAAGGAGATAGAGACACAAAAAACCCTCCAAAAAATCAATGAATCCAGGAGTTGGTTTTTTGAAAAGATCAACAAAATTGACAGACCGCTAGCAAGGCTAATAAAGAAAAAAAGAGAGAGGAATCAAATAGATGCAATAAAAAATGATAAAGGGGATATCACCACTGACCCCACAGAAATACAAACTACCATCAGAGAATACTATAAACGCCTCTACGCAAATCAACTAGAAAATCTAGAAGAAATGGATAATTTCCTGGACACTTACACTCTCCCAAGGCTAAACCAGGAAGAAGTTGAATCCCTGAATAGACCAATAGCAGGCTCTGAAATTGAGGCAACAATTAATAGCCTACCCACCAAAAAAAGTCCAGGACCAGATGGATTCACAGCTGAATTCTACCAGAGGTACAAGGAGGA
Organism: Rhinopithecus roxellana; assembly: GCF_007565055.1. NCBI lineage: Eukaryota > Metazoa > Chordata > Mammalia > Primates > Cercopithecidae > Rhinopithecus > Rhinopithecus roxellana. The sequence continues at coordinate 64,169,528 of NC_044550.1, read as the reverse complement.
GCTGGTACCATTCCTTCTGAAACTATTCCAATCAATAGAAAAAGAGGGAATCCTCCCTAACTCATTTTATGAGGCCAACATCATCCTGATACCAAAGCCTGGCAGAGACACAACAAAAAAAGAGAATTTTAGACCAATATCCCTGATGAACATTGATGCAAAAATCCTCAATAAAATACTGGCAAACCGGATTCAGCAGCACATCAAAAAGCTTATCCACCATGATCAAGTGGGCTTCATCCCTGGGATGCAAGGCTGGTTCAACATTCGCAAATCAATAAACGTAATCCAGCATATAAACAGAACCAAAGACAAGAACCACATGATTGTCTCAATAGATGCAGAAAAGGCTTTTGACAAAATTCAACAGCCCTTCATGCTAAAAACGCTCAATAAATTCGGTATTGATGGAACGTACCTCAAAATAATAAGAGCTATTTATGACAAACCCACAGCTAATATCATACTGAATGGGCAAAAACTGGAAAAATTCCCTTTGAAAACTGGCACAAGACAGGGATGCCCTCTCTCACCACTCCTATTCAACATAGTGTTGGAAGTTCTGGCTAGGGCAATCAGGCAAGAGAAAGAAATCAAGGGTATCCAGTTAGGAAAAGAAGAAGTCAAATTGTCCCTGTTTGCAGATGACATGATTGTATATTTAGAAAACCCCATCGTCTCAGCCCAAAATCTCCTTAAGCTGATAAGCAACTTCAGCAAAGTCTCAGGATACAAAATTAATGTGCAAAAATCACAAGCATTCTTATACACCAGCAACAGACAAGCAGAGAGCCAAATCAGGAATGAACTTCCATTCACAATTGCTTCAAAGAGAATCAAATACCTAGGAATCCAACTTACAAGGGATGTAAAGGACCTCTTCAAGGAGAACTACAAACCACTGCTCAGTGAAATCAAAGAGGACACAAACAAATGGAAGAACATACCATGCTCATGGATAGGAAGAATCAATATCGTGAAAATGGCCATACTCCCCAAGGTTATTTATAGATTCAATGCCATCCCCATCAAGCTACCAATGACTTTCTTCACAGAATTGGAAAACACTGCTTTAAAGTTCATATGGAACCAAAAAAGAGCCCGCATTGCCAAGACAATCCTAAGTCAAAAGGACAAAGCTGGAGGCGTCACGCTACCTGACTTCAAACTATACTACAAGGCTACAGTAACCAAAACAGCATGGTACTGGTACCAAAACAGAGATATAGACCAATGGAACAGAACAGAGTCCTCAGAAATAATACCGCACATCTACAGCCATCTGATCTTTGACAAACCTGAGAGAAACAAGAAATGGGGAAAGGATTCCCTATTTAATAAATGGTGCTGGGAAAATTGGCTAGCCATAAGTAGAAAGCTGAAACTGGATCCTTTCCTTACCCCTTATACGAAGATTAATTCAAGATGGATTAGAGACTTAAATGTTAGACCTAATACCATAAAAACCCTAGAAGAAAATCTAGGTAGTACCATTCAGGACATAGGCATGGGCAAGGACTTCATGTCTAAAACACCAAAAGCAACGGCAGCAAAAGCCAAAATTGACAAATGGGATCTCATTAAACTAAAGAGCTTTTGCACAGCAAAAGAAACTACCATCAGAGTGAACAGGCAACCTACAGAATGGGAGAAAATTTTTGCAACCTACTCATCTGACAAAGGGCTAATATCCAGAATCTACAAAGAACTCAAACAAATATACGAGAAAAAAACAAACAACCCCATCAAAAAGTGGGGAAAGGATATGAACAGACATTTCTCAAAAGAAGATATTCATACAGCCAACAGACACATGAAAAAATGCTCATCATCACTGGCCATCAGAGAAATGCAAATCAAAACCACAATGAGATACCATCTCACACCAGTTAGAATGGCAATCATTAAGAAGTCAGGAAACAACAGGTGTTGGAGAGGATGTGGAGAAATAGGAACACTTTTACACTGTTGGTGGGATTGTAAACTAGTTCAACCATTATGGAAAACAGTATGGCAATTCCTCAAGGATCTAGAACTAGATGTACCATATGACCCAGCCATCCCACTACTGGGTATATACCCAAAGGATTATAAATTAGTCTACTACAAAGACACATGTACACGTATGTTTATTGCGGCACTATTCACAATAGCAAAGACTTGGAATCAACCCAAATGTCCATCTGTGACAGACTGGATTAAGAAAATGTGGCACATATACACCATGGAATACTATGCAGCCATAAAAAAGGATGAGTTTGCGTCCTTTGTAGGGACATGGATGCAGCTGGAAACCATCATTCTTAGCAAACTATCACAAGAAGAGAAAACCAAACACCGCATGTTCTCACTCATAGGTGGGAACTGAACAATGAGATCACTTGGACTCGGGAAGGGGAACATCACACACTGGGGTCTATCATGGGGAGGGGGGAGGGGGGAGGAGGGAGGGATTGCATTGGGGAGTTATACATGATATAAATGATGAATTGATGGGTGCTGACGAGTTGATGGGTGCAGCACACCAACATGGCATAAGTATACATATGTAACAAACCTGCACGTTATGCACATGTACCCTAGAACTTAAAGTATAATAAAAAAAAAAAAAAAAAAAAAAAAAAAAAAAAAAAAAAAAAAAAAAAAAGAAGATGATTCTATAGTCAAAAATATTGTTAGGGGAATATGAACTTCCAGTGGTTTTATAAATTGCCATATTGAAGAAACCCAAAACAGAATAAACGAGTCAAATTAAAAAAAAAAAAAAAAAAAAAAAAAAAAAAAAAAAAAAAAAAAAAAAAAAGACATACTGCAGCAATATAAACTCTTCTTTAACACACCTAAAACAAACCTATTAAAAGGACTCTACCAGAATTTACCGTAATGTAATTTTATCTCAAAGATGATAAACTTTTAAATTCCATATTGACAATCACAGAACATGCAGGTAATTAAAACCTTGAAAATTTAGGATACTTTATGTGAATCAATATGCAGTATCACTTCCTTAGTAAGCTTCATGTAGTCCATGAAATACAATAGGAAATTCATGTCTTTGCTTTAATGAGAAAGACTAAGGTTGGCATTCCTGAACCTTTGATTAAAGAGTAGTTCTGTACAAGTTGGGAAGGCCACTGCTTATAATGATGACTGCAGCTTAGGGAAGTAAACATCTACGATAAGGCAAGAACAGAACATAAGCCTTTCTGGCAAGTTCAGCAAATTAACCTTCATGTCCTACAAATCAAGAAAGGACAGACTTAAAATTTGAAACTTGGTAGGACTTGAAACACAGACCAGCAAAACATCTCATGGTAGGGATTTGCTATACTTTTATTATTAGGAGGATAAAGACACTAGAACATTTGGCATGGTTATTGAAATGTGAAAAGCTTAATGATCATTTTTAACACAAATATAACACATATATATGTATTTTGAATCATGAAATACTTTCAAGTGACAAGTTCTCCTATCACAAGGTCCACAGATTGGTCGTTTCCTAGGAAACAAAGTTCACTATTTTAATCCCATCGAAGTCATGGTGGCCCATTAGGCATCAGGCATCTTGAATTCTCACACTGACAACACTCAGCTGTGCAACCATACATGAATTACAGATTCTCTCTGGGCTAAAAGTATGTGACTGTAAAATGTGGAGAAACCAAGAGTTTGAGTCTTACACTGTCTATGGCTTCACATACCAAGACCAAATAAGGTTCTATGTAATTCATGTTTCCTTCCAGCAGTCTTGTGTAATAATCATGAATTTTAAAATTATTTTTTAAATGCCTACAGCATATTACAAAAAATATGGTATTTAAAAATTTGTTTAAGTCTTCAAGAACATATTAAGCAGGTTTCTTCACCATACTTTTAAAGACAATGATAAAAATCTTTTACATACTGATAGGTAAAAACGATTGCCAAATAACTGTTGCTCCTACATACACATAAATTATTTGTAACTGTTGTTCCTAAATACACATAAAATGTCATCCTAAAACTAACCAGGTATGGTTGTCCATTACTGCGGTAGTTGACATTTTGGCACCAAAACTTTTTCACGATTAGTCAGTCATTCACTTCAAGCTACTGCTAACTGACTTTTCTAAAGTTCTTCATCCATAGTGGCAAGGGATAGATTTTTCTTAAAAATGAAGTAGCACTGAGTACTGTGAAACAAAATAACCTTTTCATGGCATTATTAAGAAAGTGAAAACCTTTAGGTATCTCTATTTTTAAAAATTAAATTATGACGTAAAATGGAAAACAAGAAAACCATGGAGATGCATAGGAAAATACAGCAGAAATATCCAGAAGTGCTGAGAGGTTGTCCTTGGTGGTGAGACTATGGGTGGGCATTCCTTCTGTTATATAGCTATTCATTTCCATAACAGAAAACATCTACATAAACTTAACAACTGCCTTATAAAACGTGTAGGGTGTCTCTCCACTCCAAATACTAAAGATATTATGCCACAAAGACCCCACCAAAGAAGCAAGAAGACACTGCGATCGGAACGAAGAGTTTTTTGAACACTGTTACAGATATATCGTCCTATGGCCTACACAGAGCCCATGATCAGAAAGAGGCGATTCTCCTCATCTAAGAATCATTAAAAAAAAAAAAAAAAAAAAAAAAACCTACAGTAGCAAAAAATGGCATCGTCATTTCTGCTCACACCACCATACAATGGAACGTTGTGCAATTAAATCCCACTTATTATAGAACCCCAAATACTCGATTCCAACCACGCCAACACCCTTGCAGTCCCCCCAGCCCACGTGTATATTCTCTGGATTGAAGGGATGGGCTTAATTGTCCCTCTTTGAAAACCTTACTCATAATCGCTACTCGCTGAGGAATATGAACCCGAGTCGGTGACCCGATCTTTAAAATCACAGTTCTCATCTTCTTCTTGTGAAGAGGGGTTCCCAGGGAGCTCGTCTGAGCTCGGACGCGAATCGCACGAAACCACAGAGGCCATCGTCAGGAATGCAACAGCTACGAGTGAAGTAATTCAAATCTCGCAGCTACAGCTTGCTGAGGCCGCCATGTTGCCTCTGCACGGAAGGGGCAGAGGCCACGTGACCACCAATTCTTAGCTGCAATTGGTGGCAGCTCGGGTTGCCAGGGAGACGGAGAAGCTTCCCAGAAGAAACAAGGAGGACAGAAAGCAGCAGCCAATGAGCTGAAACTTCGAGGAGGGTTTCTCAGTTGGAAGGATAGAAATAGCCAAAGTTTCACCGCTTACGCCCCCCGGACCGCTCTTCCTTAGAGCAGCATAACTCGGTAAAACAGGCGGAGATCCACTGGGTTTTTCCCCTTTTTCTTCCAGTGCTGGATATCCAGTATGGTCTTTGTCCTTCTAATGCCTAACAGCTGTCGGTCAGCCTGGATTTCCTTCGAGGGAAAGGAAACCGCACTTTACCTTTCCTTAGGGCCTCATCCGTGCAAGTAATGGACACTTTTAAGCAACGCGATCTAGATGTTAATATGAACACGCTCCATAGTTTTATGGGTTTCATATTGTTTCGCAATTGCAAACATTATCCCAAGTGGGTATTGTAGAGTGCCACAAATGAGTGGCAATCCTGTGGAATCAACTTCATGTTCATTTTCTAACTCAAAATTTTATAATCTAATTAAGTGTTCTCATTACTAAAGTTGGAAGTGTAAACAGGTAAAATCTACCTGTCATTTATGAATACCTACATCAAGTATTTTTTAAGTACAAAAATAACAGCTAGCACTGACTGAGAGTCAGCCTTGGCTCTGGTTACTTTTTTCATATACAATGCTGAGCATTCACATACTATGAAGCAAATATTTTCTCTATATTAAAATAAGGAAACTAAGCTTTAGAGAAGTTACGCATCTTACTAATGATTACATGGCTAGCAGTCAACAAAGCCAACCAAGGAATGAACTTAAGTCAATAACCATTACATGAAATTTCCTCCCTCAGAACCCAGTAATTCAACTATTAGAGATCTACTCTGAGAAAGAATACAAATTTATAAAATTTGTAAAAGTGAAAAGCTGAAAGCAATCTTAAAATGTCAAATAATGGGGAAAAAGTTAAATATATATAAATATGATCATCATGATTTTAACTAGAATGTGTTCAAAGAGTAAAGCATGAAGGAAATGTTCATGTTGCAGCATGTAGAATGTAGAAAAAGGATATAATGTTATTTTATGGTCTCAAAGGCTGGGTGCCGGGGATTCTGTAATGGGCAATTATAACACAGTGATAAGTATTACAATAAATACAAGGTTCTAACGGAATACCCAGGAAAAACCAAAATAGTATACGTGGGGCCATGACAAATTTCTTAGAGGAAGTATTAATTTATATTGTTATCATGGCATGGTTCCAACAGAGAAAGAGTAATGGGAGATGAGTCATCACATGGCTGGTAGGGGTATATGCATGGAGAACTCAAAAGAACCTGGATTGTAGCTGTTGCAGGGGCAGAAAAACTCTACCTCCATCTTCTTAGGGTCCCAGCTGGGCCTGAGAATTAAACTTACCTAAAATAGATTAACAAAAGAAAAGCAACTGGAACTTGTTATACAGATTTTGAGGCCCTGCTCCACATCAACAGGATCAGAATCTCCAAGGGTGGGGGCTGGAAATCTCTATTTTAAACAAGTGCCCCCAGTGATTCAGCAAACTTGGGGAACTGCCCTAAATTTTCCCTCAGTTCTGTGCTTCATACACACAGGCCAACTGGCCATTCCCTGAATAGGCCGGAACCCACTCCCACCTTGCAAATTTAAGCCTGGCAGAGAGACCTCTCTCCCTGCTCTAGAATCCAAGTTTTACATGGCAGGGGAGCCCTCATAAAGAAACGAAGACCCAAAGAAGCAGTTAGAGTCAGTTAACTTATATACTGGATCGGACAAAGAACAGGTAGCTGTGCAGAAGCAACTAAATTAAACTGGGAAGTTTAAAAGATAAGTTATTTTAACAAGGTCTGTACAGAATTCTCTTGGTTTCACTTCTATGCCCTTGAGAATAAGAATGCTACATTTTTCTAGTATGGGGGGGTGTCTTTCACATGGGAGCTTTATCTGCTACTTTCAAGAAACAGTACAAAGGGACTTGCTGTTTTTCAAGTGCACTAAACTTAAATGGCAGGATAGTATAGTTTACCTCCCTCACAGCCAAATGAGTTGCAATATGCAGCTTATACTTTTAAGCTGAAATTTAGTTGTATTTACATTAACTATGTACATTATATGTACAAATATACATTAAACTATGTATATTTGAATTTCCTAGGTTTTATGATTTTATTTAATTTCTAAATGTTCTTTTTATAGTGTTATAACAGCTATTAAATTTTGTAATTTATTTGTATTAATTCATAAAATGGTTTTCATCTTATATGGGAGCTATAAAGCAGTTTATACCTCATTTATTTAAAATTATAATTAAAAAACTTAAGTCATCCCTGGAAATCCACAAGAGTTTTTTCCTTAAAAGTGGTCTGTATGTTAGTAAAGTTGAAGAACGGGAGGAGGAATTTGGAAAGGGGTAATGGGCAAAAGGAGTGTCAGAGGCATTTGAACCACAGCGACTCCATCTTGAATAGGGGCTGGGTAAAATAAGGCTGAGACCTACTGGGCTGCATACCCAGGAGGTTAGGCATTCTTAGTCACAGGATAAGATAGGAGGTCGGCACAAGATACAGGTCACAAAGACCTTGCTGATAAAACAGGATGCGGTAAAGAAGCTGGCCAAAACTTACCAAAACCAAGATGGCTACAAAAGTGACCTCTGGTCATCCTCACTGCTCACTATATGCCAATCATAATTAGCATACAGTGAACAGTGGGGATAATGAGCATTAGTTGCTAAAACACCCCCAGCAGCACCATGACAGTTTACAAATGCCATGGCAATGTCAGGAAGTTACCTTATATATTCTAAAAAAGGGAAGAACACTCAGTTCTGGGTATTGCCCACCCCTTTCCCGAAAACTCATGAATAATCCACCCCTTGTCTAGCATATAATCAAGAAATAACATACAAGTATACTCAGTCAAACAGCCCATGCCCCTGCTCTGCCTATGGAGTTGCCCTTTTTTTCCTTTACTTTCTTAATAAACTTGCGTTAAATTTATTCTGTGAACTTGCCCTGAATTCTTCCTTGGGTAAGGTCCAAGAACTCGCTCTCTCTTGGGGTCTGGATTGGGACCCCTTTCTGGTAACAAGAGGTCCTTGAGGTGGTAGGAGGGGATAGCATACAAGGCACAGAAGGAGAGATATGACCTCCCTGGACACCTCTTCCATAAAACTAGAGGGAAGAGCCAAAGAAGGGTGCTGGTGTGGATGGTGACTTGCCAGTTTCAGGCAGGAAGCTGAGGCAGTCTCCATGTGACAGTGTTTATTGTCTGGTAAGTAGGCTGCAACCTTGCCAGCTGAAAGTGATGGAGGAAGTAATGGGGTCAGAAGTTTGAAGAAAGTGGAGACAGGAAGGAAGGGAAACAAATATTGCCATTAGCATTGAGATCCAACAAAAAATGTATCACTTTTAAAATCAGAGAAACAATATTATTTTAAAAAGCTGGAGTCACTATACTCATTATTTTGAGTTTCATGGTAAAATATACATGCTTACTTTCACCATAATCTTAAACATTAGATATGATTTAAGATTCCATTTCAAAATAAAAAGTGCTTTAGGTACCTCTTTAATAAGTTAACCTTTCTTGTTTTAAAAGCAATTTATTGGAAGTAAAAAATAAAATAAGAAATTAAAAAAGGACATTTACAAATTTTAGCAAAATATCACATTTTCTTCCTACAAATTTTTCATTCATCTTTTTTTTTTTGTAAGCATCTAATAGTTTCATACCCTGCCTCATAAACCTTGCATGGTACCTCCTTAAATAGAGAACAAAGTTCAAACTGGGTAGCTTCTTTTAAAATTTTTTCTCCAATTCTACAAACATTTGAACACCAATTCAGAATTAAATGCTTTATTCCATGTTACATCTTAAGTTAATCAAGCTCATCAACTTGCCTATTCAAAAGAATCAACTGGAGCTTGTTATACAGATTTTGAGGCCCTGCTCCACATCAACAGGATCAGAATCTCCAGGGGAGGGGCCTGGAAATCTCTATTTTAAACAAGTGCCCCCAGTGATTCAGCAAACTTGGGAAACTGCCCTAAACTTTCCCTCAGTTCTGTGCTTCATGCATATGGGCCCATTGGTCATTCCCTGAATAGGCCGAGACCCACTTCCACCTCCTGAATTTGAGCCTGGCCGACAGACCTCTCTCCCTGTTGTAGAATCCATCAACCACATAACCTTGAGCAAATGATCTCCACAAGCTTCACTTTCCTTATCTGTAAGTTCAAATAACGGTACTTACTTCACAGGACTGTTTGGAATCTAATGAGTTAATGCATGTAAAATACCTAGCACATAAAGCGTCAATAAAACAGCTATTTTATCTCATTTACTCACACAGTTCTCTTACTGTGGAATGATACTTACCCAAAATTCATTTGTTGAAATACTACATCTTTCTTCAAGATCCAATTCAAATAGCACCTTTTCCCAAAAGCCCTCCCAGACACATCTCCTACCTCATCAAGAATTCCTTTCTCTACTCTTTCCTCATAATCTATCCCATAAAATTAGGTTATAACTAATATCAGTCTGTCTTATATCTAAATTAAATAGTAATACCTCTATCATTGCCACCAAATGACAATCTCCTGGAGAACCTGACTGGGTCTCTCTTTTTTTTTTTTTTTCTCTTCAGTCTTTCACCTGTCACAAGGTTGAACTGGAGCAAAAAATGCCACATGAAAGTATACCTGCTAGGACGTTAGCTATATCCCTGAGTTATGTTAACTCCCTTGTCTAATTTACTTCCATGTGTTAGTTAAATGGATAAAAGTGAGCAACAACAAAATTTACCACCTTGCTTGATCTTTCATCAAAGAAGAAATAATAGCAATCATTTTTATCCTTATTTTAATTTTCAGGTGGTAGTATCAATTAGACATATTTCTAAATTTACATATCATATTTCTACTAACCTTACTAACATTTAATAAGCTTAGATATTTTCGAAAGGATGAAGAAAGGAAAGGAATAGGATGCCATTTTCAGGGCCTTTTATAAGAATATTCTGTCTGTTTCATAATTAGCAATTGCAAGAAGATTTAAGAAATTTAGACCGGGGTATATTTTCATTTTCCCTTTTCCACTACAAAATGACCAGCCATCTTCTGAAGCCCAAATATGTTTAATTTAATGCATATGAGACATGACATCCTTATTTCCATAGATTACCATCTCGATTAGGCAAACAATACAATTCTAACATAAAATACACCAGATAAGGACATAATTAAATATTTAGTATCGTTAGCAGGTTCAGGAGCTATTTCTCTAGTAGTAATAGAAGCTAGCAATGAGAAGTAAATGAAAATAGGGCCACATGAGGTCATATTCATTAAAAAAACTTAAACTACAAGGTAAAAATTATGTAAGAGTTTGTTAGAAATGAATATTGCCTTAATTGTGCCTAAAAGAAATAATTATACTTTATGAACTATGTGGTAATAATGACAGCCATAATTGTTTCAAAAATATGAATAAATAACTTGGTAGACCAATGAAATAGCATTTTAGAAAGTAAGGCTTTATTATGTAGAAGATTTCAAATTTCAGAGTTTATATATCAAAATAACATTTCAGCAATCCTAAATGTACAGAATTGCATTATGGTCTAAAATTCTAATTTCCCTCTATAAAAGTTGAATTACTTGTTAAAATGCATGGAACTTACCTGCAATAAGATCACATATTCCACATTTAAATAGTAATGGAATACAGATGAGAATCCAGAAGCACAAGCGAGACTAAAATAGATGGCACAAAGCTCAAGCCCAAAACTCAATTCATTTACTCCTATTTCTTTTCATTTTATATCTTCATTTACAAATTATAACAAATCTGGCAAGCTGTTCTACCACTATAGATAAACAGCTGCCAATCAGAAGGAAAGAAGACTCCCTTAAAACAGCAATGCAACAACCCTGGATATTGTTGATGGCTGACAAACTGCTGATGAAGAGGAAAGTAGAAAACAAAAGGCAGACATGAGAATCACCAAAAAACCATAGTTTATAAATGACTGCCAAATGCCCTAAGTAGGACCTAAAAAAAAAAAAAAAAATTCACAGCATTAGTGAATCCTACAATAATTTGACATCAACTGGAAAAAATACTTGATAATCTGTAAGTGCCATGCATTCTGCAGTCAGGGGATCCAAGTTCTCATCCTGATTTTGGCACCAGTAACCAAGTGGAAGTAGATGAGGTCAGTTTCCTCATCTGAAGACAGCAATAATAATCTCTGCCTACTATATAGGGTTGCTGAAAATCAAATGAGATAACCCTTGAACTCTAACGCCTTATACCTTAAGAAACAGAGCAGTGTGTACTTTATACTATATTTTCAAAAGCTTTTGGTTTTTTAATTATTCATTTTAGTTTTTATTTTTAGAACTTAAAAAGATATTACATAATCTTTTACTAACAGGAATATTACTTAATTGGGCACACCCCCTGAGAATTCTGGATAGTTGCAGTATTTTGAATTTGCATATTTTCGCCTTTGGTAAGAGTATGAAATTTGGGTCGTTGAAAATTTTGAGAATCACCTCTAATTCACTCTCTCCACTGGCTTAGGGGTCAAAAAACCAGCACACTAGCCCGGACCAGCACCATTCATTAGCTATTAGGCCTTGGGCAAAGTCACTTGGCTGAATCTTCTCAGAATCTTTAGGAATAGCTATCCTTTTGTGTTTTGTTTTAGTTTTTTATTATAGGACAGTTGTTAACATAATCCCTTACATTTGATAGAACTTTAGTTTTATAAAGCACTTCCATATCATCAGAAATTCACACCAACACCTTGTGAGGTGAGTATTATCCCTTAATATTAAAGAAAGAACAGGGGAAAATACAAATAAGTGAAAAGTCTTGCCAAGTCACACAACTGCTGTGCAACAGAAGAATTAGGACTCCAAGGAAATGATTAATTTGCAATAGTATTGTGCATGTGTGTTTTTTAAAAAAAACTTGCAAAATACTATTAACAGGATTGTTTGGTTATTTCTTATAATCAAGATGACACAAAAATAACATAAGTGAAAGTAACTGAGAAATGCAATACTGATGCTTTTCCTTGACTCAGACTTTTGTGTAACTTTTTTCAAAAAGCAGAATAGCTACATTTATTTTGCTGAGCTATTTATATTTTAGTATTGACATTTTGATGTTAGCACCTCATGCAGAGAAAAGTTTGCAACTTTGCTTTAATTTTGGGTTGGCTGAAGTATCTTTTTCAAAAGCACAGCAATTTAATGCTCTACATTTTAAAAACCATATTTGCAATGGAAAATATACAAGTAATTTTAAAAAGCACACACTCACAAGACTTACCCTTTAAAGTAAGATGTTAAAATAAAATAGAATAATCTGTTATTTTCTCTTAATAACACGGCTACTAGTCACTTTAATGCAATTGCCAAAATTTTGTATATAATTTACAATGGATGTTTTAAAGGAAAAAATAAAAGTTTTGTAACATAATACTTTTAAAATAGGCCATGCATTGATATGGTTCATGAGAACTATGATAAGTACGAGTATGATTTAAGGGTTATCAGATCTCCCTAATTTCTATAATATTGTGCCTAAACAAATCTGTATATATACAAGCAAAAGACATTTGATTAGATGTGAACTTGTGTGAAATACAGCTTCATTAAATGAAAGAGAAACCTCTACAGATGTCTAAGATTTTTTAAATGTGTGTTTGAAAACATTAATACATAACCACTAATAAGAGTAATTTATTGCAGTAGCAAAAAGATTTTTGTATAATGTTAGAAAGAAAGCACTGTTAGCCATGATACTGACAAACACATTTATAGTTCCAGATTCCATTGGTTCCTCTAGCATATGGGAGCAGTTATTTGTGATTCAGATAAAGTAGCTTTTCATTCTAATACTGGGCAGGTTATTCTAGAAATATTCCACTACTTCCGAAATAATCATCTCAGTCTTCATGACTATAAGCTTAAACATATTCTTCTGCCTGGTTTATTCGGACGGGTTTGTGCTTTGGATCCGAACTCCTAAAGTGTTAATCAGCTTGAAATTTTTTGGCACTCGACATTTAAAACATGAGAAATATGAAGAAATTCTGTTGCAGCAAGGTCTTAAGCTTTTAAAATTAGCACCTCTCCCAGCTTTACAACAAAGTCATGCTGTGAATGAGTTTTTAGTTAATGCTTCTTGGGATTTATTCCTGGGCTATAATTTTATCAAATGCAGGGGGAATTGTTTTTGGGAATTTAGCAGAATACCCTTTTCACTGCTCGTTTAATAATATTTTATTTTGTATGGCAGAGGCTCTTTGGGGTTGGGGGAAACCAACTGCAGAAAATTGCAGGTTTCAGAAGACAGCTCTGAAATCGCAGACACCCGATTTCTCCCTTGCACACTGTCTTTCTTTTTTACTCACACTTCCAATAGAACAGGATTTCTACAGCTTATATGGTTTTGTACAAAGACTTAAAAGGGCCACTTGAAACATTTACAGATGAGAGGGCTCACATAAACCTCCCCCTGACAGATATTTACTAAGCGCCACTTACTCTTTCTCGCCACAAATGTATTCAAGAGATGCTTTAGATATATTTCTAAGAGTTTTTTTTTTTTCTACAACGTCTTATGAAGGCCAGGCCTTCCTAGAACTAAAGCAGCATTAACTGCCTGGTATTTCATCTATCCTTTCTTAAAATTGAAAGACAATTTGCTCTTCATGTGGACTCTTTCTTTCTCTTCTATACACCCATCACTGTAACCATAGGATTTAACATTTGTTAGTCTATTTTGCATAAAGGATAAGGTTGGACGAAAGTACCAGCGGTTAAAATTAATGCCCTAGCAGCTTACGGAAAGTTGGGGTTCTCATTCTTCCGAGAGAAACTCTTAAATTTCTTTTGTGTAGTTGTTGGTGTGTGGGCGCGAGCGCATGCGCGCGCGTGTGGGGGGGGGGGGGGCGGGGTAGAATTAGATTTGTTAAAAAAGCAGCTCTTTTCCATTCCAGTCACAACTAAAGTTCAAACAAAACTCTTAGCTTCCTGGAAGAAGCCTGGAGGTGTTAAGGGACAGCTTCGCTTAATCTTTCTCTTCTTCCTAAGGTAGCGTTTTCCGGAGGAGATGGGTGACTGGGACCCGCGCGGGGCCAGTCTCGGCAGCGGGACAGGGTGCATCGCTGGCACCCGACTCTGGAAAGGGTGGGGTGCAGGTCCCAACGGCCCTTCGCGGCCAGCGCCTCACTAAGGCGAATCCCAAGTCAGATGCTTCCAGAAAGACCCCAGAAAGAAAAGCGGCCCCTCCCTCGCCAACATCCCCGGGGCAAGAGGGCGGTCTCGCCCCGCGCCCCGGGGCCCTGCACTGACCTGTGTAACAGGACACGCTGCACTGAGTCCAGGTCCTCTAGGCTGCGGGGGGCAGGTTTGGGGATGCTGGACCTGCCCACCTGAAACATGCCCACTGGAGACTCGCTGCAGGGGCGGACGACAGGTCACCTAGGTGCCAGCCCCGGCGCTCGCCGAGCCGCCTGGCCCCCGCGCAGCTCCGGCCGCCGCGTGGAACCTGGAATTGCCAGCCTCCGACGCGCGGAAACCAAGGGCTGAAGGCGGCGGTGTTAGCGACGGCGGCCCCTCCTTCGCCCGCGTGCTCCCCCGCCGTTCTCGGAGCCCGGCGCACTGGCGGGCGGCGCGGCCACTCCTCGCTGTGGGGGCCCGGGCAGGTGGGCGCTCTGTGGGCCGCCACCCCCAGGGCTCGCGAAGTCCAGACTACCCCGTCTTCCACGTCTGGGTTTCCCGGTCTCTTCCTCTGGCCCAACTACACAGCCAGTCTCCCGCGCTGGGGGCGAGCCGTCGAGCGCCTCCGGACCCCGCTGCCTGGCGCTGCGCTCTTTCGCCGCCTAGTGCGGGATGCAGCTCTTCACCCTCCCTTCCAGGACAGCCAGGCCGCCTCGGCCAGGGACACCGGCGTCCAGGCGCCGCCCCCAGTGAAGGAAACTACCACCTGCAGCTTCCAGGGCCGCAAACGAGGGAGGGGTGGAGGAAACTCTCAAGGGTCTCTGAGGCTCTGGCTGCTATGTGGAAGACCCGAAAATGAGCGGGGAAGAGAGGCAAGGTAGTTGTCTGTTCTTGGAGTTTAAATTCAGCCTAAAGAAGCCATATACATTCATCCGTCCATGCAAATGTGTATTATCAGTTGCTATGTGCCAGGCCGAGTTCCAGTCCTTGGAGGTACAAGAGTGAGTAAAAGGTGGACTGACTTGTCTAGTGTGGCTCTGTTCTCTTTTTTGGGGATTTATTTGCTTTAAAATATACTTGACCCCAGGAGACAGTCTCTACTCTAGGGCATTAGGTATTTCAGTGAACTATTCTGTGGCCTGTGGCCAAGAGAAGACAAAATTAGCTTGGTGGTTTTTCCCTCGTGGGAAAAGTGACCCGTGTGTGACTTCTTACTCTAGACTGTCCTTAAGTCAGAACCGGCCAGAATGGTAAGGGGAACCACTGAAGGAGAATAAATGGAGAAACTGGAGCGTAGTAGTTTAAAATGTGAGCTACCATAGGTTATAGATTACAGATTAATGATAAATGGTAATAGATTAATTTTAAACTTTAGGGTAATTAGCTGGGACTTGGCTACTCACCTTAGGACCTCTAAATGTCATTATCTGCAAAACTTTTCTCTTGGGTCTATTTCTCCAATCAGGGATGTCTTTCTGGCTGCCAAGTGGCTTAAGAGGGTGAATGATGGAGGCCTCATCTCTTAGCATATAGACTTTTACTTAATTCCTCTCTTTTCAATAAATTGCCTTACCCCTGGTCTACACTGTACCTGTGTTCATGAGTCCACTGCCTCAAAAATCTGAAAATGTTCATGTCTTTTGATTCAGAAATTAATCCCAAGAAAATAATAAAAAGTGAGGGTCATGATGTTCGTTGCAGTACATTATTATTATAGCAAAAATATGAAAGGTAGAAATGTCCAAAATTAATATAACTACCTACATAGATTAAAGTTCATTCATACAATGATCTAATATATATTTATTAAAAGGAAGTTTAAATAAAATGCTTAATGGCATAAGAAAATGTTTATGATTTAAACTTTAGTAAATATTCAGGAGACAAAATTGTACATTCAGTTTTTTGTTGCTATGTAAAAATTGGGAAATTGATTGGATGGACATGCACCAAATCTTAAAAATGATTATATCTGGAAGTAAAATTATGAATGATTTTTTCTTGTACTTTTCCATGTTACATTTTTTATGATAAATATATATTATTTTTATAATCAGAATGTATTCAATCCATTGTGGGAATGTAAATGTGTGAAAAGAATGATTTATAGTCCCACTAGGGAGACTGAAGTGGGAGGATACCTTGAGCCCAGAAACTCAAGACCATCCTAGGCAACATAGCAAGATTCCCCTCTCTTAGAAACAAAAAAACAAAACAAAAACCAGATTGATTTGAAGAAGAGTTGGTGGCAACTGAATTTGTGGATAAAAATTTCCAGTTATTATCTATTTCACATTACCATTCTCAGATATACGTCAGTGGTTTTGCTAAATATTTTATCATTTAAGGGTACAAGGTAGCCTACATTTTAAAAAAGGACCATTACAAGTCTTTTATATAGAGAATAGTTATTAAGTGAATCAGATATTTGTTACCTTTTTTAAAGCCATAATAATTTATCTTTTGTTTGAAACTAGTAGGTAAGTTTTCCTTCTGACTTTAGATTTTGTGAAAAGTCCGTGTTCTCACTTACAAGTGGGAGCTAAACATGCTGTACTTATGGACATAAAGATGGCAACAATAGACACTGGGGACTACTAGAGGGGGAAAGGAGGGAGGGGAGCAAGGGTTGAAAAACTGTTGAGTACTATGCTCAGTACCTGAGTGGTGAGATCATTCGTATCCCAACCCTCAGCATCAGGTAATACACCCAGGTAACAAACCTGCACATGTACCCACTGAATGTAAAGTGAAAGTTGAAAAAGAAGTCAGTAGTAAACATTAAAAATGTTTTGTGTGAAAAGTTTATGCTGTTATAAATTGCTATTCAATTACATGTTCAAAATAAATCTTCATTTACATATGTTTTCTTAAAGTAGGATTTATCTACAGCTACTTGTGGCAAGAAAATATTCTATACATTCTGTCTTATTCTAGACAATGACAACTTATATCTCATAACAAAATAATCCATTTCACATGGAAACTTTTACCACTAAAAGATTCTCACAATGTTTTTATGTTTGTATATTAATTGGCTTGTTTCAATCATAAGTTCCTTATATCAACATAAGGAAAATAAGAGAAAATATTTGCAACATGTATTTTGAGATGAACAACCTGTACAGAGGGAGAGGTTGATGATGCAGTAAGAGAAAATATTTGCAGCATGTATTTTGAGTTGAACAACCTGTACAGAAAGAGAGGTTGATGATGCAAAAGAAAAATGAGATCATTGGTACTGCCATGTCCCAGAGTTAGGAGAAAATGGTATCTTAGTGCATAACTGGAGGCCTCACCTTGGACTAGAAGAGGCACACTCCATTATTATGATTGCCATAATTTTCTGCATTTCATAGTAGAGATTTTTAAATAAAAATTGACAGCTACCAGAGAAATCAGGACAGAGCCATACCTTTTCACTAATTTTAGATGTCCTTATCCTTTCTGACCTTTATCAATAATGGTTTCTGTAATGATTTTTAGACTTTTGCCTTGGAGAAATAAATACCTTTTTTTAAAAAAAGAAAAAAAACACACTAGTTTTCAGCTCATAGAATATTGGTACTATTTTTTAATGCATCATATATTAGCTGGTCGCCTCTAATAGATTCTAAGGCTTTTTGAGGTGAAATGATGTCAAGAAGCTTTGCAATCTATTCGATAGTACATCATTTGACCTCAAGCATCCATATATATTGAGTGACTGCATCCTGGATCATGGTTGCTTCTGAAGGTGAAATCCTGGGTCAACTCATTATTGACTTGAAGTTTGAGAGAGCTGTTTTCACTGGCTTGCTACAGGGTTCTATACCTGACCTAGTTCTATTTAATAATTTAATCAATGATATTAATGAAAATAGGGAAGGTATGCTTGCCAAAATTGCAGTGGATAAAAAATTGGAAATGTGTTGACTCTTACAAAATTTCTGGAGTCTGGAAACCCTAACTCAAAAAGGAAAAGGTATGTGTATGTATTTTTGCACATATTTTTAAAATAATTATAATAGATCAGGAAAAGAAAACAAGCAGGCTTAGCAGTCACTCAAGTGTAGAAGATGCAGACAAATTATTGAATTGCAATGTGAACAACAGTGTTAAAGTGGCTACCATAGTACACTACTCAAGTGCCATATAAATTTCTGTCTTCTGTGCACTAGATTTTAACAAACACATTGTACCAGAGGAGTGGATTAGGATCCATCAAACCCACCAATCTGTCATAAATCTCCTGTTTTTACTTTCTTCTGTGGTCCGTCACCCTCTTGGAAATACTTGAGCATTGCTACATGAAAGGTGGTTAGGAAAAAAACTCATTCAAGTAGAATTGTCTAAGAATTCTTGGCACATCTTTTTTTTCTTTTTTATACACTCAAGGGATATGTGTGCAGTTTTGTTACATGGATATACTGTGTAGTGGTGAAGTCTGGGCTTTTAGTGTACCCATCACCCAAATAGTGAATATTGTATCCAATAGGTAATTTTTCAATCCTCACTCCTCTCCTACTCTTCGTGCTTTTGGAGTCCCTGGTGTCTATTATTCCCCTCTTTATGACCATGTGTACCTGATATGGTTTGGCTCTGTGTTCCCACGCAAATCTCATGTTGAATTGTAATCCCCAGTGTTGGGGGAGGGACCTGATGGAAGGTGATTGCATCATGAGGTTGGATTTACCTCTGCTGTCCTTATGACGGTGAGTTCGTACGATATCTGGTTGTTTGAACATGTGTAGCACTTAGTCCTTCACTCTCTCTCCTTCCTGCCAGCAACGTGAAGACTTTGCCTGATTTCCCTTTGCCTTCCAGCATGATTGTAAGTTTCCTGAGGCCTCCTCAGAAGAAGCAGCCGATACAGCCTGCAGAACTGTGAGGTGACTAAACCTCCTTTCTTTATAAGTTACCCACTTTCAGGTATGTCTTTATAGCAGTGTGAGAACAGACTAATACAGTATCCATCGCTTAGCTCCCACTTATAAGTGAGAAGTTGTGGTATTTGATTTTCTGTTTCTGAGTTACCTCACTTAGAATACAGGCTTTCACAAGAGCAAACACATTCAAAAGCTAGCAGAAGGCAAGAAATAACTAAGATCAGAGCAGAACTGAAGGAGATAGAGACACAAAAAACCCTCCAAAAAATCAATGAATCCAGGAGCTGGTTTTTTGAAAAGATCAACAAAATTGATAGACCGCTAGCAAGACTAATAAAGAAGAAAAAAGAGAGGAATCAAATAGATGCAATAAAAAATGATAAAGGGGATATCACCACCGACCCCACAGAAATACAAATTACCATCAAAGAATACTATAAACACCTCTATGCAAATAAACTAGAAAATCTAGAAGAAATGGATAATTTCCTGGACACTTACACTCTCCCAAGACTAAACCAGGAAGAAGTTGAATCCCTGAATAGACCAATAGCAGGCTCTGAAATTGAGGCAATAATTAATAGCCTACCAACCAAAAAAAGTCCAGGACCAGATGGATTCACAGCCGAATTCTACCAGAGGTACAAGGAGGAGCTGGTACTATTTCCTTCTGAAACTATTCCAATCAATAGAAATAGAGGGAATCCTCCCTGACTCATTTTATGAGGCCAACATCATCCTGATACCAAAGCCTGGCAGAGACACAACAAAAAAAGAGAATTTTAGACCAATATCCCTGATGAACATTGATGCAAAAATCCTCAATAAAATACTGGCAAACTGAATCCAGCAGCACATCCAAAAGCTTATCCACCATGATCAAGTGGGCTTCATCCCTGGGATGCAAGGCTGGTTCTACACACGCAAAGCAATAAACGCAATCCAGCATATAAATAGAACCAAAGACAAAAACCACATGATTATCTCAATAGACGCAGAAAAGGCCTTTGACAAAATTCAACAGCCCTTCATGCTAAAAGCTCTCAATAAATTCAGTATTGATGGAACGTATCTCAAAATAATAAGAGCTATTTATGACAGACCCACAGCCAATATCATACTGAATGCGCAAAAACTGGAAGCATTCCCTTTGAAAACTGGCACAAGACAGGGATGCCATCTCTCACCACTCCTATTCAACATAGTGTTGGAAGTTCTGGCTAGGGCAATCAGGCAAGAGAAAGAAACAAAGCGTATTCAGTTAGGAAAAGAAGAAGCCAAGTTGTCCCTGTTTGCAGATGACATGATTGTATATTTAGAAAACCCCATCATCTCAGCCCAAAATCTCCTTAAGCTGATAAGCAACTTCAGCAAAGTCTCAGGATACAAAATCAATGTGCAAAAATCACAAGCATTCTTATACATCAGTAACAAACAAACAGAGAGCCAAATCATGAATGAACTTCCATTTCACAATTGCTTTAAAGAGAACAAAATACCTAGGAATCCAACTTACAAGGGATGTAAAGGACCTCTTCAAGGAGAACTACAAACCACTGCTCAGTGAAATAAAAGAGGACACAAACAAATGGAAGAACATTCCATGCTCATGGATAGGAAGAATCAATATCGTGAAAATGGCCATAATGCCCAAGGTAATCTATAGATTCAATGCCATCCCCATTAAGCTACCAATGAGTTTCTTCAGAGAATTGGAAAAAACTACTTTAAAGTTCATATGGAACCAAAAAAGACCCCGCATTGCCAAGACAATCCTAAGCCAAAAGAACAAAGCTGGAGGCATCACGCTACCTGACTTCAAACTATACTACAAGGCTACAGTAACCAAAACAGCATGGTACTGGTACCAAAACAGAGATATAGACCAATGGAACAGAACAGAGCCCTCAGAAATAATACCACACATCTGCCGCCATCTGATCTTTGGTAAACCTGACGAAAAGAAGAAATGGGGAAAGGATTCCCTATTTAATAAATGGTGCTGGGAAAATAGCTGAAACTGGATCCTTTCCTTACTCCTCATACAAAAATTAATTCAAGATGGATTAGAGACTTAAATGTTAGACCTAAAACCATAAAAACCCTACAAGAAAACCTAGGTAATACCATTCAGGACATAGGCATGGGCAAGGGCTTCATGTCTAAAACACCAAAAGCAATGGCAACAAAAGCCAAAATTGACAAATGGGATCTAATTAACTAAAGAGCAAAAGAAAGTACCATCAGAGTAAACAGGCAACCTACAGAATGGGAGAAAATTTTTGCAATCTACTCATCTGACAAAGGGCTAATATCCAGAACCTATAAAGAACTCAAACAAATTTACAAGAAAAAACCTTATCAAAAAGTGGGCAAAGGATATGAACAGACATTTCTCAAAAGAAGACATTCACACAGCCAACAGACACATGAAAAAAATGCTCATCATCACTCGCCATCAGAGAAATGCAAATCAAAACCACAATGAGATACCATCTCACACCAGTTAGAATGGCAATCATTAAAAAGTCAGGAAACAACAGGTGCTGGAGAGGATGTGGAGAAATAGGAACACTTTTACACTGTTGGTGGGACTGTAAACTAGTTCAACCATTGTGGAAAACAGTGTGGCGATTCCTCAAGGATCTAGAACTAGAAATGCCATATGACCCAGCCATCCCATTACTGGGTATATACCCAAAGGATTATAAATCATGCTGCTATAAAGACACATGCACACGTATGTTTATTGTGGCACTATTCACAATAGCGAAGACTTGGAATCAACCAAAATGTCCATCAGTGACAGACTGGATTAAGAAAATGTGGCACATATACACCATGGAATACTATGCAGCCATAAAAAAGGATGAGTTCATGTCCTTTGTAGGGACATGGATGCAGCTGGAAACCATCATTCTCAGCAAACTATCACAAGAACAGAAAACCAAACACCGCATGTTCTCACTCAGAGATGGGAACTGAACAATGAGATCACTTGGACTCTGGAAGGGAACATCACACACCGGGGCCTATTATGGGGAGGGGCGAGGGGGGAAGGATGGCATTGGGAGTTATACCTGAAGTAAATGATGAGTTGATGGGTGCTGATAAGTTGATGGGTGCAGCACACTAACATGGCACAAGTATACATATGTAACAAACCTGCACATTGTGCACATGTACACTAGAACTTAAAGTATAATAAAATAAAATACAAAAAAAAAAAAAAGAATACAGACCTTCAGCTGTACCCATATTGCTATAAAACACATAATTTCATTTTTTATGGCTGCATAGTATTCCATGGTGTATATATACACCACAATTTCTTTATTTAATCATCCATTGATTAACACTTAGGTTGATTCCATTACTTTACTTGTGAACAGTGCTGTGGTAAACATTTGAGTGCAAGTATCTTTTTGAGCTAATGATTTTTTTTTTTGAATAGATATTTACAAGTGGAATTGCCGGATTGAATTGTAATTCTATTTTTAGTTATATGAGAAATTCCCTTACTGTTTTCCACAGAGGTTGTACTAATGTACATTTTTGACAATAGTGTAAAAGTATTCCCTTTTCCTCACATCCTTTCCAATATCAATTGGGGTTGTTTTTGACTTTTTAACAATAGAAATTTCTGGCACAACTTTAAAAATTCTTTCTCTTCTTCCAACTTCTGTATCTAGGTATACGTGGCAAGCAGAGGCCAGATTATATACACTACCTTAAAGATTATGGTATTTATCCTCAGTGCAACAAAATAAAGTCATTGAAGAGTTTTAAGTAGAGGACTGACATGATGACATGGTGAGATATTTTGAAAAATTAACCCTGGTGTGCTCTATGAAGAATGGATAGCCAATAATGAGTCTTAGTTGTTGTTGTCATTGCCTTTATGAATGGAGTGAGTCTTGAAGGACAGCAATATTTAATGGCAGGATAGAAGTATATATTCCTGGAAAGGACATAGAGAAACGGCCAGAGAAAGGAAGGACTTAAATCATGGAAGCAAAGGGAACTTAATGTTTCCACTGGAAAGTCAAGGATGATGAAGCCTGAAATATGTTCTTTGAATTTAGGCACAAGAAAGTCATTAGTGAGTGCTGATTGTATGGAGTAGTGGTGGTGGTGAGATGTATTGAGACAGCTGGGAGAGTGAGTTGGAGGGGAGAAAGTGCAGGCAAAGGGCAGAAATAGCTCTTTTGCAAAGTTTGCATCAGAAGAGAATTAGTTATGGGTTAATGTGGTGTTAAGGCAGATTTCTTCCTTTCTCCTTCTATTCCTCCCTCCCTTACCTTATTATAATGTCAGAGGCTTGAGTAAGGTTAAAATGACTGTGAGGATAATCTATTAAATAACTGAGAGGAAGAGGCTGAGTATAAAAGAAAGAAAATGAGTCGTCTTACAGAGAAGGAGGGATGCTGCTCTCTGGTATCCTGTGGACAACAAATCAGGGCAGGTGTGAAGGTAAGTTAAACGGTAGAAGATGGAGTCTTCGAGTCAGGGGGCATTATGGGTTGGTTCATGCCCCCCCAAAATATATGTGGCAATCCTAACCCCTGGTACCTGGACGTGACTGAGTTTGGAGGAGTATCTTTGCAGATGTAATCAAGTTAAGATGAGGTCACACCGAATTAGGGTGGGTCCTAATCCAGTATAACTGGTGTCCTTATGAGAGAGGAGAAGAGAGACATACACACACAGAGGGAAGTCAGTGGGAAGGCACAGACAGTGCCATAAGACAGCAGAGGCAGAGATCGGAGTGATGCATCCATTAGCCAAGGAATGCCAAAGATTGCTGGCAGCACCAGAGGCTAGGAGCAGGCATGCAACACATCATTCCCAAGAACCTTCAGAGAGAGCACCACTCTTTCATCACTTTGATTTAGGGCTTCTAGCCTCCAGAACTGTGAAAAGATAAAGTTCTGTCATTTTGTGCCACCTAGTTTGTATTAATTTGGTTTGGCAACCCTAGGAAACTAAGACAGCTGGATTCTATTTTTTGGGTGTGTGAAATGGGAGACAAGATCATCTGCTAAATATGAGAGGGCAGGTAGGGGATGGAGGTTTGAAAACAGCACAGAAAAGATCATGCTGGTGTGGTGAAAGGAAGACAGGGATGACCCGGGTAATAAATGTAAAGAGCTTGTCTGGCATGTTCAGGGCACTGATCAGCAGGATTTCTAAAATGGTCCCCAAAAGACATTCTACCCTAATCCTCAGAACCTGAGAATGTGCTGAGATATCAATCCTGTAATAATCTGATATTATATGGCACAGTTGATGTTAAGATGGGGAGATTATCTGGATGGGAAAGATCTAATTGCATAAGCCGAAAAGCAGAGAGCTTTCTCCAGCTGATGGCAAAAGAGGAAGTTAGGAGATGCTCTTGAGAAGAACTCTATGGGGCATTGCTGATTTGCAGATGGAGAGGCAACCTCTAGAAGCAGAGAGTGACCCCTGGCTGACTGCTGGCAAGGGTACCTCAATCCTACAACCACAAGGAACTAAATTCTGCCAACAACTTGGATAAGCTTGGAAGAAGATTTTTCCACAGATCCTTCAGGACCCCTGGCAAGGATGTTGCACTAGTGGAATCTAGTATTGAACAGAAAAATGAAGTGGAGTGTGAGTCCTTAGAGAATTTCTAAAATTCTTTTAATTCTCTGGCATTTCTGGTGGCCACAGGCGTCCATTCCAATACTGGCTCACCCTTGCAGCTTTAACGTAGTGACCATTTATGCGCTCTCTGCACTAGGAAGAAGATACAGCATGAGTCAAAGTATGGAATGGAGTATTAATACTTGACTACCCTTGACACATTGGATTTAATTGTGTTCTTCTACCCTCAGGACAGTACATATGTAGTCAGGAAGGTTCTCCAGGTGGCCTTGGACTGGCCCAGTTCTCCCTCCTTTCTCACATGTACTTCTCAAGAATAACTGTAGAATGTGCTGGGAATGCAGTAGCCTGAGATGAGGAATTGGCCACAATGGCTCAGTCACCCCTAGAAACAGAATGCCATCCAACACTTTAGCCCAGTGAATCCTGTAGCTGCCAGGGTATAAAACGCAGAGTGGGCTGCTTCCTGGGGTCCTTCAGCTGCATTTTAAGCGGGGCACATGGAGACAAGACTCCATCAGCCTTGGGTAGCTTTCTTGAGTCTTGGGGGACTAGCTTATCGTGAATCCTAGGCTTTTGTTGTTCTTTGCTGACTATCTGTGAGTAATAAATCGGCTTCATGTAACTTCTTTTTTTTTTTGAGATGGAGTCTTACTCTGTCACCCAGGCTGGAGTGCAGTGGTGCGATCTTGGCTCACTGTAACCTACACTTCCTGGGTTCAAGCAATTCTCCTGCCTCAGCCTTCTGAGTAGCTGGGATTACAGGCATGTGCTACCACACCCGGCTAATTTTTGTATTTTTAGTAGAGATGGAATTTTGCCATGTTGGCCAGACTGATCTCAAACTCCTGACCTCAGGTGATCTGCCCGCCTCGGCCTCCCAAAGTGCTGGGATTACAGGCGTGAGCCACGACACTTGACCTGCATGTCACTTCTTAACATGTGTGAGTGTTTTGTCTCACTGGACTCCCACAAGTAGTACAAGTGCAGCCCGGGATACAGTGGATTGAAATAATAATTAGTGCACAATGAACCTGCTTTACACATAGGATGTCTAGATTTTTAAAATTATAGAAATATCTTAATCTAGTCATTACTACTTTACCTAGAAAGACTGTCTTCACTTTTTATAACTGACAGAGCAGGCTTCTCTATTTCTATTTACACATCATTATTTAGAAGGAGACTTTTAGCTTAAAAATGGGTTAGATCTATTATCAATTATCTAAAAAGAGTTTTGTTTTTTAATTAGGTTCACCTTTCTGAAGAATTTGAGAATCCATCATTACATTGGAAAATGGAACAAAAAGTAGACCTAAAAGGACCTTGCCCACAAAAGACACCAGAAAGGTGGGTCACCTGGCAGGGGGAGGCTGGAATATGTGGGAGGTGAGGTGGGGGCTGAGAAGGAATAAGGAAGACAGAGCTTCTGGGTACACATCAGCCTATGTAATGTAGACAGGAAAGAAATGTTTTTTTACCTGCTGAACTCTGTGCTTATGATGGGAAGATTCCGGTAAGACTGTTCTTTTTGGTAATGTTCCATATGTGTATACTCTTGCAGACATTGAGAGGCATAATGGCAGGGTTATAACAATTTAACATTTCTGACTTTTCCTCCTGCATATTATTTATTTAACAAATATTTAATGAATATTATCAAATGCAAATCATTATATCATCCATTAAAAATGCTTTTAATGCCCTATATCACTTGGTTCTTGTTCTAGCTTCCTAACCAGATGAGGCATCTTGTTAGATTTTCGGCATCCTCTAGGGTTAGGGATCCTGGCCATTTCTCAGGAGTTAGCTTTCAGCTCTGATATACCAAGCTCTGCCCTGTATCAGGCTGTCCCACTGCTGTCTCTCTGGAAGATAGCAGGAGCATCTTTACCACTACCATCTGATACTCAATTGATACACTCTTGCCATTTCCTGGACCCCTGAATGCATATTCAGGTATTTTCATGCTAAACATTGAATAATAATATGTGTGTGGAGTGACAGATAAATAGGATGATAGGCAGATAGGTAGATACAGTTTTATTTACTTGGGGCCAGGCACGGTGG
Source organism: Rhinopithecus roxellana (assembly GCF_007565055.1). Classification (NCBI taxonomy): domain Eukaryota; kingdom Metazoa; phylum Chordata; class Mammalia; order Primates; family Cercopithecidae; genus Rhinopithecus; species Rhinopithecus roxellana. The sequence continues at coordinate 64,142,577 of NC_044550.1, read as the reverse complement.
CTCATGCCTGTGATTCCAGCACTTTGGGAGGCTGAGGCAGGTGGATCACCTGAGGTCAGGAGTGAGACCAGCCTGGCCTACATGGTGAAACCCTGTCTCTACTAAAAATACAAAAACTAGCCAGGCATGGTTGCGTACACCTGTAATCCCAGCTACTTGGGAGGCTGAGGTGGGAGAATCACTTGAACCCAGGAGGCGGAGGTTGCAGTGAGCAGAGATCACGCCATTGCACTTCAGCCTGGGTGACAGGACAAGACTCCACCTCAAAAAAAAAAAAAAAAAAAAAAAAAAAGTTTTGTTTGCTTGGATCCAAATCCTCTCTGTGTGCAAACCTTTACAACAAAATAGGTGTAAAGGGCTCTTTCCTTGCTCTCTTCTCTCTGGGGCCTGGCATATACCTCCCTCTTCAGGAGCTGGAAATTCATTAAATGGCATAGAGCACCAGTGGCGAAACTTCTGACTTCTTCATTTGAAAGATACAACTCAGTCTTAAGAGTACGGGAGTGTGTTTTGAACATTCAATTGGATGCTGCGTGTTTGTGTGAGGTGCTAACAGTAATGCTGTCTCATAATGCATGGTATCACCCTTCACTCTCCTTTTAATGGCATCACACAGATGAAAGGTAAGCATAAGCATCTGTAAGAACCTGTGTAGGAGGTAGGAATAGACAGTGAAATGCTACAAAGATGCGGTGACTTTGTTAAGTGTCTTTTACTCTGTCGTGGTCCAGATATAATTAATTATACTGTGAAGTTGTAAAAATAAGGATGGGGTGTTCACGTAACTGAGAATTAAGGAAGTGAGAGGAAACCTAAAAGGAAATAAGGCAGTGGTTGCACAGAAAATCTGTGTTCTGACCTTTAATGGACTAAAGGGAATTTGGTAACTTTAAGCAAATGCCTTCTGTGGGGGAAAGACAGCACAGTTTATTCAAGGTTATCATGTCTGGCTCATATATTAATTTGGGGAGCATATATGAATAGGATGCACTGAAACAACGGGCATAATTTGTTTTATCATTCAAAAAGCCTTTCACAAAATTTCCCGTCAATGTTACAATGGGAAAAGATGAGGTGGGTAACAATTTAAAAGGTGTAAAAAGTCTTAGAGGCATAAAAAACGAAAAGTCTCTGGGAATAGAATTGTGATCAACAGAGGCCTCCAAAAGGAAAGGTAGAACTGGATGAGTTTAACAACTTATAAATATTGGAAAGTCAGAATAGGTAGCGACATACTTGAAGATATTGCTTGTTGCTCAGCTATTTTGGGAATTTTAATGACTATGGAATAAAGGGGTAACTACATGAATAGACAAAAAGGCATATTAATTTCAGTGATTGAAAATATATGAAAAATTAATCCAAATTAGATTTATCTATGTATTATCAGGTATGAACCAGGTGAAAGACCTGAAAATCAGTTAAGGTGTAATCTTAGTGTAGGTAGCCTAGAAATTCAAGATTTTAAACAAAATGTTTATACAAAATAAAAACTATTATCTACCCTAGGTCAAAGTCATGTGCTCTGATAGCAAAATTCCATGCACAGTTTTAATATACTCCATAATAAAATAATAAGAAAATAGGCAATATGTTTCCAAAGAGGTAATTTAAATGATCCTAAAAATGCGTGGGCTGAACATTTGCAAGAGATCAAGAATACAGGTTTGAAAGATGACCAGGGAATGTGATTTATTAATTTTTTGATAACTTTTTTATTTCGAAAAATTGTCAACCATCAAAGAAGTTGAAATGAGCATCTATATTCCCTTCACCTAGAATTCATCAATGAGCATTTTTTACATTCATAATCTGTTTTTCCAAATTATTTGAAAATAAGTTGCGGAGGTCACATTGTTTTATTCCTAATACTTTAACATCTGTTTCCAAAGAAAAAGAACATTCTGTTATATAACCACAATATTATCACAATATTACTGACACATTAGTGTTATCTAATAAATGGTCCACATTTTCAAATTTCCAAAATTTTCAAGAATAGTCATTCTTTAAAAAACTAGAAGCCAATCAGTAATTATTTGTGCATTAAGTTGTCGTGTCTCTTTAATCTTTCATCTTTTTTTTTTATTATTATACTTTAAGTTCTAGGGTACATGTGCATAACGTGCAGGTTTGTTACATATGTATACTTGTGCCATGTTGGTGTGCTGCACCCATCAACTCGTCAGCACCCATCAATTCATCATTTAGATCAGGTATAACTCCCAATGCAATCCCTCCCCCCTCCCCCCACCCCATGATAGGCTCTGGTGTGTGATATTCCCCTTCCCGAGTCCAAGTGATCTCATTGTTCAGTTCCCACCTATGAGTGAGAACATGCGATGTTTGGTTTTCTGTTCTTGTGATAGTTTGCTAAGAATGATGGCTTCCAGCTGCATCCATGTCCCTACAAAGGATGCAAACTCATCCGTTTTCATGGCTGCATAGTATTCCATGGTGTATATGTGCCACATTTTCTTAATCCAGTCTGTCACTGATGGACATTTGGGTTGATTCCAAGTCTTTGCTATTGTGAATAGTGCCGCAATAAACATACGTGTGCATGTGTCTTTATAGCAGCATGATTTATAATTCTTTAGGTATATACCCAGTAGTGGGATGGCTGGGTCATATGGTACATCTAGTTCTAGATCCTTGAGGAATTGCCATACTGTTTTCCATAATGGTTGAACTAGTTTACAGTCCCACCAACAGTGTAAAAGTGTTCCTATTTCTCCACATCCTCTCCAGCACCTGTTGTTTCCTGACTTTTTAATGATTGCCATTCTAACTGGTGTGAGATGGTATCTCATTGTGGTTTTGATTTGCATTTCTCTGATGGCCAGTGATGATGAGCATTTTTTCATGTGTCTGTTGGCTGTATGAATGTCTTCTTTTGAGAAATGTCTGTTCATATCCTTTGCCCACTTTTTGATGGGGTTGTTTGTTTTTTTCTTGTATATTTGTTTTGAGTTCTTTGTAGATTCTGGATAATAGCCCTTTGTCAGATGATTAGATTGCAAAAATTTTCTCCCATTCTGTAGGTGGTCTGTTCACTCTGATGGTAGTTTCTTTTGCTGTGCAGAAGCTCTTTAGTTTAATTAGATCCCATTTGTCAATTTTGGCTTTTGCTGCCATTGCTTTTGGTGTTTTTGACATGAACTCCTTGCCCATGCCTATGTCCTGAATGGTACTACCTAGGTTTTCTTCTAGGGTTTTTATGGTATTAGGTCTAACATTTAAGTCTCTAATCCATCTTGAATTAATCTTCGTATAAGGAGTAAGGAAAGGATCCAGTTTCAGCTTTCTCCTTATGGCTAGCCAATTTTCCCAGCACCATTTATTAAATAGGGAATCCTTTCCCCATTTCTTGTTTTCGTCAGGTTTGTCAAAGATCAGATGGCTGTAGATGTGTGGTATTATTTCTGAGGACTCTGTTCTGTTCCATTGGTCTATATCTCTGTTTTGGTACCAGTACCCTGCTGTTTTGGTTACTGTAGCCTTGTAGTATAGTTTGAAGTCAGGTAGCGTGACGCCTCCAGCTTTGTTCTTTTGACTTAGGATTGTATTGGCAATGCGGGCTCTTTTTTGGTTCCATATGAACTTTAAAGTAGTTTTTTCCAATTCTGTGAAGAAACTCATTGGTAGCTTAATGGGGATGGCATTGAATCTATAAATAACCTTGGGCAGTATGGCCATTTTCACGATATTGATTCTTCCTATCCATGAGCATGGTATGTTTTCCATTTGTTTATGTCCTCTTTTATTTCACTGAGCAGTGGTTTGTAGTTCTCCTTGAAGAGGTCCTTCACATCCCTTGTAAGTTTGATTCCTAGGTATTTTATTCTCTTTGAAGCAATTGTGAATGGAAGTTCATTCATGATTTGGCTCTCTGTTTGTCTGTTACTGGTGTATAAGAATGCTTGTGATTTTTGCACATTAATTTTGTATCCTGAGACTTTGCTGAAGTTGCTTATCAGCTTAAGAAGATTTTGGCCTGAGATAATGGGGTATTCTAAATATACAATCATGTCATCTGCAAACAGGGACAATTTGACTTCTTCTTTTCCTAACTGAATACCCTTGATTTCTTTCTCTTGCCTGATTGCCCTAGCCAGAACTTCCAACACTATGTTGAATAGGAGTGGTGAGAGAGGGCATCCCTGTTTTGTGCCAGTTTTCAAAGGGAATTTTTCCAGTTTTTGCCCATTCAGTATGATATTAGCTGTGGGTTTGTCATAAATAGCTCTTATTATTTTGAGGTACGTTCCATCAATACCGAATTTATTGAGTGTTTTTAGCATGAAGGGCTGTTGAATTTTGTCAAAAACCTTTTCTGCATCTATTGAGATAATCATGTGGTTTTTGTCTTTGGTTCTGTTTATATGCTGGATTACGTTTATTGATTTGCGAATGTTGAACCAGCCTTGCATCCCAGGGATGAAGCCCACTTGATCATGGTGGATAAGCTTTTTGATGTGCTGCTAAATCCAGTTTGCCAGTATTTTATTGAGGATTTTTGCATCGATGTTCATCAGGGATATTGGTCTAAAATTCTCTTTTTTTGTTGTGTCTCTGCCAGGCTTTGGTATCAGGATGATGTTGGCCTCATAAAATGAGTCAGGGAGGATTCCCTCTTTTTCTATTCATTGGAATAGTTTCAGAAGGAATGGTACCAGCTCCTCCTTTTACCTCTGGTAGAATTCAGCTGTGAATCCATCTGGTCCTGGACTTGTTTTGGTTGGGAGGCTATTAATTGTTGCCTCAATTTCAGAGTCTGCTATTGGTCTATTCAGGGATTCAACTTCTTCCTGGTTTAGTCTTGGGAGAGTGTAAGTGTCCAGGAAATTATCCATTTCTTCTAGATTTTCTAGTTTATTTGCGTAGAGGTGTTCATAGTATTCTCTGATGGTAGTTTGTATTTCTGTGGGGTTGGTGGTGATATCCCCTTTATCATTTTTTTTTTTTGTGTCTATTTGATTCCTCTCTCTTTTCTTCTTTATTAGTCTTGCTAGTGGTCTGTCAATTTTGTTGATCTTTTCAAAAAACCAACTCCTGGATTCATTGATTTTTTGGAGGGTTTTTTGTGTCTCTATCTCCTTCAGTTCTGCTCTGATCTTAGTTATTTCTTGCCTTCTGCTAGCTTTTGAATGTGTTTGCTCTTGCCTCTCTAGTTCTTTTAATTGTGATGTTAGAGTGTCAATTTTAGATCTTTCCTGCTTTCTCTTGTGGGCATTTGGTGCTATGAATTTCCCTCTACACACTGCTTTAAATGTGTCCCAGAGATTCTGGTATGTTGTATCTTTGATCTCATTGGTTTCAAAGAACATCTTTATTTCTGCCTTCATTTCGTTACGTACCCAGTAGTCATTCAGGAGCAGGTTGTTCAGTTTCCATGTAGTTGAGCAGTTTTGATTGAGTTTCTTAGTTCTGAGTTCTAGTTTGATTGCACTGTGGTCTGAGAGACAGTTTGTTATAATTTCTGTTCTTGTACATTTGCTGAGGAGTGCTTTACTTCCAATTATGTGGTCAATTTTGGAATAAGTGCAATGTGGTGCTGAGAAGAATGTATATTCTGTTGATTTGGGGTGGAGAGTTCTATAGATGTCTATTAGGTCCGCTTGGTGCAGAGATGAGTGCAATTCCTGGATATCCTTGTTAACTTTCTGTCTCGTTGATCTGTCTAATATTGACAGTGGAGTGTTGAAGTCTCACATAATTATTGTATGGGAGCCTAAGTCTCTTTGTAAATCTCTAAGGACTTGCCTTATGAATCTGGGTGCTCCTGTATTGGGTGCATATATATTTAGGATAGTTAGCTCTTCCTGTTGAATTGATCCCTTTACCATTATGTAATGGCCTTCTTTGTCTCTTTTGATCTTTGATGGTTTAATGTCTATTTTATCAGAGACTAGTATTGCAACCCCTGCTTTTTTTTTGTTCTCCATTTGCTTGGTAGATCTTCCTCCATCCCTTTATTTTGAGCCTGTGTATGTCTCTGCATGTGAGATGGGTCTCCTGAATACAGCAGACTGATAGGTCTTGACTCTTTATCCAGTTTGCCAGTCTGTGTCTTTTAATTGGAGCATTTAGTCCATTTACATTTAAGGTTAATATTGTTATGTGTGGACTTGATCCTGCCATTTTCATATTAACTGGTTATTTTGCTCGTTAGTTGATGCAGTTTCTTCCTAGCCTCAATGGTCTTTACATTTTGGCATGTTTTTGCAATGGCTGGTACCGGTTGTTCCTTTCCATGTTTAGGGCTTCCTTCAGGGTCTCTTGTAAGGCAGGCCCAGTGGTGACAAAATCTCTAAGCATTTGCTTATCTGTAAAGGATTTTATTTCTCCTTCACCTATGAAACTTAGTTTGGCTGGATATGAAATTCTGGGTTGAAAATTCTTTTCTTTAAGAATGTTGAATATTGGCCCCCACTCTCTTCTGGCTTGTAGAGTTTCTGCCGAGAGATCTGCTGTTAGTCTGATGGGCTTCCCTTTATGGGTAACCCGACCTTTCTCTCTGGCTGCCCTTAAGATTTTTTCCTTCATTTCAACTTTGGTGAATCTGGCAATTATGTGTCTTGGAGTTGCTCTTCTCGAGGAGTATCTTTGTGGCGTTCTCTGTATTTCCTGAATTTGAATGTTGGCCTGCCCTACTAGGTTGGGGAAGTTCTCCTGGATGATATCCTGAAGAGTGTTTTCCAACTTGGTTCCATTTTCCCCCTCACTTTCAGGCACCCCAATCAAATGTAGATTTGGTCTTTTTACATAATCCCATACTTCTTGCAGGCTTTGTTCATTTCTTTTTCTTCTTTTTTCTTTTGGTTTCTCTTCTCGCTTCATTTCATTCATTTGATCCTCAATCGCTGATACTCTTTCTTCCAGTTGATCGAGTCGGTTACTGAAGCTTGTGGATTTGTCACGTATTTCTCGTGTCATGGTTTTCATCTCTGTCATTTCGTTTATGACCTTCTCTGCATTAATTATTCTAGCTATCAATTCTTCCACTCTTTTTTCAAGATTTTTAGTTTCTTTGTGCTGGGTACGTAATTCCTCCTTTAGCTCTGAGAAGTTTGATGGGCTGAAGCCTTCTTCTCTCATCTCGTCAAAGTCATTCTCTGACCAGCTTTGATCCGTTGCTGGTGATGGGCTGCGCTCCTTTGCAGGGGGAGATGCGCTCTTATTTTTTGAATTTCCAGCTCTCCTGCCCTGCTTTTTCCCCATCTTTGTGGTTTTATCTGCCTCTGGTCTTTGATGATGGTGACGTACTGATGGGGTATTGGTATAGGTGTCCTTCCTGTTTGATAGTTTTCCTTCTAACAGTCAGGACCCTCAGCTGTAGGTGTGTTGGAGATTGCTTGAGGTCCACTCCAGACCCTGTTTGCCTGGGTATCAGCAGCAGAGGTTGCAGAAGATAGAATATTGCTGAACAGCGAGTGTACCTGTCTGATTCTTACTTTGGAAGCTTCCTCTCACTCCACCCTGTGAGGTGTGGGGTGTCAGACTGCCCCTAGTGGGGGATGTCTCCCAGTTAGGCTACTCAGGGGTTAGGGACCCACTTGAGCAGGCAGTCTGTCCGTTCTCAGATCTCAACCTCCGTGTTGGGAGATCCACTGCTCTCTTCAAAGCTGTCAGACAGAGTCGTTTGCATCTGCAGAGGTTCCTGCTGCTTTTTTTGTTGTTGTTGTCTAGCTGTGCACTCTCCCCAGAGGTGGAGTCTCAGTTGAAAATGCAGAAATCACCGGTCTTCTGTGTCACTCGCGCTGGGAGTTGGAGACTGGAGCTGTTCCTATTTGGCCATCTTGCTCCGCCCCTTAATCTTTCATCTTAAACATACTACCAGTCCTTTTATTTTTCTGGTCTTGGTATTGACATCTATGAAAACTCTAGGCCTGTTGTTTTGCAGAATAGTCCAAAATTTGGATTTTTTTTTTTTTTTTTAATATATACGAGGTCTCTGTCACCCAGGTTGGAGTGCAATGATGCAATCTCGACTTGCTGCACTGTCGCCTTTCAGCCTGAAGCAATTCTCTCACCTCAGACTCCCCAGTAGCTGGGACTACAGATATGTGCCACCACACCTGGCTAATTTATTTTGCGTTTTTATTGGAGATGGGGTTTTGCCATGTTGCCAAGCCTGGCCTTGCACTGCTGGGCTCAAGCGATCTACCTTGCTTTCCACAGTGCTGGGATTACAGACATAAGCCACCATGCTTGGCCCATGATGTGGATTTATCTTATAGCTTCCTTATGACTGTATCAGGTTAAATATGTTTTAATATGAATAACACGTAGGTGATATTGTTTTCAATGCATCCCTCCAGGTTGCATATAATGTCAACTTGCCTCATCATTGGTAATGATAAGTTTAATCACTTGGTTAAGGTGGTGTCTGCTAGATTTCTCCACTGTAATAGTAACTTTTCCCATTTGTAATCAATAAACAATCTTTGGAGTGATGTTTTGAGTCTGTGTTCCTCGATAAATTTTTAACCAAGAGTTTTGGTGTCCGTGGAAGATTCATACCTATTTTCTCATTCTCTCATTGCTTTTGTATTATTAGCTGGTATCCTCCTGAAGATGAACTCCCTCTGCCTTTTTAAAGGATCACTGTTGCCTTGTGGATTCTTTTTCTATTTAATGTGTTAAAATCCACTCCGTAGTTATTCTTTTTGATGCTTAAATTGTTCTGACTCCAATGTTCCTTTGAACATCTCCATCAATTTTTCAGGATTCTTTTGCTTTCCGACACAATACAATATTTCAAATTCACCTTGATCTTTCCTTGCTCCAAATTTATAATCAACTGTTTATCAAAGAAATTCATTAAAAATTATTTATGTATTTATTTAAAAGTAAGGAGTGGTATTTCGACACCAAGATATGACTGTTGGGAGAGAGACAATTCTGTGCAGATCTCTCACATTTCTGTGCACCTTGTGAGGGAGGGAGTCCCAGCTCTTTGTTCTGGACTCCCTTTTCTGGGGTGTTTGTGAAGTGAATGGCTATGGAAGATAGAGATAATGTCTTTCTCCAGAGTAAAGGCCAGGTTTGTTTACTGTCCAGCATAATCAAGATAATGTCTCTCTCTGGGGCAAAAGTCAGACAGCCTTCCCATTCTACAAGATGCGGCAAAGTTCAGGGTTTCTTTCCTATAACAGAACCCATTGCGTGTGCAGACGTCACCTGGTTCTTTTCATGTTGCTCTGTGGGAATTGAGGTTGGAGAACAGGAGCAAATATTGATACTCTGGGAACTCTATTTCCATGAATAATAAAGTCCTTTGTTGCTGACCCAGGAGTTTCTTGTGTTCTGCCAGCATTCATGAAACTGGCAGGCTAGCTTGTCAAGTTTCAAGTAGGATAAAATCTCAGACTCTGTACAGTTCTTGACACTGGGGAATGGGTGTGTTTACTGCTACTGATGTGTCATTGCTTCCATGCCTTTTCAATGGAGAAAACTAGAAAATATATTTTTTAAAAATCACGAGTCGATACTAACAAGTCCTATTTCAAAACAATGCCATTAAGTTCTTCCTCTCCTTCCCCAATCCATATTTGCATCTCCCTTCTCCAACAGAGAGAGACCCAGTTCCTAAGAATATCAATATATTCACACAATTGCTCTTTCCTGCATTTCATATAAATTGGGATCACAATTATTATGCCAAAATCATGATAAGTTCAGTAGTTGTTTGCAGTTTTTTTGTCCTTACAGTGTATCACACCAGAGTTGCAGTCACATTACTGTACTATAAAGATACTTCAATTATCTTTTTTTTCTGATTATGTTACCAATTTGGTATACAGTGAGGTTCATTTGTTTTTCTTAAAATTCAATTTTAGACCTGCATAATATTCCATCTTGTTTATTCAACCAGGTTCCTATACATAGGCATTTTGATCGTTTCTAATGTTTTACTATTACCAGTAATGCCATATTGGATAACCTTTTTTAGGTGAGGTATACCTTCAGGGTAAATTCCTAGAAGTAAAAATACTGGAACAAAGAATAAATGCACATGCAATTTGCTAATACCCTCCTAATAGATTACATCATTTTGTAGTGACATGTAAAAAGTTTGAGAGTGCCCTCAAACTTTTCATTCATTTTGAGACGAGTCTCGCTCTGTCTGCCTAGGCTGGAGTGCAGTGGTGCGATCTTGGCTCACTGCAAGCTCTGCCTCCCCGGTTCACACCATTGTTCATTTCTCATTAATGGTGTGTATGCAAAAGCTCCTGAAGTTTTGCCTATCTGAAAGGTGAAAAATTGTGTTAGTATTTGGCATTTCCAATTATATGTGAAATTATGCATCTTTTCATGTGGGGGGAAATCGGTATGATTGTTAAACGTATGCATATGTCAAAGCTCATCAAGTTAAATATTTTAAATGTGTGCCACTTATTGTATGTCAATTATAGCTAAATAACACTTTTTTTTAATTTAAAAAATTAAGGAGTGAAAAGAGACTAAAACCCCAAAAGAAAAAAATGAAAAGACAGGAGCAGGCAGTTAAAAAAGAGAGAGATAAATAAATACTCTTTAATAAAATGCCTTAAAATGATGGCATAAATTTAAATTTTTTTCTGTGAAACTTAACATAAGGAAAATTACAGTGTATGCCATCTCAACCCAAGATAACCAAACACTTTTCACAGACAGAAAAAAGATCACTTGAATAATATAAGTAATAAAAACAACTTGAAAGTAAATAAACAGGTCATACATAAAATGTAACATGATAAAGATTTATTCTCCAAAGGAGGAAGAAATGGCTTGATAGTGGTGGCAAAGGAGGATGTGGGGGGTTGGGGAGTCATTCTTTGAAAGGTGCATTCTTTTTTCTGTATGATCTTCATCAATTTTTTTGACTCTAGGGAGATCACGATTATTTGCACTCAAATTACACTTAAAACTAAAGTTTATAGGCTGGGCGCGGTGGCTCACGCCTGTAATTCCAGCACTTTGGGAGGCCGAGGCAGACGGATCGCGAGGTCAGGAGATCGAGACCATCCTGGCTAACATGGTGAAACCTCGTGTAGTCCCAGCTACTCGGGAGGCTGAGGCAGGACAATGGTGTGAACCCAGGAGGCGGAGCTAGCAGTGAGCCGAGATCACACCACTGCACTCCAGCCTGGGCAGGCAGAGCGAGACTCCTCTCAAAATAAATAAATAAATTAAAAAAAAAATAAAAAATAAAGTTTATAATAGTTAAGACCACCTTCAAAGAAAAATGCAGGGTAGACATTACAGTGCTTTGAAACACACAGACATAGCTAATGTGTAGCACAAACTGCAGAGCATAGATCTATTGGTATAGGTCCACAGAGAAAAATATTTTTGGACCATCCAAACATGGAACTCAATTCAAATTTGCTCAATTTTGAAATTTCCTGACTAGAAATGTGTTGAGTAAAATGGTGACTGGATTTTTCTAAAATTGTAATATTGAAATATCACTTTTTACAATAAATCCACTTAGCATGTTTTTTTTGGGGAAAGGTAATTATAACAAGAAAAAAAAAACCCAGATAATCTGAAAGGCAGTATAACTTTTCAAGAGGTGTAGTGGTAAGAATGTCATTGAAATCAACAATCATTATATAAACTGAGCTTGTATTTCAATGTTAACTATTCTAATGGATAAGAAAAGCTGAAATGATCATGTCTAAGTAAGTAGTTTACTTTGGTAGAGGTACCGATGATTCATCAAACATATTGCTCTTGTAGACGCTGAACACTTCCAAGTCTGGTTATCACATGCTTTCATGTTTTAACTCAGAACCTTGATTTATGCTTTCCATTGTTTTTGGATAAAATCCAAATTTCCTAATTCTGTTGAAAGAGCCTCCACAGTTTGGTTCTCACAAATCTCTCCAAGTCTTTTATTTTCACCCTTCCTCTAGAGCTCTGTGTTTTAGCTATGTTAAATGCTTTTACCTTCTAGAATTTGACCTACTTTATCTCACCCAAAGGCCTTTTAAAACCTGTTTGCTCACATTAAACACTCTACCTTTTATCTTGATTTGATGGTTACACAATATATACGTGTATCTAAGTATCATGTTGTACCCTATAACTATGTAAAATTATTATATGTCAATAAAAATAAAATAAACATAAAAACCCCAACCCTGCCTTTTGTTCTTTGCCTCATTCTCTCCTACTGAGGAGTGTCAGCTTAAATTTCAACTCTTTGGAAGGTCTTCCCTGTCCCCCAGATTAGGTTAGCCCTTAGGTTCCCTTGCTAGGTGCTTCCAGAGTACTGTGTACTTCCTTAATTACAATAGCCTTTATTATAATGCTTGCTTCATTGATTGCCTTCTGAACTTTCAAGGACAGGTACTATGATTGTCTTATTTATTCCTGTCTCTTCAGCATATAGCAAGATCTCTGTATTTCTTGGATGGATGAATACATAAAAATGGATACAAACTATGCCTTTTAATACACTTTTGTCAACTCTATCAGTTAAAAATCGGGGGCTTCTAACCCTATCATTAACATTTTTATTACAAAAATGTATTTATATTTATCTGTTTCTATTTCCCTGCAATAAGAATGACAAAATTCTGAGGCATAGACACAGAATAAATAATGCCTCCTTGCTATTACAATTTACTTGGAAAAAGCATGTCTACTTTATAAACATTGTTATTTTTATCCTATACTTTCTGATTGGCACAGGGCAGATATTAAAAATATTATAATTTATAACCTAAAATCTGTTTTTTAAAACTTAATAATTTTTTTTTGCTTTTTAAATATATATATTTTCAGAAACTCATTGCTTGCTAACTGAAATCTGTTTTAAAGGAATAAATTTTCTATAGAGAAGGTATTTTGGATAAAAAGAATGATGATGTAGCAAGTTGGGGATTTGGGAGAGTATTTTAAGTAGTTTGATTTGTTTAAGATTGAATATGAAATTTAAATCATGTTTTAAGTCTTTCCTTTAAAAGTATACAGATTTTTAAAACAGTATTATTAAAAACTTTATTTTAGATATTTAACAATACCTTTTAGAATTGGTGGCTTTATATTAGCATTGCAGTTTTAGCTAGTCCATGGTATTTGGAAAGAAACCAGGTTTACAATGGTGATAAATATAATGAGAAAGTCTTAAAATGATTTAAAATGATGACTTAAGAGTTATGAAATAATTAGCCTAAACCTGTATTAAATTAAGAAAAATTTCCTCTTTTAGTTTTGAAAAGCAAAAGGGCTCCACCTGGTGTTGAATGAAACTATAGACTTTTAAAAATGATTTGATGATTTTACATTTTCTGAAAATTGTAATTCAAAATGCTTTTCTCAGTTTTCTACTTATAGTAATGCTATTAATATTGTTCCAAAATTACATGGACTTAGTTCTTTTATGAAATAATTAATGTATGTCTGATAAAAAATGTTTAACATTTTAAAAGAGTTTAGAGAAACTTCTGTCATGCATCTTCCCTTCATCCTATCTTTGGCAGGCATGAAAATGCAACTCACAGACAGAGCACCCAGCTGCTGTGCTTTGAAGTCAGCCACACCTCCCATTCATTGCTCTTACCAATAGACTGAGTGCTGTGGCGATACTGAGGCCGTCTTGGTCCTGGAAGACAGGTGGGGCTCCTTTGTCCACCGCTTAGGCTGGAGTACTTCCCCACCGCTTTGACAAACAATTCTCAGACTGCAGAGCAGTGTAGGATTCTTCCATTCAATCTTCTCTCCGTCATCCTGGGGTCAGACTTGGATGCAGTCCGATAGCTCTCCCAGCCTTTCCTAGTTCCTTCTTTATTTATTTGTACACAGGCATTTCCCACTATTAAAATCCTGACATATTTAATCCTGTCTTTGTATCTGTTTCTCTGAGGTCCTGGGCTAACACAATTTCCCTTCTGGAAGTTTTATGAAAAATGAGCAAGTGGAGACATTGGTCTTATTTTCTAATATCTGGGTGATCTACCATTTGGTTCTTATGCATTAAATTATATTTTGAAATCTTAAACTCAGGTCGCGGTCTCTTCGAGCTTTGCTAATTAGTGCACGGTGTGGAAAAGTTCATGTGTCCTATGGACGTACTTGACATTTTGATGCTCCATGGCATCAAAGCATGAAGAATGAAATAAAATGGTAAAATTATTTTGTATTTTAACTACAAGATATCAAAGGATGTTATAGTTAAAATTCAAAATAATTATACTATTTATATGGTATAAGTATATACCATATAAGGTATAAGTGCTCTCTGTGATCATTCAATTCTCCAGGATCTCAGAGAAACAGATGCAAAGACAAGATTAATAAATATAAATAAATTTATGTAATAAAAATATTAACGATAGGGTCAAAAGCCCCCAATTTTTTAACTGATAGAGTTGACAAAAGTATATTAAAATAATATACTTAATTACTTAATTTAGCCAGCATGGTATTGTTTGCACCTGTCACAAGGGCTTTTGGACAAGAGTGATGATAAATCAATGCAAATCCAACATCGCTTCTAGAAAAATGCCTTCTCATGTCTGTAATCCTAGCACTTTGGAAGGCTGAGGTGGGTGGATTACCTGAGGTTGGGAGTTCGAGACCAGCCTGACCAAAATGGAGAAACCTCGTCTCTACTAAAAATACAAATTAGCCGGGTGTGGTGGTGCATGCCTGTAATCCCAGCTAGTCGGGAGGCTGAGGCAGAAGAATCACTTGAACCTGGGAGGCGGAGGTTGCGGTGAGCCGAGATCATGCCATTGCACTCCAGCCTGGGCAACAAGGGCAAAACTGCATCTCAAAAAAAAAAAAAAAAAAAAAAAAAAAAAAAAAAAAAAAAAAAAAAAAATTTTTACTGGTGAAGGGTAAGACTTTAATGTCACTTTTTACTCACACAACAAATCATACTTAGTGTTATTTTTCATTATTAAGTGCTGGTCGTGATGGAAATACATATTCAGATTTGTTGGCTCTCATTGAAATGGGATATACACTATTGGAGTATCCTAGAGAACAATCAACTATGTGAAGTGAAAGACACTTCAGTTCCTGATAGAAAGGCAATAAGCACCAGTAACTTGCGATTTCTGGAAACTGCCCAGGGATCTTGTGTCATTCCATGTGCTTGGTTTGCTTCTATCTCACTGATATTTACACTACGAGTTTAATGCAACTCTAGGAAAATAAAACTTCAGATTACTTTGTAGTATAAGAGAGTGGAAAGAAACCATAGCCTGGGAGGTAGAATATCTGCATTTGAGTCTTGGCTTTACTTACCTTGGGTAAGCCACTTACCTTCTTTAAGCTTCCCTTTCCTTATCTGTAAGATGGGGCTATAATTCTCTGACTCCCATTTACATGGTCATAAGGCTTAAATGAAATAATCCACTTGAGAACACTCGGTAAACTAAAGCACATTGCATTTTTAAGGTTATATAATCATAGTTTAACTGTACTTCTAATAAAATTATCTGCCAAAAATGTAAGTAGGTATTCTGATCTTTTATAGGAATTTTGAAATTTATAGTACATGTAAAGATATTTAAGTAAAAATTTTCTGAAACAACTATTTAAATAAACAAATATGTTTTAAAATAGATCTTATTTTGCTTTGCTTCTTTCATGTAAAATACATGGATTATTTACTACTAAAGACAAAGATTATAACTTAGCTACCTTTTGGTAGGTTAAAAATGGACACAAAAGTAAGTGTAAATTTGAATTGCATGAAAGATCTGGAGAGACAGAGAGGTTAATTCTCTCCCTTCAATTTTTGAGGCAGTGGTGGAGGAAACACATTTTTACAGCACCTGACAATTGAAGCACAGAATGAAGGAAGACATCCTTGTTTATCTGTAAACAGGAGCAATGAATAATATTTTTGTTTTAATTTTTTTATTCTGCTCTTTTGTAGGTTTTCATGAAAGTAAATTAATAATGTAACATCTCCACAAATTCTGTTTTAAAACTATAGCTGATAATGTTCTTACATGGTAAAATATTGTCCATAAATTTTTCATGTGTAGTTAAAACACAAAATAATTATTCCACTTAATTTTGTTCTTCATGCTTTATGCAACCATTTAACTGTGATAAGTATAACACCGTTATTATGAAGCAGTTTAATTAGGCATCCTTATTCTGGTTAACTTAAGCAAAAAGAGGAAAAAATGAGCTACTGATATTTCTTTTTTTAAATTTATTTTTATTTTTTTATTATACTTTAAGTTCTAGGGTACATGTGCATAACGTGCAGGTTTGTTACGTATGTATACTTGTGCCATGTTGGTGTGCTGCACCCATCAAATGATCAGCACCCATCAACTCGTCATTTACATCAGGTATAACTCCCAATGCAATCCCTCTCCCTTCCCCCCTCCCCATGATAGGCCCCGATGTGTGGTGTTCCCCTTCCCGAGTCCAAGTGATCTCATTGTTCAGTTCCCACCTATGAGTGAGAACATGCGGTGTTTGGTTTTCTGTTCCTGTGATAGTTTGCTAAGAATGATGGTTTCCAGCTGCATCCATGTCCCTACAATGGACGCAAACTCATCCTTTTTTATGGCTGCATAATATTCCATGGTGTATATGTGCCACAATTTCTTAATCCAGTCTGTCACAGATGGACATTTGGGTTGATTCCAAGTCTTTGCTATTGTGAATAGTGCCGCAATAAACATACGTGTGCATGTGTCTTTATAGCAGCATGATTTATAATTCTTTGGGTATATACCCAGTAGTGGGATGGCTGGGTCAAATGGTACATCTAGCTCTAGATCCTTGA
Organism: Rhinopithecus roxellana; assembly: GCF_007565055.1. Classification (NCBI taxonomy): domain Eukaryota; kingdom Metazoa; phylum Chordata; class Mammalia; order Primates; family Cercopithecidae; genus Rhinopithecus; species Rhinopithecus roxellana. The sequence continues at coordinate 64,125,821 of NC_044550.1, read as the reverse complement.
GGAATTGCCATACTGTTTTCCATAATGGTTGAACTAGTTTACAATCCCACCAACAGTGTAAAAGTGTTCCTATTTCTCCACATCCTCTCCAGCACCTGTTGTTTCCTGACTTTTTAATGATTACCATTCTAACTGGTGTGAGATGGTATCTGATTGTGGTTTTGATTTGCATTTCTCTGATGGCCAGTGATGATGAGCATTTTTTCATGTGTCTGTTGGCTGTATGAGTCTTCTTTTGAGAAATGTCTGTTCATATCCTTTGCCCACTTTTTGATGGGGTTGTTTGTTTTTTTCTTGTATATTTGTTTGAGTTCTTTGTAGGTTCTGGATATTAGCCCTTTGTCAGATGATTAGATTGCAAAAATTTTCTCCCATTCTGTAAGTTGCCTGTTCACTCTGATGGTAGTTTCTTTTGCTGTGCAGAAGCTCTTTAGTTTAATTAGATTCCATTTGTCAATTTTGGCTTTTGCTGCCATTGCTTTTGGTGTTTTAGACATGAAGTCTTTGCCCATGCCTATGTCCTGAATGGTACTACCTAGGTTTTCTTCTAGGGTTTTTATGGTATTAGGTCTAACATTTAAGTCTCTAATCCATCTTGAATTAATTTTCGTATAAGGAGTAAGGAAAGGATCCAATTTCAGCTTTCTACTTATGGCGAGCCAATTTTCCCAGCACCATTTATTAAATAGCGAATCCTTTCCCCATTTCTTGTTTTTGTCAGGTTTGTCAAAGATCAGATGGCTGTAGATGTGTGGTATTATTTCTGAGGACTCTGTTCTGTTCCATTGGTCTATATCTCTGTTTTGGTACCAGTACCATGGTGTTTTGGTTACTGTAGCCTTGTAGTATAGTTTGAAGTCAGGTAGCGTGACGCCTCCAGCTTTGTCCTTTTGACTTAGGATTGTCTTGGCAATGTGGGCTCTTTTTTCGTCCCATATGAACTTTCAAGCAGTTTTTTCCAATTCTGTGAAGAAACTCATTGGTAGCTTGATGGGGATGGCATTGAATCTATAAATAACCTTGGGCAGTATGGCCATTTTCACGATATTGATTCTTCCTATCCATGAGCATGGTATGTTCTTCCATTTATTTGTGTCCTCTTTTATTTCACTGAGCAGTGGTTTGTAGTTCTCCTTGAAGAGGTCCTTTACATCCCTTGTAAGTTGGATTCCTAGGTATTTTATTCTCTTTGAAGCAATTGTGAAATGGAAGTTCATTCATGATTTGGCTCTCTGTTTGTCTGTTACTGGTGTATAAGAATGCTTGTGATTTTTGCACATTAATTTTGTATCCTGAGACTTTGCTGAAGTTGCTTATCAGCTTAAGAAGATTTTGGGCTGAGACAATGGGGTTTTCTAAATATACAATCATGTCATCTGCAAACAGGGACAATTTGACTTCTTCTTTTCCTAACTGGATACCCTTTATTTCTTTCTCTTGCCTGATTGCCCTAGCCAGGACTTCCAACACTATGTTGAATAGGAGTGGTGAGAGAGGGCATCCCTGTTTTGTGCCAGTTTTCAAAGGGAATTTTTCTAGCTTTTGCCCATTCAGTATGATATTGGCTGTGGGTTTGTCATAAATAGCTCTTATTATTTTGAGGTACATTCCATCAATACCGAATTTATTGAGCGTTTTTAGCATGAAGGGCTGTTGAATTTTGTCAAAAGCCTTTTCTGCATCTATTGAGATAATCATGTGGTTCTTGTCTTTGGTTCTGTTTATATGCTGGATTACATTTATTGATTTGCAAATGTTGAACCAGCCTTGCATCCCAGGGATGAAGCCCACTTGATCATGGTGGATAAGCTTTTTGATGTGCTGCTGAATCCGGTTTGCCAGTATTTTATTGAGGAGTTTTGCATCGATGTTCATCAGGGATATTGGTCTAAAATTTTCTTTTTTTGTTGTGTCTCTGCCAGGCTTTGGTATCAGGATGATGTTGGCCTCATAAAATGAGTCAGGGAGGATTCCCTCTTTTTCTATTTATTGGAATAGTTTCAGAAGGAATGGTACCAGCTCCTCCTTGTACCTCTGGTAGAATTCAGCTGTGAATCCATCTGGTCCTGGACTTGTTTTGGTTGGTAGGCTATTAATTATTGCCTCAATTTCAGAGCCTGCTATTGGTCTATTCAGGCATTCAACTTCTTCCTGGTTTAGTCTTGGAAGAGTGTAAGTGTCCAGGAAATTATCCATTTCTTCTAGATTTTCTAGTTTATTTGCGTAGAGGTGTTCTTAGTATTCTCTGATGGTAATTTGTATTTCTGTGGGGTCGGTGGTGATATCCCCTTTATCATTTTTTATTGTGTCTATTTGATTCTTCTCTCTTTTCTTCCTTATTAGTCTTGCTAGCGGTCTGTCAGTTTTGTTGATTTTTTCAAAAAACCAACTCCTGGATTCATTGATTTTTTGGAGGGTTTTTTGTGTCTCTATCTCCTTCAGTTCTGCTCTGATCTTAGTTATTTCTTGCCTTCTGCTAGCTTTTGAATGTGTTTGCTCTTGCTTCTCCAGTTCTTTTAATTGTGATGTTAGAGTGTCAATTTTAGATCTTTCCTGCTTTCTCTTGTGGGTATTTAGTGTTATAAATTTCCCTCTACACACTGCTTTATATGTGTCCCAGAGATTCTGGTATGTTGTATCTTTGTTCTCATTGGTTTCAAAGAACATCTTTATTTCTGCCTTCATTTTGTTACGTACCCAGTAGTCATTCAGGAGCAGGTTGTTCAGTTTCCATGTAGTTGAGCGGTTTTGATTGAGTTTCTTAGTCCCGAGTTCTAGTTTGATTGCACTGTGGTCTGAGAGACCGTTTGTTGTAATTTCTGCTCTTGTACATTTGCTGTGGAGTGCTTTACTTCCAATTATGTGGTCAATTTTGGAATAAGTGCGATGTGGTGCTGAGAAGAACGTATATTCTGTTGATTTGGGGTGGAGAGTTCTATAGATGTCTATTAGGTCCGCTTGGTGCAGAGATGAATTCAATTCCTGGATATCCTTGTTAACTTTCTGTCTCGTTGATCTGTCTAATGTTGACAGTGGAGTGTTGAAGTCTCCCATTATTATTGTATGGGAGTCTAAGTCTCTTTGTAAGTCTCTAAGGACTTGCTTTATGAATCTGGGTGCTCCTGTATTGGGTGCATATATATTTAGGATAGTTAGCTCTTCCTGTTGAATTGATCCCTTTACCATTATGTAATGGCCTTCTTTGTCTCTTTTGATCTTTGATGGTTTAATGTCTATTTTATCAGAGACTAGGATTGCAACCCCTACTTTTTTTTGTTCTCCATTTGCTTGGTAGATCTTCCTCCATCCCTTTATTTTGAGCCTATATATGTCTCTGCATGTGAGATGGGTCTCCTGAATACAGCAGACTGATGGGTCTTGACTCTTTATCCAGTTTGCCAGTCTGTGTCTTTTAATTGGAGCATTTAGTCCATTTACATTTAAGGTTGGTATTGTTATGTATGAGCTTGATCCTGCCATTATGATATTAACTGGTTATTTTGCTCGTTAGTTGATGCAGTTTCTTCCTAGCCTCAATGGTCTTTACATTTTGGCATGTTTTTGCAATGGCTGGTACCGGTTGTTCCTTTCCATGTTTAGGGCTTCTTTCAGGGTCTCTTGTAAGGCAGGCCCGGTGGTGACAAAATCTCTAAGCATTTGCTTATTTGTAAAGGATTTTATTTCTCCTTCACTTATGAAACTTAGTTTGGCTGGATATGAAATTCTGGGTTTAAAATTCTTTTCTTTAAGAACGTTGAATATTGGCCCCCACTCTCTTCTGGCTTGTAGAGTTTCTGCCGAGAGGTCTGCTGTTAGTCTGATGGGCTTCCCTTTGTGGGTAACCCGACCTTTCTCTCTGGCTGCCCTTAAGATTTTTTCCTTCATTTCAACTTTGGTGAATCTGGCAATTATGTGTCTTGGAGTTGCTCTTCTGGAGGAGTATCTCTGTGGTGTTCTCTGTATTTCCTGAATTTGAATGTTGGCCTGCCCTACTAGGTTGGGGAAGTTCTCCTGGATGATATCCTGAAGAGTGTTTTCCAACTTGGTTCCATTTTCCCCCTCACTTTCAGGCACCCCAATCAGATGTAGATTTGGTCTTTTTACATAATCCCATACTTCTTGCAGGCTTTGTTCATTTCTTTTTCTTCTTTTGGTTTCTCTTCTCGCTTCATTTCATTCATTTGATCCTCAATCGCTGATACTCTTTCTTCCAGTTGATTGAGTTGGTTACTGAAGCTTGTGGATTTGTCACGTATTTCTCGTGTCATGGTTTTCATCTCTGTCATTTCGTTTATGACCTTCTCTGCATTAATTATTCTAGCTATCAATTCTTCCACTCTTTTTTCAAGATTTTTAGTTTCTTTGTGCTGGGTACGTAATTCCTCCTTTAGCTCTGAGAAGTTTGATGGGCTGAAGCCTTCTTCTCTCATCTCGTCAAAGTCATTCTCTAGCCAGCTTTGATCCGTTGCTGGCGATGGGCTGCGCTCCTTTGCAGGGGGAGACGCGCTGTTATTTTTTGAATTTCCAGCTCTTCTGCCCTGCTTTTTCCCCATCTTTGTGGTTTTATCTGCCTCTGGTCTTTGATGATGGTGACGTACTGATGGGGTATTGGTATAGGTGTCCTTCCTGTTTGATAGTTTTCCTTCTAACAGTCAGAACCCTCAGCTGTAGGTGTGTTGGAGATTGCTTGAGGTCCACTCCAGACCCTGTTTGCCTGGGTATCAGCAGCAGAGGTTGCAGAAGATAGAATATTGCTGAACAGCGAGTGTACCTGTCTGATTCTTACTTTGGAAGCTTCCTCTCAGGGGTGTACTCCACCCTGTGAGGTGTGGGGTGTCAGACTGCCCCTAGTGGGGGATGTCTCCCAGTTAGACTACTCAGGGGTCAGGGACCCACTTGAGCAGGCAGTCTGTCCGTTCTCAGATCTCAACCTCCATGTTGGGAGATCCACTGCTCTCTTCAAAGCTGTCAGACAGAGTGGTTTGCGTCTGCACAGGTTTCTGCTGCTTTTGTTGTTGCTGCTGTTTAGCTGTGCCCTGTCCCAAGAGGTGGAGTCTACAGAGACAGGCAGGTTTCCTTGAGCTGCTGTGAGCTCCACCCAGTTCGAGCTTCCCAGCGGCTTTGTTTACCTACTTAAGCCTCAGCAATGGCGGGCGCCCCTCCCCCAGCCTCGCTGCTGCCTTGCGGTTAGATCGCAGACTGCTGTGCTAGCAATGAGGGAGGCTCCGTGGCCGTGGGACCCTCCCGGCCAGGTGTGGGTATAATCTCCTGGTGGCCCGTTTGCTTAAAGCGCAGTATTGGGGTGGGAGTTACCTGATTTTCCAGGTGTTGTGTGTCTCAGTTCCCCTGGCTAGGAAAAGGGATTCCCTTCCCCCTTGCGCTTCCCAGGTGAGGCGATGCCTCGGCCTGCTTCAGCTCTTGCTGGTCGGGCTGCAGCAGCTGACCAGCACCGATTGTCCGGCACTCCCTAGTGAGATGACCCCAGTACCTCAGTTGAAAATGCAGAAATCACCGGTCTTGTGTATTGCTCGCGCTGGGAGTTGGAGACTGGAGCTGTTCCTATTCGGCCATCTTGCCAGAAGGATTCCGAGCTACTGATATTTCACACAGATTCCAAGGAAAAGTTAACAGGAGGCTCTGAGGTCTAGGGAGAAACTTTTCATCCCCTCTTTGCTCTGCCTAAGATACTCCTTAAGTTAAAGTCTGGGTAAGGTTGCACTCTGAACCCATTCCTTGGTCCTGAAGAAAGCAAAATACCTTCCATGCAATGCCAGTTTTGTGCAAGACAAGAGAGGTCGTCCCCAAAAGAAAGTGAAGGGATGCTGGGCAAGAAAAATAATGGATACTCACTACTTGATATATTCAACTCAAATATTTTCCAATGACTTTTTCATTTGTGACAGTCATAATCACTTTCCTTAGTTTCTAAGATAACATGCACTATCTGTTAAGTCATGACAAGTTCAGATATTCACCAACATGCTTTTTGATGTTCCTGTTTCTTCTCTCTAAGCAAATGCTGCACTAGATAGATCAGGCACTGGTGCTTATCACTGATATATTGGTATTTTTTTGTTCTTGGGATTGCATATTCTTGAAGTGATTGCTGCAGTGTAAAGTTAAGGCAAGGCACACAGGAAAATTGCAGGGTTGGTGAGTGTCCATGTAAATGGTATTCTTTACTGCTTCCCCATGGCCATTGTTAACAGGATGACTTGAGCAGAGGCAGCAGATGCCCATGGAAAAGTGTTTTATCTTCTAGAGATAGAAGCTCTGTGTATGCATGCTTATGGACAGGGTGCAGGTATGACTTCTGGGCCAAAATACGTGTATTTGCTGCTTTGAGAATGACTTCTTCTTTGGGAGTCCAATGTGGGAGGATTGCTTGATCCAGGAGTTTGACCCGGCCTGGGAAACATAGCAAGACTCTGTCTTTACAAAAAATAAAAAATGAGCTGGACATGGTGGTGTGCACCTGTAATTTCAGCTGTTTGGGAAGCTGAGATGGGAGGATCCTTTGAACCAGGAGTTCAAGGCTGCAGTGAGCTATTATTGCACTGCTGCACTCTAGCCTGGATGACAGAGCGAGATCCTGTCTCAAAAAAAGAAAAAAAAAAAAGACTTCTATAACTACTTTAGTTTAGAGTTAGCTAGAAAAGCAGTACTAGAAATGAGCATGATATATGTTTCACATCTGAAAAACTCTCAGAACGTCTCTGATTTCTATCAGCATTATGTATACATTACAATAATATCTATTATTTAGATTGGACAGTATGTGTTGCTACTCTATTTTTTATTACATTTGAAAGATTTTGCATATTCAGATTCTGTTGTTTATAATTTACTTTTTAAATAGTTACAAAATATTATTTAAATATATAATTTATCCTTCTGTTATTAAAACAGATATTCTAGCAAGAAACACTAGAGGGCATTCACTGCTTTGTTCAAAGACATTGGTCCACTTCATATGCAGTTGTTCATATGTGATGCAATTTGTTAATATGCTTGAGAAATTAAGTATGAAAATTTTTATTTTCTAAAATATCTCAGCATATTATTGAATACTGAAACAGCAAAAATCAAAAAGTGGATAAGTAGGTCACAGGGCACAAGAATATCTAATTCTTCGTTTTGGAAACAAATCTTTAAATAATCTTTAATGTGACTTAATTTCTCTTAAAATAAGTCAACAAATAATACAGAATATCAAGTTTTTAGCACTTCTAGCACAGAAAAAAAGATTGATATAATTTTAGACTTACTTTTATTTTAAAAACACCTGGAATTTAAAAACGAAAATAAATCATGTAGAAGCATCAATGAGTTAGATCAATCATTTCCAATTGTCATTTTATCATAAGTTATCACTGAAATTATCCTGCTTCTATTTCCATTCTCAAGTTTTCTTATTACACTTACCTATCCTTTTGCTTTCTGTTCAATTTAACTTATTTATGCATTCAATTATTTTATTGGGCACATTCTCTATGTATTAGTTTTGGATTTGTAATTCTCAAAATACTGTGTGTATGCTACAACAAAATATGCTCAAATAATTTGGGTAAGAACAAATCCAAATTCTCAAGAACTATATAGATGACCGAAAGAACAAGCAGTTTTTTAAGCCTCAGTTTCTTTTTTGATAGGTTTATTTTATATTTTATGTATTATTATTATTGTTTTTTTTGAGACAGGGTCTCACTCTGTCGCCCAAGCTGCAGTGCAGTGGCAGGATCTCAGCCTGCTGCAATCTCTGCCTCCTGGGCTGAAGCAATCCTTCCACCTCAACCTCCTGAGTAGCTGGGGCTACAGGCGTGCACCACCACACCTGGCTAACTGTATTTTTAGTAGAGACAGGGTGTTGTCATGTTATCCAGGCTGGTCTTGAACTCTTAGGCTCAAGCAATCTGCTTGCCTCAACCTCTCAAGGTGCTAGGACTACAGGAGCCACTGTGCCCTGCTGATAGGTTTATTTTAGACTGGACATCTGGCTAAGTATTTATTGGCTTAAGTTTAGACCAAAATATGTAAAATAGTCTGAACAATTTTATAGATAACTTTGTAATACCACACGACTTAACAAAAACTTAAAAAAGCAAGTGTTTTCTTAACATTTTTACCCCTAATTTTTATATTTATATGTGGAATTTAAAAAAATGCAAGTATCACAAATATGAATTTTAGCATATCTCTCCTCTGCCTTCAGGAACCCATTTTTAGATACAATAATCTACTAAAAGTTAAGTAAATTTTGGCCCTGTGCAGTGGCTCACACCTGTAATCCCAGCACTTTGGGAGGCTGAGGTGGGCGGATCACGAGGTCAGGAGTTTGAGACCAGCCTGACCAACATGGTGAAACCCCATCTCTACTAAAAATACAAAAATTAGCCGGGCGTGGTGGTGTGCACCTGTAATCCCAGCAACTTGGGAGGCTGAGGCAGGAGAATCGCTTGAACCCAGGAGGCAGAGGTTGCAGTGAGTTGAGATCACACCACTGCACTCTAGTCTGGGTGACAGAGTGAGACTGTCAAAAAAAAAAAAAAAAAAAAAAAAGAGTTAAGTAAATTTAAACTATGTGTGTGAAATCCTCTAAAAAGTATAAGTGCTGTATAAATGTAAGAAGCTGTCATTTTGGGGTTTAAATTTTGACTTTGGTATTTTATCAGCTCAGTGTTTTCATCTGTAAAAATGAAAAGGACGACTCATTTGATGACTTTCCTCCCTTCTTGCATCAGTACTTTCCTGAGAAATGAGTCTAGCTGATGGATTGTGTCTGGATGCTGCAGAAAGTGGGGAACCACATGAGGAGCAAGAAAGAAAAGCAAGGAAAAAACGACATGAAATTTAAAAAAATTATAGAACTGTAGGAATGAATTTTTCAATTGTAACGTACCACTACCAACCTAAAAAGATGACAAAAATAGTTGTGAAGGACTATTTACATGTCTTTTAAGTCACTACCCTTACAGTATCTTGGTTCTCAAATTTCTGTGTGAGTTTTCTGTTTTATGGGTTTTTCCAACACATTTTGAAACTTTCACTGGCTTCTTCTAATCTGCACTGTTTCTGATCTGTCTCTTATGTTATGTCATGTGGGATTAGGAAATGCAATAATAAATTATATTAAACATAATTAGAAAAGCAAATCTGTTAGCATTCCAAAAAATATATTGATAGGTGACAAAGTGCTAGCAGCCCTCACTTTCAGCATCTCCTTGGCCTCAGCGTCCACTCTGGCGGCTCTTGAAGGGCCGGTCAGCCCGTCACAGCACCGTGGGAGCCCCTCTCTGGGCTGGCTGAGGCCGGAGCCCCCTCCCTCTGCTTGCCGGGAGGTGTGGAGGGAGAGGCGCGGGCAGGAACCTGGGCTGCGCGCTGCGCTCGCGGGCCGGTGTGAGTTCTGGCAGGCGCGGGCTCAGCGGCCCCGCCCAGGGAGCGGCTGGCCGGCACCGCCGTACCAGGGCAGTGTGGGGCTTAGCACCCGGGCCAGCAGTTCCGGCGGTTGTGCCGGGTCCCCCAGTAGTGCGTCCTGCTGGGGGCGCTGCACTCAAATTCTCGCCAGGTTTGGCTGCCTCCCAGGGGGGCAGGGCTCGGGACCTGCAGCCCCCCGTGTCTGAGCTCCTCCCCCTGCGGTGGGCTCCCGCCAGCCTGAGCCTCCCCAACGGGTGCCGCCCCCTGCTCCGTGGCGCTGGTCCCATGGACAGCCCAAGGGTTGAAGAGTGCAGGCGCAGCTTGGGACTGGCGGGCAGCTCTGCCTGCAGCCCTGGTGCTGGATCCACTGGGTAAAGCCAGTTGGGCTCCTGAACTGGATGGGGACTTGGAGACTTTTATATCTAGCCAGAGGATAGTATGTGCACCAGTCAGCACTCTGTGTCTAGCTCAGGGTTTGTGAATACACCAATTGGCACTCTGTATCTAGCTAACCTAGTGGAGACTTGGAGGACTAGCACTCTGTGATTCTGTGTCTAGCTCAAGGATTATAAATACACCAGTCAGCACTCTGTGTCTAGCTCAAGGTTTGTAAATACACCAATCAGTACTCTGTGTCTAGCTCAAGGTTTGTAAAGGCACCAATTGGTACTCTGTATCTAGCTAACTAGCACTCTGTGACTCTGCATCTAGCTCAAGGATTGTAAACGTCCCAATCAACACTCTGTCAAAATGGACCAATCAGCTCTCTGTAAAGTGGACCAATCAGCTCTATGTAAAATGGATCAATCAGCAGGATGTGGGTGGGGCCAGATAAGGGAATAAAAGCAGTCTGCCCCAGGTTGTCCCAGCCTGCCAGTGGCAGCCTGCTGCGGTTCCTTTCCCAGTGTGGAAGCTTTGTTGGCTTGCTGTTTGCAATAAATCTTGCTGCTGCTCACTCTTTGGGTCTACACTGCTATGAGCTGTAACACTCACTGTGAAGGTCTATAGCTTCACTCCTGAAGCCAGTGAGACCATGAACCCACGGGAAAGAACAATTCCAGACATGCTGCCCTCATAAGCTGTAACGCTCACCACCAAGGTCTGCAGTTTCACTTCTGACAGTGAGACCAGAAACCCACCAGAAGGAAGGAGCTCCAAACACATCTGAAAGTCTGAAGGAATAAACTCCGGACACACACCATCTTTAAGAACTGTTAACACTCACTGCGAGGGTACGCAGCTTCATTCTTGAAGTCAGTGAAACCAAGAAACCACCAATTCTAGACACTATGACTTTTGGAGTATTTTTTTTTTTTTTTCTGTTTGTAGTTATCTTTTTTAGTGTAAAGATAATTAGGAAGTTTTACTAATAAACTTGCCCTCTTGATTGTGCAGTTAGCTCTGAGGCAGCAAAGTACAATTGTGCAATTAGCTCTGAGGCAGCAAAGTACAAATGGTGTATCTTTTTTTTTTTTTTTTTTTTTTTTTTTTTTTTTTTTTGCAAGCAATGGCTGTTTTAGAGTCAGTGCTTTTGTTCAAATGTTGTAGAGGTTTTGGTGTGGGATAAGGGTGTATTCTGGGAGTTAGGTGAGGGTGACATCAGAATCGGAAGGAGCATATATTAAGAAGCACTTTTCAGCTTTGAGCAATGAGAACACTTGGACACAGGATGGGGAACACCACACACTGGGGCCTGTCGTGGGGTAAGGGTAGCGGGGAGGGATAGCATTAAGAAATATACTTAATGTAAATGATGAGTTAATGGGTGCAGCATGCCAACAGGGCACATGTATACATATGTAACAAACCTGCACGTTGTGCACATGTACCCTAGAACTTAAGGTATAATAATAGTAAAAAGAAGCACATTTCATTGTATAATTACTTTGATGTGTTCTTGATCATCATTTTACATTGAAATTTTGACTAACATTTAAAAGGGCCTGAGATTTTTAGATTTATTAGAAAGGGACTATAGGTTTAAAAGAAGGTTGAAAGACAAATTATTGGGCAGTTACTTTTGGCACAAAATGATCCTTTGTTTTGCAAAAGGAAATCTTGTACTGTAAGATTCCTGGATATATAGCACATAGTTTGATCTTTAAAAATTTTATTTACCCACATTTTGGGGGGACTATATTTACTTTGGAAATGGGGCATGTCTAGAACTATTTTTTCCCGTTTAATCTTGCTAATATGCTGAGCAACTCCTAGTTCTGATAACTACCAGAGAAAGTGAGGAATTTAGGGTAACAGCATCCACTTACAGGGAGCTTCTCACAGAATCCTGAGAGTCTCTGGGACCCTGAAAAAGTGAAAGAAACTTTCATGTCACCATACTCCTCGTAATCCTACAGTGCATGTCCAATTGCTTCCACTGACATTTGACTGCTCCAGTATTCTGTCTTCCCCTTAATCTATCGACATTATCTGGAACCTGCCTCACTCTCAGCCTGCCTGCTTGACTCTTCACTGTCAAGAGGCCTTGCTACACATGGTTTCTTTAGCTTTCTCCTTTTTTCCCTCAAAATATTTTATCTTGTAATCCCCTGATCAAAATCTTCAGAGACCCACTTGCATGTTTCAAACTGAGTATGTATCCTTCAGCCTGGTATTTAGGACCCTCTATAATTGGCTGTCTCTGTGAAACCTCTCATGAGTTATTTTATTCTCTACACTCAAGTCTAACTCATCAATTTGCTTTTTTTTCTTGAAAATGTGCTACATTTTCTCAGCTTTTCACATTTTCTCTCGCTGTTCTATTCACCAATAATACTTTTTTTTTCATTTTCATCTGTAAAAATTCAAGCCATCTTCAAGATGCATCTAGATGCCAAGTTCTTGGTTAAGCCCTCCCTGTTCTCATTTGGATGTCACGTCCCATTCCGCCTCTGAATTATGCATTCGGCTTATGCCTTTACCAGGTCTTATATTAAGACCTACCTTATATTAAAGCTATTTTATATTTTTCTTGAATTCTGTTCTTGAGGACAAAAGGGTCTCTTAATCCAAGTTTTGTCTTGTTTTTTTTGAGAGTATAGTTTTATTTTTTCAAGCAATGTCTAAAACAAAGTTTGACTCACATTAAGTGATCAACAAACATTTGTTCAGGCTGGCCTGGGCAACACAGTGAAACCCTGTCTCAAAAAAAAAAAAAAAAAAAAAAAAAAAAAAAAAAAGCCTGGCATTGTGGTGCACACCTGCAACCTGCAGTCCCAGTTATTCGGGAGATTGAGATGGGAGAATCTCTTCAGCCTGGGAGGCAGAGATTGCAGTGAGCCGTGATGGTGCCTTCGGCCTAGGTGACAGAGTGAGACCCTGTCTCAAAACAAAAAAAATACACACACAAAAAAGAAATAAAATATTTTTTGCATTATTTTTTGATAACGTGGGGTGAGTATAAAGATTGATTTTCAACACAGCACAGTTCTGGAAACCATATTATAAAATAGATTGTTATAAAGTAGCTTATGTTTTTTGTATTGGAATGATATAATTCTCAGGGGCTTGATATGTGCCTGATCATCAATTTTGGCATAATATTACCAACAATATGTTTTAAAAAGCAAGACTTGGCCGGGCATGGTGGCTCACGCCTGTAATCACAGCAATTTGGGAGGCCGAGGCAGGCTGATCACCTGAGGTCAGTAGTTTGAGACCAACCTGGCCAACATAGCACCCCGTCTCTACTAAAAATACAAAAATTAGCTGGGCATGGTGGCGTGCACCTGTAATCCCGGCTACTCAGGAGGCTGAGGCAAGAGAATCGCTTGAACCCGAGAGTCAGAGGTTGCAGTGAGCCGAGATCACACCATTGCGTGATCACGACCATCCAGTCTGGGTGACAAGAGCGAAACTCCGTCTCAAAAAAAAAAAAAAAAAAAAAAAAAAAAGGCAAGTCTTTAAATTAAATAACTCTCAATAGTCATTTTCTCAGACTGTGAGTATAGTGTTGATTATATAGTGTTTTGAAAGTGGGCAGAATCACACAGAATCACCTTTTCCAAACTTCCTCAGTTTATGAAATGACAAAGAGGTTAAATGACTGCTCAAGGTTTTACAGCAGATTAGTGGCAGAACAGTGATTAAGACCCAACTTTTCTGATCTCAGTTAAATACCTTCTTCAGGACTTTGTTGTATCTCTTTAATAAAATTCACAATATGAGTTTAAAGATACTTTACCTATTCATTATACCAGGGTCTATGACAATTGTCTTCAAGTGTAAATATAGCTCGTTCCTATGAACCTATTCCTATGGTCTCTGAATGTGTCTCCTCAGAATTCATATGTTGAAATGTAATTACCAAAGTGCTGGTATTAGGAGGTGAAGCTTTTTAGCAGTGATTGGATGAGTGCCCTTGTAAAAAAGACCCCAGAAACCTGCCTTGCCCCCTCCACAATATAACACAGTGAGAAACTGGAAGAGGGCATTTACCAGAACCCAGCCATGCTGGAACCGTGATCTTGGACTTCCCAGCTTCCAATACTATGAGAAATAAACTTCTGTTGTTTATGAGCCATCCAGTTGATGGTATTTGTTATAGTAGTATGAATGGACTAAGACACTTACGTTGTATTTTTCTTATCTAAATGTTATTTTAGTTTAATACAGTTGTGTATTGCTTAACAATGGGAATGCATTCTGAGAAATGCTCTAAGTGAGTTTATCATTGCATGAACATCATGGAGTGTATGTACAGAAGCCTAGATGGTATATATAGCCTATGACATGCCTAGGCTATATGGTATAGTCTATTGCTCTTTGGCTACATACCTGTAAAGCATATTACTGTATTGCATACTTTAGGCAATTACAACCATTGTGTAAGTAAACATAAAAAAGGTACAGTAAAAATATGATATAAAAGGTAAAAATGGTACACCTGTATAGGGCATTCACTATGAATGGAGCTTGTAGGACTGGGAATTGTTCTGAGTGAGACAGTGAGACAGTGGTGAGTGAATGTGAGGCCCAAGGACTTTATAAACACTGTACCCTTTGGCTACACTCGATATATAAAAAATATTTTTCTTTCTTTAAAATGAATTAACCTTCACTTACTGTAACTTTTTCTTACTTTATATGCTTTTAAATTGTTTTAAATTTATGGTCTCTTTTGTAATAACACTTAGCTTAAAACACAAATTGTACAGCTGTGAAAATATTTTTCTTTATATTCTTATTCCATGTGTTTTTTTCTATTAACATTTTAAAATTTTTACTTTCTAAATTTTTTTGTTAAAAGTGAAGACAAAAACACACACATTAGCCTAGGCCTGGACCCAAAGCGCTCCATGGCCTCTCTAATATTCATGCCATCTTTCACCTTGCTAAAGACCACATGCTTGCCATCCAGCCACTCTTGGCAGTGCAGATGAAGAACTGGGAACCGTTTGTGTTGGGTACAGCATTTGCCATGGACAAGATGCCAGGACCTGTATACTTTAGGATGAAGTTCTTGTCATCAACTTTCTGTCGATGGACTTGCTACCAGTGCCATTATGGCATGTGACATCACCACCCTGACACATAAACCCTGGAATAATTCTGTGAAAGCAGGGACCCTTATAACCAAATCCTTTCTCTCCAGTGCTCAGAGGACGAAAGTTTTCTGCTGTCTTCGGAACCTTGTCTGCAAACAGCTGGAAGGAGATGCGGCCCAAGGACTCGCTGTCGACAGCGATGTGGAAGAACATGGTGGGGGTTGACCATGGTTAATAGTACGGGGCTCCTGGCGGCGGCGGCGGCATCTGCAAAGCGTCCTTTCCCAGATTTTCTATAGTAAACTATGCATTAAACTCATTCCATTGAACAATCTTTAAAAAAATGCAACTATGGAGAATGGAACTATCATGAATCTAGGCCTCCCGAAATCTAGGCATCCCGCCCTCTCTTTTTTTCTTGAAGACTTGCTGTAGAAACAGGGAAGAGTGATAATATTTGTAGTATCTATTTGTTGTAACAAGACATCGTTGGACTCTCTGTGGCTAAGTGCAATGTAGGCTCTTTTTTTTTCGCTCATGTCACAGTTTACAGCAGGTCAGGAAGCTTTTCTGGTCAACTCTCTTCTCAGTGGTGCTTTAGGCATCTGAGCGCTTTCCTCAGTGTGGTTCTGCCATCTTGGAGTTCTTATGTCCGGCACCATAGACAGTGAAAAGAGAAAAGAGAGAGTGAGAGAGAAAGAAGAGGAAGAGAGATTGACAGACAGATTTGAAAGAGAGGTTGACAGAGACAGAGGTGGGAGAGGGAGAGACTGAAACAGAGAGAGAGAGAATGAGAGATTGTGTGAGAACTTTTTGTACGATTAGATTTAGAAGTGATATAAGTCTTTCTACTTTGTTTTTACTTACATTCCTTAGTCCAGAGCTAGTCACATAAGCCTACCTGTGTGTCCAGAAGGAAAATGCAAATAATTTGATGCATACAAAATATTGTTCTTGCCATAGTATATAGATAGAGTTAGATACATAGATACACAGAAATATATAGAGACAAAGAGATACAGGCTTTAAAAATAATTGCAGATTATTTATTTATTTAATTAATTTTTACTCTTTCCTATTGCCTCATTGATATGGTTTGGCTCTGTGTCCCCACCCAAATCTCATATCGAATTGTAATTCCCAGTGTTGGAGGAGAAGCCTGGTGGGAGGTGACTGGATCATGGGGACGGATTTCCCCCTTGCTGTTCTTGTGATAGTGAGTGAGTTCTCACGGGATCTGGTTGTTTGAAAGTGTGTGGCCTTTCCCCTTCCCACTCTTCCTCCTGTTCTGCCTGTGAAGAAGGTGCTTGTTTTTGCTTCACCCTTCTGCCATGATTGTGAGTTTCCTGAGGCCTCCCCAACCATGCGTCCTGTATAGCCTGCACAACTGTGAGTAAATTAAACCTCTTTTAGTCATAAATTACCCAGTCTCACTTTCTTTATGGCAAAATGAGAACAGACTAGTACACTTGCTAAGTGAGTATCTTTAGATTTCTGGTATAGAAAACAATAGAATAATGAGTAAAGAATTTGAGAAATGAAATACAGCTTATTATTAGTTTGAAGAAGCAGAGCAGAATACCGAATAGCAGGGTTTTATTTTTAGGTTTTAAATGAGACAATTTATAAATTAAGCTTAAATCATATCCAATATTGGATTTATTGAAGTCTGTAGCCAGAAGAAGAATTGGAAGTTAGACAAGTTTCTTTAAAAAATAAACTCCACAAAACAAGGCTTAAAGCCGGCAGTGTGTTGGTAACTTGCTCGGGCAGTAGTTAGGGTGGGAGGAAACCCTGATTTGTAGCATTTGCTGATTTCTGCAGTGTAAATGTTTCCAGCAATGCCACACTTGAAAAATTAATTAACAATTAATAATTAGCCCTCGAAGCCAGAACTAGCCAGGGTAGCACACCACTCCTTAAACTCTACTACCACAATCAAGCCCAGGAAACACTTTCTGTGTTTTATTGTGCAGGCAATTAATGGCCACCACATCTGCCCTCTCCACCTCCACCACCGCAACTGCCACATATTGGTGCTTTCAATGGGCCATGCCCTGTGCTAGGCATTATGAAGACGATCTCTTCAAATCCTCACAACTATGCTTTGAGGTAAGTATTATCAATATTATTTCCATCTTACAAATGAGAAAAATGAGGATTTGACTATTCCAAAGTCAGATAGTGAGTAAGTAGCAGAGCCAGGATTAAAAACATATGTAAATCTTAATTTAGCCTAAAACTAGGAATGCTTCGAAGCTAGTATCTGTAGCAAATATCTGCCATCTAGGGAATAAAAAATTACATTTAGGAAGCTTCTATGGGGGGATTTTTGAGAAATATTCGAAGAACAAAATGCTGTCATTTGAGACTCATACTGCTATTACTCTCAAACTTCAACTGGCATTGAAGTGTTACAAGTGCTCTTAATATATCACTTTAATTTTAGGTTTTGAAAATATTTGTACAGTACAGGCATATTTTATTTTATTGTGTTTTGCTTTATTGCATTTCGCAGATAGTTCTTTTTTATAAATTGAAGGTTTGTGGCAACCCTATGGGGACCGTTTTTCCAACAGCATGTGCTTACTTCATGTCTCTGTGCCATATTTTGGCGATTCTTGCAATATTTTAGCTTTTTCATTATGATCATATCTGTCGTGGTTATCTGTAATCAGTGATCTTTGATGTTACTATTATAATTGCTTTGAGACACTGTGAATCACACCCATAAACAACAGTGAACTTAAGCGATAAATATTGTGTGTGTTTTGACTGTTCCACCTATTGGACATTCCTTCATCTTTCACCTTCTCCTTAGGCATCCCTATTCCCTGAGACATAACAATATGGAAATAGGGCCAATACTAACTCTACAATAAATGTTCAAGTGAAAGGCATGGTAGCAAATCTCTCACTTTAACTCAAAAGCTAGAATTGATTAATCTTTTTGAGGAAGGCATGCTGAAAGCCAAGATAGGCCAAAAAACTAGGCCTCATGCACCGAACAGCTTAGTTGTGAAAAGAAAATTCTTGAAGGAAATTAAAAGTGCTACTCGCACCTGTAGTCCCAGCTACTCGGGAGGCTGAGGCGGGAGAATGGCGTAAACCCAGGAGGCGGAGCTTGCAGTGAGCTGAGATCCGGCCACTGCACTCCAGCCTGGGTGACAGAGCGAGACTCCGTCTCAAAAAAAAAAAAAAAAAAAAAAAAAGTGCTACTCCAGTGAACACATGAATGAGAAGAAAATGAACAGCCTTGTTGCTGATATGCAGAAAGTTTGAGTGGCCTGGATAGATCAAACTAGCCACAACATTCCCTCACGCCAAAGCCTAATCCAGAACAAGGTCCTAACTGTCTTCAATTCTAAGCTTAGAGAAGGAAGGAAGCGGCCGGGCGCGGTGGCTCAAGCCTGTAATCCCAGCACTTTGGGAGGCCGAGACGGGTGGATCACGAGGTCAGGAGATCGAGACCATCCTGGCGAACACGGTGAAACCCCGTCTCTACTAAAAAAAAAATACAAAAATCTAGCCGGGCGAGGTGGCGGGCGCCTGTAGTCCCAGCTACTCGGGAGGCTGAGGCAGGAGAATGGCATAAACCCGGGAGGCAGAGCTTGCAGTGAGCTGAGATCCGGCCACTGCACTCCAGCCTGGGCGACAGAGCGAGACTCCGTCTCAAAAAAAAAAAAAAAAAAAAAAAGAGAAGGAAGGAAGCTATAGAAGAAAAGTTGGAAGCTAGCAGAGTTTGGCTCATGAGGTTTAAGGAAAGAAGACCTCTCCATAGCATAAAAGTGCAAGGTGAAGCAGCAAGTGCTGATGGAGAAGCTGCAACAAATTACCCAGAAGATCTGGCTAAGATAATTGATGAAGGTGTCTACACTAAACAATAGACTTTGAATGTAGACAAAAGAGCCTCCTGTTGGAAGATGTCATTAGGACTTTCATAGCTAGAGAGAAGTCAATGCCTGGGTTCAAAGCTTCAAAGGACAGGATGACTCTCTTATTAGGTGCTAATGCAATTGGTTACTCTCAGTTGAGGCCAATGCTTATTTATCATTCCCCAAATCCTAGGACTGTTAAAATTATGCTTAATCTGCATTGCCTGTGCTGTATAAATGGAACAACAAAGCCTGGATGACAACACGTCTGTTTACAGTATGGTTCAATGAATATTTTAAGTCCACTATTGAGATTTACTGTTCAGAAAACAAGATTCCTTTCAAAATATTACTGCTCATTGACAATGTACCTAGTCCCCTGAGACTTCTGAAGGAGATGTAGAAGGAGATTAATGTTGTTTTCATACCTGATAACACAACATCTATTCTGTGGCCCATGGATCAAGGAGTCAATCTGACTTTCAAGTGTTATTATTTAAGAAACACGTTCTATAAAGTTATTGCTGCTACAGATAATGAGTCCTCTGATGGATCTGAGAAAAGTAAGTTGAAATCTTCTGGAAATGATTCACCATTCTACATGTCATTAAGAACATTCATGATTCATGGGAGGAGGTCACAATATCAACATTAACAGGAATTTGAAAGAGGTTGATTCCAACCTTCGTGAATGACTTTGAGAGGTTCAGACTTCAGTGGAAGACATAAATGCAGATGTGGTGGGAATATCAAGAGGCCTAGAATTAGAAGTGAAGCCTGAAGATAGGACTAAACTGCTGATATAACTTTAACAGAGGAGGAGTTGCTTCTTAAGGATGAACAGATTTTTTTTACAGTTTTCTTTATTTATATTTATATTTTCTGCTGTTCTTTTAGATTTAGGGGTGCATACACAGGTCTGTTATCTAGGGAATATTGTGTGATGCTGAGGTCTGAGGTACAAATGATGCCATCATCCAGGTACTGAGCACAGCATCCAATAGTTAGTCCCTCAACCCTTCACCCTACCCTACCTCCCTGCTCCCAGTAGTCCCTAGTTTCCATTGTTGCCATCCCTACATTCATGAGTATCCAGTGTTTAGCTCCCATTTGTAAATGAGAACATGCAGTATGTGCTTTTCTGTTCCCGTGTTAATTTACTTAGGATAATGGCCTGCAGCTGCATCCATGTTGCTGCAAAGGACATGATTTCATTCTTTTTTTATGGCTGCATAGTATTCCATGGTGTATATGGACCAAATTTTCTTTATTCAATATACTGTTGATGGTCACCTAGATTGATTCCATGTCTTTGCTATTGTGAATAGTGCTCTGATGAACATATGAGTGCATGGGTGTCTTTTGGGTAGAAAGATTTGTTTTCTTTTGGATATATACCCAGTAATGGGATTGCAGGGTTGAATGATAGTTCTGTTTTAAGTTCTTTGAGAAATCTTCAAACTGCTTTCCACAGTGGCTGAACTAATTTACATTCCCATCAACAATGTATAAGCATTCCTTTTCTCCATAGCCTCACTAGCATCTGTTGTTTTTTTAACTTTTTAATAGTAGCCATTCTGACTGATGTGAGATGGTATCTCATTGTGGTTTTAATGTGCATTTCTCTGATGATGGTGATGTTGAGCATTTTTTCATATGTTACTGGCTGGTTGCATGTCTTCTTTTGAGAAGTGTCTCTTCATGTCTTTTCCCTGATGTTTAATGGAGTTTATTGGTTTTAATTGTTCAATTGTTTAAGTTACTTATAGATTCTGGATATTTTACCTTTATTGGATGTGTACTTTATTTATACTTTCTCCCATTCTGTAGGTTATCTGTTTACTCCATTGATATTTCTTTTGCTGTGCAGAAGTACTTTAATTTAATTAAGTCCTACTTGTCAATTTTTGTTTTTGTTGCAATTGCTTTGCTAACTTACTCATAAATTATTTCCCAAGGCCAGTGTCCAGAATGGTGTTTCCTAGGTTTTCTTCTATGATTCTTATAGTTTGAAGTATTACATTTAAATCTTTAATCCATCTTGAATTAATTTTAGTATATAGTAAAAGGTAGGGGTCCAGTTTCATTCTTCTACATATGGCTAGCCAAATATTTCAGCTTCATTTATTGAATAGGAGTCTTTTCTCCATTGCCTATTTTTGTTGACTTTGTTAAGATCAGATGGGTGTAGGTGTGTGGCTTTATTTCTGGGATCTCTATTCTATTCCATTGGCTGTGTGTCTGTTTTTGTATCAGTACCATGCTGTTTTGGTGACTGTAGCCTTATAGTGTAGTTTGAAGTTGGGTAATGTGATACCTCTGGTTTTCTTCTTTTTACTGAGGATTGCTTTGGCTATTCAGGCTCTTTTTTGCTTCTGTGTGAATTTTAGAGTAGCCTTTTTTAGTTCTGTGAAAAATTATGTTGGTAGTTTGATAAGAATAGCGTTGAATTTATAGATTGCTTTTGGCAATATGTCCATTTTAACAATATCGAATCTTTCAAGCCATGAGCATGGATGTTTTCCATTTGTATATGTCATCTTTGAGCAGTGTTTTGTAGTTCTCTTCTTAGAGATCTTTCACCTCCTTAGAGGTATTCTTTGATATTTTCTTTTGTGGCTACTATAAATGTTTTACTTTGGTTCTCAGCTTGAATGTTATTGGTGTGTAGAATTGCTGCTGATTTTTGTACATTGATTTTGTATCCTGAAACTGTACTGAATTCATTTATCAGTTTCAGGAGCCTTTTGGTGAAATCTTTAGGTTTTGTACATATAGATTTATATAATCAGTGAAGAGAGTTAGTTTGACTTCTTTTCCTATTTGGATGCCTTTTATTTCTTTCTCTTGCCTAATTCCTCTGGCTAGGACTTCCAGTACTATGCTGAATAGGAGTAAGAGTGGGCATCCTTGTCTTGTTCTAGTTCTCAAGGGGAATGCTTCCAGTTTTTGCCTGTTCAGTGTGATGTTGGCTGTGGGTTTGTCATAGATGGCTCTTATTATTTTGAGGTATGATTCTTTGATGCCTAGTTTCTTGAGGATTTTTATCATGAAGCAATGTTGAATTTTATTGAAAGCTTTTTCTGCATCTATTAAGATGAATATATGATTTTTGCTTTTAATTCTGTTTAAGTGGTGAATCATATTTATTGATTTGCATATGTTGAATCAATCTTGCATCTCAGGAGTAAAGCCTACATTTATTTATTTATTTATTTATTTATTTATTTATTTATTTGAGATGGGGTCTTACTTTGTCATCCAGGTTGGAGTGCAGTGGCATGATCTTGGCTCACTGCAACCTCTGCCTCCTGGGCTCAAGTGATCCTTTCTCCTCAGTCTCCTGAGTAGCTGGGACTATAGGTGTGCATCATCACATCTGGTTAATTTTTTTTTTTTTTTTTATAAAGACAGGGTTTTACCATGTTTTCCAGACTGATCTAGACCTCCTGGACTCAAGCAATCTGCTTGCCTCAGCTTCCCAAAGTGCTGGAATTACAGGCATGGGCTCCCATACCTGGCCTGACGCCTACTTTTTGATGTGCTGTTGAATTTGGTTTGCTAATATTTTGTGGAGAATTTTTGTGCTGATGTTCATCAAGGATATTGGATTATAGATTTCCTTTTTAGTTGTCTTTGCCAGGTTTTGGCATCAGGGTGATGTTGAATTTGTAGAATGAGTTAGGGAGGAGTCACTCCTCCTTCATATTTTGGAATGGTTTCAGTAGAATTGGTGCCAGCTCTTCCTTGAGTAGAATTTGACTGTGAATCCATTGGGTTTCTGGCTTTTTTGGTTGGTAGGTTTTATTTTATTTTGTTTTTTTTGAGACAGGGTCTCACTCTGTCAGCCAGGCTGGAGTGCAGTGGACCTATCATGGCTCACTGCAACCTCAACCTCCTGGGCTCAAGCAATCCTCCTGCCTAAGCTTCCTGAGTAGTTTTTTTTGTTTATTATTACTGATTAAATTTTGGAATTTGATATTGGTCTGTTCAGGGCTTAAGTTTCTTCCTGATTCAATCTTAACAGGTTGTGTGTTTCCAGAAATTTATCTATTTCTTCCATATTTTCAAGATTGTGTGAATAGAGGTGTTCATAATAGTTTCTGAGGATCTTTTGTGCTTCTGTGGGATTGGTTGAAATGTCCTTTGTCATTTCTGATTGTACTTATTTGGATCTTCTCTCTTTGTTAATCTAGCTAGCTGACTATCAAAATCATGCTTATCCTTTCAAAGAACAAAGTTTTGATTTCACTGATGCTTTGTAGAAAGTTTTGGCACTCTATTTCAGTTCTGCTTTAATTTTAGTTATTTTTTTCTTCTGCTAGCTTTGAGGTTGGTTTGTTCTTATTTTCCTGGCTTCTCTGTGTGTGGTATTAGACTGTTAATTTGAGATCTTTCTCACTTTTTGAGGTAGGTGTTTAGTGCTATAAACTTTCCTTTAGCACTACTTTTGTTGCATTCCAGAGATTTTGGTATATGTGTCTCTGTTTTCATTTATTTCAAAGAATTTTTAGATTTCTGCCTTAATTTCATTGTTTACCCAAATGTAATTTAGGAGCAAGTTGTTTAATTACACATGTAATTGTGTGGTTTTTACATATCTTCTTGGTATTGATTTCTATTTTTATTCCACTGTGGTCTGACAGTATGGTTGGTATGATATTAAGTTTTTTTGAATTAATTGAGATTTGCTTTATGACTAAGCATATGATCAATCTTGGCACATGTTCTGTGTGCAAATGAAAAGAATGTATATTCTGTGGTTGTTGAATGGGGTATTCTGTAGATACCTATTAGATCATACAGGTAAAGTGTTGAATTTAAGTTCGGAATTTTTTTTTTTTTAGTTTTCTGCCTTGATGATTTGTCCAGTGCTGTCAGTCTGGGGTTGAAGTCCCCTATTATTATTGTGTGGCTACCCAAGTCTTTTCATAGGTCTAAAAGTACTTGTTTTATGAGTCCGCATGGTCTAATGTTGGGTGTGTATATATTTAAGATAGTTAAGGTTTCTTGTTGAATTGAACACTTTATGTAATGCCCTTCTTTGTCACTTTTTACTCTTATTGGTTTAAAATGTTTTATCTGACATAAGAATAGCTACTTCTTTTGTTTTCTTTTCCATTTTTGTGATAGACCCCTCTCTAATCCTTTAGTTTGAGCCTGTGAGTATTGTTACATGTGAGATGGAGTCTCTTGAAAACAGTAGAGGAATGAATCTTAATTTTTTATCCAGCTTGCTAGTTTGTGCCTTCTAAGTGGGGCATTTAGACTGTTTACATTCATGGTTAATATTGATATGTGATGTTTTGGTTCCATCATGAAATTGTTAGCTGGTTGCTTTGCTGTTTCTATTGTGTGATTGCACTACAGGGTCTATGGACTATGCACTGAGGTATGTTTTGTGGTTGGAGGTATTTTTTTGTTTTTTAGTTTCCATATTTAGCACTCCCTTAAGGATCTCTTGTAAGGTTGGTATAGTGGTAACAAATTCCCTTAGTTTTGCCTTCTCTAGAAAATATTTTATTTCTCTTTTGCTTAAGTAGCTTAGTTTGGTGAGATATAAAATTCTTGATTGGAATTTCTTTTATTATCTTACTGTTTTTTGAGACAGAGTCTCACTCTGTCACCCAGGCTGGAGTGCAGTGGCACAATCTTGGCTCACTGCAACCTCTGCTTCCAGGGTTCAAGCAATTCTCCCACTTCAGCCTCCTGAATAGCTGGGACTACAGGCACATGCCCCCACACCTGGCTAATTTTTGTATTTTTGGTAGAGATGGGGTTTCACCATGTTGGCCAGGCTGGTCTCAACTCCTGACCTCAAGTGATCCCCCTACCTCTGCCTCCCAAAGTTCGGGGATTACAGGGGTGAATCACCATGCCCAGCTGGAATACCTTTTCTTTAAGAATGCTAAAAATAGGGCCTCAATCTCTCCTGGCTTTGTAAACTTCCCACTGAGAAGTTTGTTGTTAGCCCGATGGGGTTCCCTTTGTACCTGATCTGACCATTTTTTCTAGCTGCCTGTAAGATTTTTTATTTAGTATTGACTTTGGACAATCTGGTGAATGCATGCCTTGGTGATGTTCTTTTTGTAAAGTATCTTATGTATATTCTCTGGATTGTTTATATCTGAATGTCTACCTCTCTAGCAAGATTAAGGAAATTTTCTTGAATTATTCCCCCAAATGTGTTTTCCACGTTATTCCCTTTATTTCTTTCAGGAATGCCGATAATATGTAGGTTTGGTCACTTTACATAATTCTATATTTCTTGAAGACTTTGTTCATTTTTTAAAGTTCTTTTTTATTTATAGTTGTGTGATTGGGTTAGTTAAAAAGATCAGTCTTCAAGCTCTGAAATTCTTTCTTCTGCTTGGTCTAGTCTATCAATAAAACTATCAATTGTGTTTTGAAATTCCTTAAGTGAGTTTTTCAGCTCTAGAGCTCTGATTGATTTCTTTTGAAACTGTTTATTTCTTCCATCATTTCCTGTATTGCTTTAGAAATTTCTTTGTGTTGTTTTCAGCCTTGTCTTCAATCTCATTGAGCTTCCTTACAATCCATGCTTTGAATTATTTATATGTCATTTCTGAGTTTCCATCTTTTTCAGGGACCATTACTGGAGAGCTAGTGTGATTTTTTGGTGGTGCCACTACATTCAGATTTTTAATGGTGCCAGAATTCCTGTGTTGGTTCCTTCCCATTTGGATATGCTGGCACTTCAAAATTTTGTAATTATTTTAGTGCAGGTAGAATTTTTTCTTCTTTTCCTATGACACTTTTTGTTCTTTCCTTTTCCCTTTCTCCTTGCTTCCTAAAGGGTGTGGCTGTAGAGAATGCAGGGTAGGGTCTTTTGACTTTGTAGCCTCATGCACTTCTCTTGGCAGCTTTTATGTTGGGCTGTGCAGTTCAACCTACAAGCCAGTAGATGGTGCTTATAGGTAAGAACTGGCTGCAGCCAATGCTGCTGGGTATATACCTGGTCCTTGTTTACTGGGAGATGCTCCCTGTTATCTAAGACAATGGGCTGGTTTGTGGAATGCACAGTAGTCTAAGCTTCTTGCTCAGCCCTGAGGGTGTGAGGGCCAAAGTAGTTTATTGAGATGGAATTTACTCCTGGTAAAGAGTCTGTGAACATTGTTGAAGTGCCAGCAAAGGATTTAGAATATTTCATAAACATAGTTCATAATGTGACAGCAGGGTTTGAGAGGATTGCCTACAATTTTGAAAGAAGTTCTATTGTGGGTAAAATGCTATCAAATATCATTACTGGTAATAGAAAAATCTTTCATGAAAGGCAGTGTCAATTCATACAGCAAACTTCATTGTTATCTTTTTTTAATTTAAAGGAATTTAATTTAGCAATGAATGGTTCATGTATCAGGCAGCCTCTTGAGCTAGAGTAGGTTCTGAGACTCCTCACTGTTGTCATTTTTTTTTTTTTTTTGAGATGGAGTTTTGCTTTTGTTGCCCAGGCTGGAGTGCAATGGTGCGATCTCGGCTCACTGTAACCTCCACCTCCTGGATTCAAGTGATTCTCCTGCCTCAGCCTCCCAAGCAGTTGGGATTACAGGTGCCCGCCACCACGCCCAGCTAATTTTTGTATTTTTTAGTAGAGATGGGGTTTTACCATTGTTGGCCAGGGTAGTCTCAAACTCCTGACCTCAGGTGATCCACCTGCCTCGGCCTCCCAAAGTGCTGGGATTACAGGTGTGAGCCACTGTGCCCGGCCCCCACTGTTGTCTTATTTTAAGAAATTGCCACAGCCACTCCACCCTTCATCCACCACCACTTTGATCAGTTAGCAGTCCTCAACATCCAGGCAAGACCCTCCACTAGCAAGAAGATTATGACTTGCTAAAGTTCAGATGATTGTTAGCAATTCTTAGTAATAAAGTATTTTAAAATTAAGGAATGTGCATTGTTTTTCTAGACATAATACTGTTGCTCACTTAATAGACTACAGAATGGTATAAAGGTAACTTATATGCACTGGGAAACAAAACATTTGTGTGACTGACTTTATTACAATATTTCCTTTATTATGGTGGTCTGGAACCAAACTGGCATATATCTTCAAGGTATGCCTATATATTTTTCTTTAGTTCTTTTTGTTTTTATCCAGAGGATTTTTATGTATAAAAAAAGCTTCGTTCATTCAGCACATTTAGTGTTGTCTGCAGATCATGACTTTGGGCACATCAAACGCTAAAACATGTCCACTTTACTTTGTGTGGACATGTTTTAAGTAATTATAGTTCTGTTGACCTCACTTTTGCATTCCAGGTCTAAATTTCTAACCCAGTTACATAGCTGTTCGTGGGCAACATGGGCATCTCCAATGTGGTGAGATACTTAGACTCCCTTAACTGTGTCTTCCCATTGGCTACCTAAGTTCCGACTCTGGAAGAATCACATTTATAAACCATCTTGTGGCATGTCATTTAAAAATCTTTCTCATTATCTTATGTAGATGGAGAAACTTACTCATTTCATAATAATTTCAGATGCACAGAAGCATTAACCTTAGAAGAGAGAAGGCACCCAGTAATAGTTCAATTCTTTTGTTTGAGGTCGGTTTTATAGTTAGACTTTTAAAAACTTTATCCTCAAATCTGTGGTTGTTCTTATGCAGCGTAGTAGAGATGCAGTAGCATATGTGACCTAAATATGTAGCCAATTGTGTACACTCTGTGAAAAGACAGTAAACTCATTAGGTCTTGCTCTGATGGTAGTATCCTGTTAAATTTTCCAGAATAAGAACGATACATGTGACATTTTAAATATCAGCTTACATATGCTTCATCAGTGTGCAATTGTTATTTAATTATTATAGCATTTTCTTATCAATCTAAAGTCATTTAAATAATTCTTTATATATGAAATTAGATAAAATCTGAAGAGAGATGATAAAGAATAGTTGATAAACCATAAGGGATCATATAAGACAAAATGAATCTTATTTATTTAAACGGAAGGAAGAAGGAACACTTAAAACGTTGTGTCTGTTGAGGGTGGTATATATGTATATATGCACATAGGTGTGGGTGAAATTTTTTTTCTCGAACATATTTTATGTTACATTATAAATGGAACTCAGTCTTTTCAAAAAATCAATCCAGGAAGAGAATGGTATCATAGAAGTCTTTAGATTGCCTGCAAAATAAAGTGTTAGTTGAGACAATTTGCACAAATGCCAACACTGTTGGGGAAGAATTTGGACCAAGTCTTGGTATATGTTGTTTAGTATACAAAGGGAACAAATGCCACCAATTTTGCTTATTCCGAGTGTAATTTTTCCTAACTTAGCCATAAAACAGGTCTTCAGTCAAACATGATTTTAGCAATTTGCTCCATTTTAGACTATGTGAAATCAGTTGGGAAGCAGGACATCATCTAAATATTTTAAGCATCACGGAGAAAGTTCTAACAAAAACCCAATGGTAATACTATTGTGGCCTTTTTAATTGGGTAAGCATTTTAACCTAGTGTGTATACTTCTGAAAATACAACTGTTTCAGTCAGGGTTCAACTAAAGAAGCAGAACCAGTGGGAGGTATGTATTAAGAGATTTATTGTAAGGAATTGGCTTATGGGTTGTGTGGGAGCTGTCTATACAAGCCCGAAATCTGTAGGGCAGGCTGTCCACAGGTGAAATTTCCTCTCTAGGGAAGCCTCAACTCTGCTTTTTAAGGCCTTTCAACTGATTCAATCAGGCCCACCAGATTATCTCGGTTACTTTTCCTTATCAAAGTCCATTGATTATGGACTTCACAGTCACACCTACAAAATGCCTTCCAGCAACACGCGGATTAGTGTTTGAATAACTGGGGACTGTAGCCTAGCCAAGCTGACATATCAAAAGACTGTTACACTAACCTAAAGAAATAAGCATAAATATAGAAAAAGCTTTCTGCGCAAATCTGTTCACTTTTGCTAAAAACCTGGAAATTGTAAAATATTGAGTAATAGGCAAGTAAATTATGACACATTTATATGAGAGATATGTTATTAAAATAATGTTTTTTAATTATATAGAAGATTTTTAAAGTTTCATAATGTTAGTTAAAAATTCAGGACACAAATGTGTGATTATTGCTTTAATCATTTTAATGGAAAAAATGAATATTCAGCAAAATGTCAGAAAGAGTATCTTTGGGTACCAAAAATCACAATTACTGATTTTTTTCCTTTCTACATTTACATTTTTCAAATTCAAAGAAGCATCTATTACTTTTATCATAGGAAAATTACTGTTCTAAAAATGAATGTGACGAATTTTCAAAATATCATGCTAAGGACATTTTCATTTCCATTAAGCCAGTTGATTTTTAAATTTTTTTGCCAATAAACTTGTAAGGTTGTTATTAAAGTTGTTTAAACTTGTATGCCATGTCACTATCATAAATTAGGGCAGGCATACACCACTTGCCTTGTGCCCTTTTAAGAAAGGAAGAAAAAATATAGGTCTCAAATTTATAGGAATTCTTTATTACAGGTAAAAAACTCTCTGGCTAACTTATTTGTAAAAATGTTTTCTAGCTTTAACAAACTTTAACAAGAATAAAACTTTAATAAAAGTTCAAAGTTTGATGAATTATTAAGCATATTCTTATTTATTAGAATTTACAAAGAACTTCTTGAAACAGATTATGTTATTGCAAACATGATCACATAGAAAGGCTGTGTATACTCCTTTGGGATAGTTGTGTTTCTTTTCTTTTCTTTTCTTTTTTTTTTTTTTTTTTTGAGACAGGGTCTGGCTCTGTTGCTCAGGCTGGAGTGCAGTGTCTTGATCATGGCTCACTGCAACTTCCACCTCCCAGGCTCAAGAGATCCTCCCACCTCAGCCTCCCAAGTAGCTGGGACTACAGGTGCACACTATCATGCTCGGCTAATTTTTGTATTTTTTGTAGAGACAAGATTTCATCATGTTGCCCAGGCTGGTCTCGAACTCCTGAGCTCAAGCAATTCGCCCACCTTGGCCTCCCAAAGTGTTGGGATTACAGGTGTGAGCCACCACGTCCTGCCTATGTTTCATTTGTAAGTAGAAATAGACAAAATAAAACTATATACTCTGTATTATTCCAACTATGTATGAACTGTATGTGTGTGTGTGTGTGTGTATATATGTATGTGTGTGTAATACAACATATCGTTAACAAAGATTATGTATGTGTGGTGAAATTATTTTTATTTTTTTCTGTATTTTCCAAACATTTTCTAATATTACCTTTGTGATCATGCAAACAAACTTTAAGAGTAGTCTTTAAGTGGAATAAAGAGAGTGACATCAGCAAGACAGAGCAAGACAGAGGACTAGAGACACGTGGTATTTGCCACCACCCCAACCCCCCAAGAAAGGACCAAGGCAATGAATAAACAGCTACAATTTGACAGAAGTCTCAAAGGGAGAGTGCTGGAGTGCAACAGGTGAGTGAAGAGATGCCTGTAGTGATTAAAAAGCCCAGGAGGGCATCTCTGCTGCTTCATCTTCCCAGGCTGGATTGGCTCAGAGTTAGGAGGGACTTCCCTTGTGGGAAGAAAGTAAGCAGAAGAACCTCACTAGCCCTCATTGTTGTTGCAAACACCTACAGTGCTCACTACAAGAGATCCCATCGTCATCACAAGCACTGAGCCCGATTTAGGGAGCTGTTAGGAATTTATACAGCTGCATTACTCCAGATTAAGAGCACAAAGTGTACACTCCCAACTCCTGCCTTCACTCTCAACCCCTGTGACCTAAGCTGCTGCAGTATGGTGCCATTTTGAGACCAGAGGCGCTTCTGCAGTGCACCTTGCTCTGGGAGCCAGTAGCCACTGAACATTTCCAGCCATGAAGCTCTGTCTCTCTTCCACTAAGACTACATGGTGGTAGAGAGCCACATGGGTGACTGCAATGACATGACCCTGGCTGCATGGAGCCTGGGTCCAGGACAGGCTGTGACTCGGGTCCTGCGTGGCCAGGAAACCAACCTCTGTTGGATGTGGTGGCTCACGACTGTAATCCCAGCACTTTGGGAGGTCGAGGTGGGCAAATTGCTTAAGCTCAGGAGTTCAAGACCAGCCTGGGTAACATGGTGAAACTCTGTCTCTACAAAAAATACAAAAATTAACTAGACATGGTGGTGTGCACCTGTAGTCCCAGCAAAAGAAACAGTCTGGTAGACCTGCCCAGGGCAAACCTGCCCTTCAGCTGGCCAAACTGCCATGAACCCTCCCTCAAGCAGGAGTGGCCTCTGAGCTGCCTAGCAGCTAAAATGCCCCCCACTCCCAGCCAGTGAGTGGCTGTGTTTCTGTGATCAAGACCTGAGAAACACTTCAGTAGGTCTGCCCCGAGCTGATACACTCCCAGGACTGCATACAACCTATGCATACAATGGGTTGGCAAACTTGAGCTCTGGCTCACTGGGGTCGGGGTCACAGGGCTGTTACTCTGGCCTGTGGTTAGGGCACATGGCTGTTCAGCCAGCCTAGAGGTGTGTGTGCCAGGGATGGGCCCACAAAGCTGTTTCTCAGGCTCTGGACATTGGCACATGACCACTCACTCATCCGTGGACATGGGCTGACCACTCCCTCACTGGTCAGCCCCCAGCTGACACACTCCTAGGCCTGCCCAGCAGCCCTGCACCTGTGCCCAGGGCCTGAGAAACATCCTGGAAGTCCACTACTGATAGATCCACTCCCAGGCTGGCCAAGTAATCATGTGCCTGAGCCCAGAGCCTAAGAAACAGCCCAGTGGGCCTGCTACTGGTAGACAAACTGTACCACACTGCCTCCACAAATGTGTGCAGTCACTGAAACACTTGCAAACATCACCAGTATGGTTTATAGCTGAAGAAACTGCACAGAGATACTATATTACTTTGTCTACCTAGAACCAAAGTCAGCGCACTCCACACAGTTGACACATCAAGAGTCACCTATAGGAGTAAGACTTTCTCTACAAAACCTATTAAATAAAATTGGAAGAGGTGACTCTTTCAACAGATGAAAAAAAAATTGGCACATATCAAACATGAAAAAGGAAGAAAACATGTCACCTTCATAGGAACAGAATAATTTTGCAATAACAGACTCCAGCAATAAGAAAATACATTAAACACCAGAAAAAGGATTTGTGTTAGGTCATTCTTGCACTGCCATTAAAAATACCTAAGACTGGGTAAGTTATAAAGAAAAGAGGTTTAACTGGCTCACAGTTCTACAGGCTGTACAGGAAGCATAGTGCCAGGATCTGCTTGGCTCCTGGAGAGGCATTAGGGAACTTACAAGCATGGCAGAAGGCAAAGGGGAAGTTGATGGTTGATGTAACTATCACATGGCAAGAGTGGGAGCAAGAGAGAGAGTGGGGAGGAGTTGCCACACACTTTTAAACACAAAATTGTTGCAACAGTTTTGTTTTGTTTTGTTTTTGAGAAAGAGTCTTGCTCTGTTGCCCAGGCTGGAGTGCAACGGTGCAATCTCTGCTCACTGCAACCTCAACCTCCTGAGTTCAAGTGATTCTCATGCCTCAGCCTCCCGAGTAGCTAAGATTACAGGCGTGCGCCACCACGCCTGGCTACTTTTTTGTATTTTTAGTAGAGATGGGGTTTTGCCATGTTGGCCAGGCTGTTCTTGAACTCCTGACTCCAGGTGATCTGCCCGCCTCAGCCTCAAAGTTTTGGAAGTGTTGGAATTACAAGCGTGAGCCACTGTGCCCGGCTGTAACTATTTTTATTAGATCTTTGGGGCCTGTGGGGCTCCCTTCGGCAGGGGTGTGGCAGAGAGATAGGCCATGCCCTTACAGGACCAACCCTGTGGAGGGAGACAGGCCTAGGTCCCAAACCAGCCCGCAAACCTGTGTGACTCAGCCCTCTCAGTTTTCTGAGAGTGTGGCCTCCTCCTCTCCAACTTCCAGTGCTGGGCATAGATCCCAGCTTGACACTGCCAAAGCAAGGGTGGCAGACCTGGAAGAATAGGACTTACTCTTGGGCCCCTCCTTCAGACCCTCGGTGTTGAGTTCCAGGTGTGTTGGGGAATCCAAAGGGCTTCCAAGCTGCCAGAATGCACTCACCTGGAGCAAAGCACCCATGCTGGGCAGCAGAGGCTGCACTGCGGACACACTCCTTTGGGGCAGCCAGGCAGAAGCCCTGAGAGGGGCTGGCTGACAGGTGGGCTTGCAGGGCACACATGCCCTAGTCCCACAGGGAAGCCAGCACTGCTTTCTCCATGGTGGTTAGCTGGGACCAGAGCTTCTCAGAGGGAGACGGAGCGCCCTGGGGGATGGACACTTATGACCCAGCTCTGCTGGAGCTGTCCTGTGCACAAAGGTCCCTGGCTCCATGCCTGCTACATGTCTGTCTTCATTTAATCTCCAGGAAGATCCACCTACCAGCTCAAACATCTGTGAGGACTGTGCGGTCCCCTGCAGCTAGAATCCCAGAGGTCCATAGTTAGAGTGGACATTCCCTCAGTTCCTTCACTGACTCATTCCCCAGGCGTCAAACCCAGCCCTAGCATTCAGGCATTCCACATGCCGTTCCCAGCTTCCTGTCTCTTCAGCTTCAGCATCTGTATCTTTTCTTCGTCCACATTTGGCATTTTCTCTCCAAATATCTGTTCAAATATGTTGATTTAGTTGAAATACTGTTGTCTCTCCGTGGGAGCAGCACTTCCCGCCTGCATCTAGTCGGCCATCTTGCCCACCCTCCCGGAATTCTTGGAAAAGGAGTCTTTCTGCCAGATGCTGACCTGTCTTCTTGTTAGTAGGGTATATAATAAGGTAGTTTTTCAATTTGAGAGGCACATCTGAAAAGAATTCTCTCTCCAAATTTTCCTTGGAGTTGAAATTAAATTTATAATACTTGCCTGAACTATCACAGCAATATAAACTTAATACCTCTTTGTCAACCTAAAATTTAGGAAGAGAAATGAGACATTTTTATTACGTATAAAGGCAAAAATGGTTGTATTCCTATGTTATGGGTTAGTCACTATCTTCATTTAGCTCAAGGTGAAGAAGACTAAGAAGAAATGTCAAAACCCATTTCCCCCCTTTTTCTATTCAAAGGGGAGCAAGCAGTACTTTAAGGGAAGAAGCCAGCAGGACTCCCTCCACGCAGGCCGAGAGGAGACAGGATTCTATTTCTTCTTAAAGACTCTCAGCTCACATTTTTCTCTTTTTAACTTTATAGCTGGACACAGAATATTTAGAGTTGAGAGTCTTTACCAAGTTGGCTGAGTAGATTTCTGGCCCAGACTAAAATCTTCTCTCCTCCTTCTCTTTCCAGGATCTCTTTCCAAACACATGCCTGTGTTTCCTGTATTTCCAAACACACACCTGAATTTAAAATGTTATTATCAGTTGAAGTAGCTGAGGCTCCTAATTAACGTGTTTATTAGACACGTTTCTTAGAAAGGGATTAATAGATTTCCTTTTATTCCTTGATCCACTCTTCAGGAATATTTCACTCATTCATTCATTCAAATGACAAATATTTACTGAGCTTCTACTGTGTGCCAGGCATACATCTAGACTCTGGGGATCCAGGTAGTAATAGGAACAACATCTTTCTCATCATGGAACATAATCATAATGAGGGCCATGGACAAGAACAAACATGTATGTAATACATGGGTGATATGATTTGGATATTTGTCCCCTCCAAATCTCATACTGAATTGAGTTTATTTTGCTCTAATAGTTTAAGCAAGTGTTGTCATGGGGGTGGATCCCTCATGAATGACTTAGTGACCTCCCCACTGTAATGAATGAATTCTTGCTGTTAGCTCACATAAGTACCGGTTATTTAAAGGAGCCTGATATCCTTCTCTTGCTCCTACTCTTGCCTTGTGATACATCAGCTCCCCCTTTGCCTTCCACCGTGATTGTAGGGTTCCTGAGGCCTTACCAGAGACTAAATGGGTGCTGGTGCCATGTTTGTACAGCCTGCAGAACTGTGAGCCAAATAAATCTCTTTTCTTTATAAATTACCCAGTCTCAGGTATTCCTTTAGAGCAATGCAAAATGGATTAACACAATAAATATTAAAGGTATGGGGATAGAGAATAATATCATTGCGGTCAGGGAAAGCCTTTCTGATAGGAGATGTGAGTGAAGTGTTGGGGAAAGCTATGTAAATATGTGTTGGAAAGGCATTCTAGGAAGAGAGAACAAGTGCAAAGACCCTGAGTTGAGATTGTGCATGGCCTATGGAATATCAAGGACAGTACTGAGGCTGGAGAGGATTGAGGAGAGACAGTACTGAAGAAAATGAGCTCACAGAGGTGGCGATGTGAGATGAGATTTGAATGTGTATTTCTGTACCTCACTGGGTTAAATGAAAGTTGAGGGCTCAGTTTTTAGATATGGTGACATGCATTTAACTGTGATGATTATATTTATCTGAGAATAGTTCACAAGTGAATAAAGTATATGTTTTAATTTCAAGTGTTTTGATTAAATCTTTAATGAAGTGCAAATTTTGTGCTTGCACAGTATTTTATATTTAAGATACTTTAATTAGAATTGAATTAAAAGAAGCTGTAGTAATCATCAACTGCCATCTTTTTATTTCATAGATGAGCCAATTGTGATCTAGAAAGGGTAAGTAATCATATTAATAGCATAATCATAGCTATAGCATTCTATGTCAAGCACTATGCTGAGTGCTTTACACACTTGATCCTCACAGCAGCCACATGGGGTGAGCATTATTCTCCCCATGGGGTGTGCCCTAATAAGTGGCAGAGATGTTCAAAGGCAGTGGCAACCTTCCTCTCTGCTGACAGTATGGCTGTTTTTAAGAGAGGCTCTCTGAAGATTCATGGTTTATTTTTAGACATGAAAAAATTCCAGTATCTAGGCTGCTTGAGCTTTGGGACAAAGCCTTTTGTATTTCCTTTGCTTGACTCCAAAGCCCAGGTTGTTGACTACTGTGCTGTATTGCTTCTAAGCGATAATGTTCTAAGTTGATAATTGGGATAGTTGGGTCTCAAGCTTCTAAACAAACCCTTTATATTCCCAGTTTGGTGGTGTCTTCAAGATATCTCCTCTCCCTAACTCTTTGAGCAAGTGCTGGATCATACAGGGAGGTAAAGGGGTGTTAAAGCCCTCTCCGTTAGGTGTTCCTACTGCCATAGCCCTGTCTTCAGGTCCCCAGGTCCTCTCACAGAGCCAGCCTTCAGCGATTGCTTGAATCTTGGTCAAGGCCTACTTTACTGTTTTTACATACCCTAAATTATTTTGCCCTGTTGGTCTAGGAATGTTTCCAAATTAAACTACGCAGAGATTAAGGAGAATAATTCTATCAGCATTTTTTTTTCCTAAAGAGTTATGAACTAGGGGAGAAATGAGGAGGAAAGACAAAGCATATTTAATGGTGTAGACCATACTGTTCTGCCAGAAATTCTTCCTTGTTTTTAATTCTTTTCATCTCTCCAGAGACAGCGTTTTATAGAACATTCAGAAGGAAGACATAAAGGGCTAACATCTTTGGAGAAGATAAATATGTATTGTCTGAGAATAATAACCTGAACCATCATTTGCAAATGACATAATAATCATCAAGAAATGCTGAAACCAAAGAATAGCAGGTTACTGAGTTCCACGGTTTTCTTTGAATTTTTGCCGTATCTTTGTTTTGTTTTTCTTGTGGGAGAAGGCCATTATGCACATATCCCAAAGGATTCTGGAGAGGTGGCTTGTTCTGTTCTCTCTCCACACCTGGCTAAATACTCTTTGGCACTATACAGCTTGGGTAAGATTTGGATTTATTGACCAATAGGTTGGGGGTGACTATGTCAAAGGAATACATTCAATCATTTTTCAGAAAGCTAAATGAGCAGGAGGATTCCAAAGACTTAGGAATCTTAAAAATTTGAAAATTGACTTAGCAAAACCACATCCAGAAATTTATATCCAGGAAGTAGTGGAACAAGTAAACAAAGTTGCAAATGCAAAATTGTCCGTTGAAGACTTATTAAGAATAGCAAAACTAGGAAGCAACTTAAATGTACGGGGGAATTTTAAAAGTTTTAAAAATTAATTATGGGGCTGGGCATGGTGGCTCATGCCTGTAATCCCAGAACTTTGGAAGGCTGAGGTGAGGGGATTACTTGATCTTAGGAATTTGAGACTGGCCTGGCCAACATAGTGGAACCCTGTCTCAACTAAAAATACAAAAATTAGCTGGGCATGGTGGCGCATGTCTGTAGTCCCAGCTACTTGGGAGACTGAGGCAGCAGAATTGCTTGAACTTGGGAGGTGGAGGTTGCAGTGAGCTGAGATTGCGCCACTGCACTCTAGCCTGGGTGACGGTAGTGAAACTCTGTCTCAAAAAAGAGAAAATTAATATATGGTTCATTTATTGAATGGAATATTATTTAACCATGAAAAACTAATGTAGATATATATTTGCTTGGATGAAGAAATTTCATAGTATATTGTTAAGGGACAAATCAGATATTTTACATATTATATATTTAAAATAGAATTCAATTGTGGTATTCTTTTGACAATTAGACATAGTTTTTCTTTCTGATCACCTATGATTTTAACTTTTTCTACAGAAAAACTAGGACTATAAAAAGTTTAATCAACATGAAACACACATATTTAAAAGTGTCTCCTGTAAGACTTTTTCACTTCCTTTTATACAAATAAGATGTGTTGTATGTGCATGTATGTGTAGAAATAAAACATTGTTTCTGAGAAAATTCTCTGGTATCTTAGTATTTAAATTAAGGGAGAGACCTTTAAGAACAAAAGTATGTCACTTCTCTTCTCAAAATTCCCCAAAAGCTCCACATGTTAAAGCTACAGATCTTTAAAACGACCAAGAAAGTCCCACCTGAGCTGATCCTTCATTGCTTGTCTGCCTGCATCTAGTACTTTCCTTCAGCTCACTCTGCTCCAGCCACACCCACTGCTGTCCCTAGAACTCTCTAGGCTTGTTTCTTTCCTACGACTTTTGCACTTGTGGATCCCTTTGCCTGGAATGCTGTCCCCCCAGATTCTGCCTAACACTATCTCTTTCAATCTTTGCTCAAATGTCTTCTTAATGAGGCCTGAACCTTTACTGCACTTAAAATGGCAACTTGCCCATTTTTCTCAGTACTCCTGATCTTTCTTGTTCTGGTTGAGTTTTTTTCTACTGAACAATATAGTATTACTTCAATAGGGAGTCTAATGATGATCATTGTATTAAAAACAGTCCAAATTCCATGAATTGTTTGGTTGACAATAAAGAGGTTGATAAACTTCAGATTTTGTTAATTATGTATGTTAAGTTTCTGGGAAGTCATAAGAAAAATAGAAATGGATTATATATTTTTCAAGCTTTTAGAGGAGAACAAAGCAAAGAAGGGTAAAAATATCAGTTAATCCAAAAGAAGTCAAGGAAAAAGAAAGAAATGTAGAAAAAGCAGGATAAAATGAAAGCACAAAATAAATAAGTAAATAAATGTTTATAATAAATATAAATTAGCTAAATTATCTATTTAAAAGCAAAACACTGTCAGACTGGATCACACCCCCCCACACACACACCCACACACACACCCACATACACCCCGTAATGATACCAAAAGTTGAAAGTAAAAGGATAGGAAAAGATAGGTAAATATGTGTGAAATGAAAGTGGGTATAGCCATATTACTGTTGGACAAAATAGACTTTAAACAGGGTGAAAGAAAACCAGTACATAGTTAATTTAAAAAGAATGAATTTATCCTTCTTAGAATAGTAACATAGTTTTACATACAAAAAGCAAAAATTAATAGAAATGTGAAGAGAAATTGATATATTTACTATGTATCCACTGTGTATTGAACTGGTAAATATCACCTTGGAAAATTTTAATGCTCTTCTCAGGAATTTATAGATTAAACCAACAAAAAATCATAACAAGATGGAAGAGTTCAACAACGTAATTAGCAAGCTAAATCTAATGAACTTATATAGAAAGTAGAACCCTACAACTGATGCAGATCCATTCTTTTCAAGTTCATGTGAATCATTTACAAAAACTGACTAAATTCCAGGCCATAGAGCAATAATTCAAATAATTAATAAGCTATAGATCATGTTTTTGTTTCTCTCAAGACAGTTATGTTAGAGATCAATAAGATGATACAAGATAAAATAAATTCCCTATATTTGGAAATTAAAAAAACCCCAAGCCTCAAATTATTATAAAAGAAGAAATTTAAACATTTTGACCTAATTCAGTGTCTTCAGAAATTTGAACAAACACAGTAGAATAAGCATAATAAAGCAAAAAGAAGGAAATAATAAAGATAAGAAAGGAATTAATAAAATTAAAAATGAGATATAATAAACAGAATAAAGAAGTAAGATATAATAAAGAGAATAAAGAAGTTCATTGGTAAAAGAAGATATAATAAAGAGAATAAAAAATAAGATCATAATAAAGAGAATAAAAAATAAGATATAATAAAGAAAATAAAGAAATTTATTGGTAAAAGAAGAAATCACACTGAAAATGAGAAAGATTTGATAGGGAATAAGAGAGAATTTGTGGTTAAGTATGTGAGGCGATAGATATGTTAATTAACTTGATCTAATAATTCCATAGCATATAATACATAAAACATCACACTGTACCCTATAAATGTATGCAATTATTATTTGTTAATTGAAATATTTAAAAAAGAAAAAAAGAGAACCTGTGGGAAACTTATAGTCTTGAAGACTTGTATTATAAAAGAAGAAATTTAAATATAATTGGCTTAATCCAGTCCTTTTAGAATTAGAATGAGCACAGTAGAATAAATTAAAAGGAAGTAAAAGGAAGGAAATAATAAAGATAAGAGAGAAATAAATAAAGTTAAAATAAAATACAATAAAAAAATAAAGAAGTCAAAAGTTGACTCTGAAATACCAGTAAAACTACCAAATAGACGGCAAGATTTGTATTAAAAAGAGAAAAGTCACAAATAAACAAAATGAGTAATGAAAAAGAGGACATAAATACAGATGCAGCAGACATTAAAAGGATAAAATTACAAATAATTTATGCCAGTAAATTTAAAAACAAA
Organism: Rhinopithecus roxellana; assembly: GCF_007565055.1. NCBI lineage: Eukaryota > Metazoa > Chordata > Mammalia > Primates > Cercopithecidae > Rhinopithecus > Rhinopithecus roxellana. Next base: position 64,086,007 of record NC_044550.1, on the reverse strand, counting down.
GTGGAAAAACTAGAAAAATGTTTACCCTAATTGACTTAAGAAGGGTTTAAAAACCTGAATGTCCTATAACCACTAAAGAAACTGAATCAGTAGTTTTATATCTTTTCACAAAGAAAACACCAGATCAGAGAGCTCTTCTGCTGAATTCTGGAAAACATTTCAGAAAGACATAATATCAGTCTTAAGAAAATTATTTCAGATACTCTCTATTTCATATTGTAAGAATGGTATAATCTTGATATCAAAACCAAACAGAGTAAGAAAAGGAAAAGTGCAGACCAATATCATTCATAAATATAGATAGAAAAATTCTAAACAGAATCAAATTCAACAGTACACAGAAAAGTAGATTGCACAGTTATCAAGTTGAGTTTTTTCCAGGAGTGCATTGTGTTATCTTTAAATATGTTTCACCACATCACAGATGAAAATATTAACCCCAAAATGAAAGTATTGATAAATATGCTTAAATTAAAATTAAGATCTGCTTGTCAAAAGATACCTTAAACAAAGTGAAACACAGGATTCAATTTGAGAGAAGAAATTTTCAGCATATGTAATTGACAAATATTTTTACTTAATATACAAATTATTTTAAAAAAATCAATTAGAGGAAGTCAGGCAATCCAACAGAAAAATGGGCCAATGATATGACCAATCACTGCACAGAAAAGGAAACAGAAATGAATACAAAATTATGAAAGATTACTCAACCCTATTTGTAATCAGGAAAATTCATATTAGAACTGCAATGAGGTACAATGAGGTTTATACTCATAGTGGCAAAAAGTAAAATGCATAATACCAATGGTTGCTGAGAATGTAGATAAAGCAGAAACTCTTATACACTGATGATCATAATATCAATTGGTACAAAACTTTGGAAAATTTGGAATTATCTGATATTGCTGAAGATGTGTAAATCTTACAACCTAGCAATTACACTTCTACTTTCATACTTAAGAAAAACTCTTGCTCTTGTGGATCAGAAGACACACATAAAAATATTCATGGTTGCATTGCTAATGATAGCCCCAATCTAGAAGCAACCCAAATGTTCAATGGCAGGAGACTAGACAAACACATTGGGGAATTCATACTGTGGAAGACCACACTGCAGTTGAAAATGAATGAACTACAGCTACTCACATCAACATGGATGAAGCTCACAAACAAAACATGGAGTGAAAAAACAAGTCGTAAAAGAGTAGAAACAGAAAGAAAAAATATAAAAAACAGGCAAAATTAAATAATACGTTTTTAGAATAATGAAAATATGTGGTGAAATATTAAGAAAAGCAAGGTAATGATAAACACATTTTAGGATTGAGGGGAGAGAGGTGAGATGGGGCAGGACTACCAGAGGCACAACTCCAGGGCACTCTTGCCACTATAGGATATACGAAAGATGATCCTTGGAGTTAGGAAACACGGTGGCTTTTGGGAGGGGATCCAGGGACTTTAGCTAAAATGGCAATGTTCAGGTTTTTAAGCTGTGTGGTTGATTATAATATATGTCCTTTTGTAAGTAAAATAATTAATAAAATAGAAAAAGAAGTTTAAAACACTTTTGGATAGTGAATGTGAGTTCTTGTTCCAGCACCATCTCTAATATAAAAACTATGTCATCTTTGGCAAGTCACTTAGCCTCACTGAGCCTCATTTTTCTTGTTTTAATAAATGGTTATAACAAATCCAGTCTTACCTATTTTATAGGATTGTGCGAGGATCAAATGTACTTTAAAGCATTTTACGTGTTATTAATGAAATGAGATATTCATGTGCAACAGTTTTCCCACATGTGAATTCAAAGGTTTATCTCTTCAAACTTAAATGTTTATCAAACTCCAAACTTAAAACCCACATGATGAAAGATGAGGGTGATTAATTTAATCGTGTAGCATTTCTTCTTCCAGTTATAGTGTTCTGTATAGTTATTAGCCAAAGACTGTCTAAAGCTATTAGCAGCCATGATGTAGCTGGCCTTGGAAAGAGTATTGGCCTTGGAGTTAGAAAACTTAGCTTCGACCCCTGGCTTTGTCACTTACTAACTGAAACGTTGGCAGTTTGCTTCCTACATATGCTCTTTGGTTGTTGTATCTGTAAAATGGAGGTTTTATTGCCATTGTTCTAAAGGGGTGATTGCAATCTTTTCTTTTCTTTTTTCTTCTCTTCTCTTCTCTTTTCTTTTTCTCTAGAGACAGGGTCTCGCTGTCACCCAGGCTAGAGTGCAGTGGCGTGATCATAGCTCACTGCAGCCTTGAACTCTTGTGCTCAAGAGATCCTCCTGCCTCAGCCTCTCAAATAGCTAGGATTACAGATGTGTGCCACCATGCTGGGCTAATTTTCTTATATTTTGTAGAGATGAGGTCTTGCTATGTTACCCAGGCTGAACTATTTCCTTAAGAGATGGCAGGGCTCCCCTTCATTCTTTGTTTCTACACAGGGTGCATGAGAAGCAGCAGCAGCCCAGTTTTCTTACCCTGGTCAGTCAAGGTAGGGGTAGGTTTTCATTATGGTGAGCACAACCAACCTGATTGTTTTCTTCTGTATTGTCAGTCCATTTGCAGACAATAACCTATTCTGCCCGTTTTTTTTTTTTGTTGTTGTTGTTTTTTTTTTTGTTTTTTTTTTGAGATGGAGTCTCTCTCTGTCACCCAGGCTGGAGTGCACTGGTGCTATCTCGGCTTGCTGCAAGCTCTGCCTCCCAGGTTCACACCATTTTCCTGCCTCACCCTCCCGAGTATCTGGGACTACAGGCGCCTGCCACCACGTCCAGCTAATTTTTTGTATTTTTAGTAGAGACGGGGTTTCACCATGTTAGCCAGGATGGTCTCTATCTCCTGACCTCATGATTCCCCCGGCCTCGGCCTCCCAAAGTGCTGGGATTACAGGTGTGAGCCTCCACGCCCGGCCACCTATTCTGCCTTTGAAGTTTTGAGTTGCTTGTGGACAATTTGTGAGGCGGTGAACACATGCTTCTCTTAAGAAAAACTGCAGGCCGGGCGCAGTGGCTCAAGCCTGTAATCCCAGCACTTTGGGAGGCCAAGACGGGCGGATCACGAGGTCAGGAGATCGAGACCATCCTGGCTAACACGGTGAAACCCCGTCTCTACTAAAAAAATACAAAAAACTAGCCGGGCGAAGTGGCGGGCACCTGTAGTCCCAGCTACTCAGGAGGCTGAGGCAGGAGAATGGCGTAAACCCGGGAGGCGGAGCTTGCAGTGAGCTGAGATCCGGCCACTGCACTCCAGCCTGGGCGACAGAGCGAGACTCCATCTCAAAAAAAAAAAAAAAAAAAAAAAAAAAAAGAGAAACTGCTTCCTTCTTTTTTGCCCTTCTGCACCTCAAGTTCCCTACAAAATAGCAAACGATCCAATCATGGTGATTACTAGTGCTTTTGATTGTATCATGTATTATCATGTTGCCTAATGCAGAAACCTAGAGCCAGTAAAGTTAACAAGGCTTGTTCCAATTTCATTAGGGCTTTTATGTGTTAAGGGCTAGTATTAGTAGATTGCATTATTTTGATGATGAAATCTAGAGGCATATAAAAAATGAAGCTTCTTATTTTGAGATAATTGTAGACGTATATGCATTTTAAGAAATAGTACAGAGAAGCCTTTGTAGGCTTTACCTAGTACAATATCACAACCAATCCAGCCTGTCTTACTCAGATTTACTTGTACTTGTGTGTGTGTGCGTATTTAGTTCTGTGCAATTTATTATCACATGTGTAGGTTTATATATCCACACCACAGTAAAGATAAAAAATAGTTCTATCTCTATAAGGATCCCTTGTGTTGCGCTGTTTTTTTTTTTTTTTTTTTTTTTTTTTTTTTTTTTTTTTTTTTTTTTTTTTTTTTGAGATAGAGTCTCACTCTGTTGGCCAGGCTGGAGTGCGGTGGCATGATCTCGGCTCACTGCAACTTCCACCTTCCGAGTTCAAGCGATTCTTCTGCCTCAGCCTCCCAAGTAGCTGGGACTATAGGCATGTGCCACCATGCCCGGCTAATTTTTGTATTTTTAGTAGAGATGGGGTTTCACCACATTGGCCAGGCTGCTTTCAAACTCCTGACCTTGTGATCCACCCGCCGCGGCCTCCTCAAGTGTGTTGCCCTTTTATAACACCCTTCTCCCTCATTCTAATCTGTGGCAACCATAGATCTGTTTTCCATTTCTATAATTTTGTCATCTCAAGAATGTTATATAAATTGAATCATACACTTTGTAATCTTTGGAGACTGACTTTTTTTCTAAGCATAATTCCCTGGAGATCCATCCATTGTTGGATGTATCAAAGGTTCATTCCTTTTTATTGCTGCAAAGTATTCTATGGTACGGATGTACCACTGTTGGTTTAAACATTCGTCCATTGAAAGACATCTGGGTGTCTTCCAGTTTTTGGCCATTATGAGCAAAGTGTTTATAAACATGAATGAAAAAATTTTTCAGTGAATGTAAGTTGTTATTTCTCTAAGATAAATGCCCAAGAGTACAATTGCTGGTTTTTATGTGATTGCATGTTTAGTTTATGAGAAACTGCCAAACTGTCTTCCAGAGTGGCTGTACCACTTTCATTCCCACCAGGAATATAGGAGTGATCCAGTTTCTATTGATCATTGATAGTGTTTGGTGTTGTCACTATTTTATTGAAATTTCAGTGATTTTGGTGGGCATATAGAATTATCTTATTGTGGTTTTAGTTAGCATTTCACTACTAGCTAATGATGTTGTACATCTTATCACGTGTTTATTAGCCATCTGCATATCCCCTGTGGTGAAATGTCTTTTACCTATTTCCTAACTGGATTTTTAAAAGTATTGAGTTTCGAGAGTTGCTTATATATTCTAGATACTAGTCTTTTCTCAGACATGTGGTTTGAGAATACTTTCTCCTAGTCTGTAATGTGTCTTTTCACCTTCTTCAGTAATCTCTGGCAGAACTAAAGTTTTTAGTTTTCATAAAGAATCTAATTGATCAGTTTTTTCTTTCATGGGTTGTGCTTTTGGTATCAAGTTAAAAACTCTTTGTCTAGTCCTAGATCACAAAGATTTTCTCTTATTTTTTATACAATTTTTCATAGTTTTAGGTCTTACATTTAAGTGTTTGATCCATTTTGAATTAACTTTTGTGTAAAGTATGAAGTTAGATCTAGGCTCACTTTCTTGCCCATGTGGATGTCCTATTGCTGCAGCATCATTGAATTAATTTTGCACCTTTCTCAAAAACCTGCTGTGCGTATTTGTGTTGGTCTATTTCCACTTTCTTCTATTCTGTTTCATTGATCTACGTGTCTAACTCTCTGCCAATATTATATTGTCTTGATTACCATAGCTCTATAGTAAATCTTAATATTGGGTATTAATCTCCAGTTAAATAGGTCTTCTTTGATTTCTTAGAGGTATTTTTACTGATAATTCTAAGTTAATTCTAGTGCTCAGAGTACCTCACACTGATTGGAATTAGAATATTATAGTACCTCTTTGGGCAGTCCCATCACATTATGGGATAAAATGCAAGTCAAAACATCTATGACCTTATCAAGGTCTATGAAATTGATCAAACCAGTTTGCAAACCATTTTCCATGTATGTGGCATATGGGTATATAATAATGGTTGTCAATAGCACTTATATTAGTAGAAGTATGATATAAAAGTTTTTAAAATTTAGCTTTTCATTCATTATTTGGTTGATTGATTTATACGAACCTTGGAGCCAAGAGTGAATGTCTAAAAGAATACACTGCAAGCATCATGGCAGGAATCCTATGTTTCCTGCCCCAGGTGCTTACCAGAGACAAAACTCTTGTCCTGTGTTTGCCAGTTTGCTGCTATGTATCCCCAAAGAGACTGGAAACCACATCAAATGCCAGTATATTTCCAGTCCTTGGCACATGGCTTGGCACGTAAGTAGATGGTCATTACACTTTTTTAAGGTATCTAGCAAGTCACACTATTTTGAGCTTCATTTTTGGTTCTTTCCTCTTTTATAAGCTGGATTAGATTTTGTTGAGTTCCCTGTGTTGTTTAAAACCATCTCTATCCCTCACTTCCTAAAATTTCATACCCTCCTGGTTTATCTTACTTTTTGACCTTTTCTTTTATTAGCCTTTTATTGTGAATATTCTTTTAACTCTATTCTTTGGAGTACTCCATTTTGCTCCCTTTCACACTGTAGGGTATATATTTCATCACTTTTCCTATGAAGCATCTTTTCCTTTCAAGAATTGCCTCTCTCCCATGCCATAGGATTATGATGTGGCTCTCATTCCAAACCAGGCTGGCCAATTAAAAAAAATTCCTATTTTTGACCAAGCACAGTGGCTCACACCTGTAATCCCAGCACTTTGGGAAGCTGAGGTGGGTGGATCACCTGAGGTCAGGAGTTCTAGACCAGCCTGGCCAACACGGTGAAACCCCGTCTCAACTAAAAATACAAAAATTAGCTGGGCATGGTGGCAGGCACCTGTAATCCCAGCTACTCGGGGGGCCAAGGCAGGAGAATTGCTTGAACCTGAGAGGCAGAGGCTGCACTGAGCCGAGATCGTGCCATTGCACTCCAGCCTGGGGGACAAGAGCGAGACTTCGTCTCAAAAAAGAAAAAAAAGCAGAAAGAAAAATTCCTGTTTCTAAACACAGTATTCAGTCTAGGAATGGACACATTGTCAAAGCAGGGCTAATTAGAGTCCACTTGAAGTTTTTATATCGATGCTGGGGAAGACAGGGTCATCTTCTAGTCTGGGATGATAAACTGAGATTCAGCCATTCAACAAATACTTATTGAGTGTTTGCTCTGTATCAAGCACTGTGGGGAACTCTGAATGACATGAATCAGGAGCTGTCCATGGCCGTGTTTGCTGCCACAGGGAGAGGAGAGGGCTTGCCTGAGGATGAAGCTAACACAGGGAAGAGTGACTCCAGGGGATAAAAAACCATAACAATCCTCAAGACCTTCTTTGAGCATATGAATTCAGGTGAGCCTGAAGCGTATTGGACTTACAGTTAAGGAGAAGCCACATAATCATTATTTATTTTTTTTTGAGACGGAGTCTCGCTATGTTGCACAGGCTGGAGTACGACGGCGCAATCTCGCTTCACTGCAACCTCTGCCTCCCACGTTCAAACAATTCTCCCACCTCAGCCTCCTGAGTAGCTGGGATTACAGGCATGCACCATCACATCCTGCTATTTTTTTTGTATTTTTCGTAGAGATGGGGTTTCACCATGTTGACCAGGCTGGTCTCTAACTCCTGACCTCAAGTGATCCGCCCACCTCAGCCTCCCGAAGTGCTGGGATTACAGGTGTGAACCACTACGCCCAGCCATAATTACAATTTTCACTCAGACTTTGTCACAGAGTAATACAGGTGCCAAATCCTAATCATTTTAAAATCTGAATCTTCAGTTCTATTGGCTAGCACTTACTTTTTTCCTGGATATCTATTGTTCACAGTCACTTGAATGTACCAATAATCTCTAAAATGAAATGTACCCAGAAGTAAACTGATTATCATAATTTACCAGAATATAAGCTCCATAAGGTCAGGAACTCTGTCTTGTTCACTCTTATGTCACAGTGCCTACAATAGTGCCTGGCACATAGTAGGAGCTCAAAAATATTGTCAAACAACTATTTAAGAGCTCTCAGAGGCCAGTCATGGTGGCTCACAACTATAATCCCAGCACTTTGGGAGGCTGAGGTGGTGAATCACTTGAGCTCAGGAGTTTGCGACCAGCCTTGGCAATGTGGTGGAACCCTGTCTCTAGTAAAAATACAAAAAAAATTATCTGGGTGTGGTGGTGTGCGCCTGTAGTCCCAGCTACTTGGGAGGCTGAGGCAGGAGGATCACTTGAGCCTGGGAGGTTGAGGTTGCAGTGAGCTGAGATTACGCTACTGCACTCCAGTCTGGGTGACAGGGTGAGATCCTGTCTCAAAAAAACCAAACCAAACCAAAACAAAAAAACCCTCTCAGATTATTATTACGTATTTCCAGTTATCTTTAATGAATGCTTTTCTTTATCTTAGCAGTTCTCAAGAATGTTGGAATGTGGTGGTTTGGGAATGAGTTTATCAGAATCACCCAAAAAACTTCGTTAGCTGAGAATGATTGCTTATTAGAATTATATTAGACTTTAAAAAATACATCAAGTGAAAAAATAAACCTATGAAAAAACTCTCTAGTTTCACAAATCCATGTTAAATCATTTCACAAAGCAAAGGAAAAATATTATAAACCTCCTAGTTTTTCAACTTTGTAAATATTTCAGTTTTCTTTTGCTGTAATCTTAAGCCTCCCCAAAACTTAATGGCTTAAAACAGTGACTATTTTATTATATTTCATGACTTCTGGAATTCAGTCAGGGCGTGACTAGGTGGTTCTTCTTTTCCACGTGGAATTAATGTTGACCACTTGGTGGTATTCGGCTGTTGGATGAGTTGTGTATATGGTGTAAGAACAGATCAAATTTTTTAACACTCTTTTCTTCTAGAAGATACAGTTGTTTTCAGTAATAACATGAAATGAAATTAATAACAATAATGCCCACAGGAGAAATAGAAAAAGTGAAAAATTCTTTTTTATTGAACTTTGTACACATAATCATACCTGTTTTACAAAAAGAAAGCAAAACACACTGCACTGCACTCTAGCCTGGACGATAGAGACCCTGTCTGTTAGAAAAAGAAAAAGAAAGCAAAATAGAACAGTACCAAGAAAAGGAAAAATGCACAACTATGTATTAACTAGTTGTTCTATTTAATCTGCATAGTTTGAATTTTGATCCTTTTTGTTCCAGTCTAATATAATAATATTTTAGATAATAATTGTGCAGTAACTAGTTAGTTTTAGGAAAGCTGAAAAGTCTATAAAAGATTTAATTTAGGGAACTGCTAAATTGTACTACTTACATAATATTTCATTTTCTTGCTTTATTATTTAGATTTAAAATAATTAATTAAAATGGAAGAATACATTTTAACTTTTATAAATATTATTTAAACTCAGCAAACTGTTTAATGTATAAACTAAAATTTGCACTTACAAAACATCAATATTACACATTGTTTCACTGTTTTAGATGTTAAATACAAATAAAAACTCTAAGTGGTCAAGTAGAATGAGAGTATTGAAGACACTCAAGGTCTGTTTCTTTGTTTTTGCAACTGCTGTGCTATCACTGTTTGCCTCTCTTATCGCAATGCAGGAATATGTGCTTTCAGGGGTTGGAGAACGAGCTGTCCACAGCTGTCCACAATGTTCCCACAGAGAGCTTGAAATAAGCATGTTGCTGAGGCTGGATGTGTTGGGGGTATAACTAGGAGTTTTCCGAATTAACTTCCATGCAGAATATAATGTTTCTTAAAGAACAAGCAACAAAAATGTGCTAATCTGAAGTGCACATGCATCTGATTAAAACTTAACAATGACCACAGTGGTTGTTTAGAAATTAGACTAACTATAGATTTTTTTCAGGTAATAATAGTTTGCCACTGACGTTGTTTAGAATTGCCAGCTCACGGTAATAACAAAAAGCAGCCTAACTTTTTGTCCATTTTATTATTGTTTTAAAAGTCTCTACATACAGTGAACCCATTTATTGGCTGCTTCTGAAACAGGTTGGTGCACTCTAGTTTTGGAAGATCCAAGCTGTTTAGAGCCTGTGCAGGGGTTGTTGGCAAGTTATGCCCATCGGAGACCGTCAGTTGGCACACCTGCTTGTGGCCTCGGTAGCATGGAAGGCTTCTCACATGGTAGTACAAGGTTCCCTGAGGTACTATCCTAAAAGACCTGGGCAGAAGCTGCGAGGCTTCTTTGACCTAGTCTTGGAATTCAGACTATTACTTCTTATGCACTCTGCTGGTGTGATGGTTAATCCTGAGTGTCAACTTGATTGGATTGAGGGATGCAAAGTATTGTTCCTCAGTGTGTCTGTGAGGGTGTTGCCAAAGGAGATTAACATTTGAGTCAGTAAAGGCAGACTCACCCTCAGTCTGAGTGGGCACAATCTAATCAACTGCCAGTGCGGCCAGAATAAAACCAGGTGGAAGAACGTGGAAAGACTAGGCTGGCTTAGCCTCCCAGCCTACATCTTTCTCCTGTGCTGGATGCTTTCTGCCCTCAAATATCAGACTACAAGTTCTTCAGCTTTGGGACTCGGACTGGCTTCCTTGCTCCTGAGCTTGCCGATGGCCTATTGTGAGACCTCACCTTGTGATCGCGTGAGTCAATACTCCTTAAAAACTCCCATTTATATATACATCTATCCTGTTAGTTCTGTCCCTCTAAAGAACCCTGACTAATATAACTGGTCAAACAAATCACTAAGATCAGCCCAGATTTAAATGTGAGGGAAATTATAGCCTCCACCTCTCAATAGGAGGAGTAGCAAAACATTTGTAGCCATCTTTAACCTTCCAGAGGTAATGTACATTTTTATTCAGGGATTATATCTCCTATCATCTTGGCATTTATGTTCACTCCTCTCTCTCTTTTACCTCTTATCCAATAAGTATTCAAGTCTGCTGGTTCTTCCTCTGTCGGGCTCTTAGAATTTATGAATTGATTAGTTTGACTTCTGGATTTCTGATTTTATTCCTTTCCTGTTTTTATTTATTTATTTATTCATGTCTCAAAGGCCCATTTGAGGCAGTGAGCAGCAGAGCTTAATATAGGTGCACAGGCTCTGGAGCCATCTGACTAGGTTCAAAAGATAGGTATTTAACCTCTCTGTACTGTGGCTCCCTCATCTGTGCACTGAGAATGATGATAGTATCTATCTTATCCACTGCATGACATTTAAGTGGCTTAATAAGTATAAAACTCTTAGAACAATGTCTGTCACATGGCATATCCTTAACAAATGATAACTATTGTGATTAGTATATATCTTGATTTGAGATCATGCAGAAGCACCTTCTAAAACAAATATCTGAGTGCGGGTAGTTTATTTGGGAGGCGATCCCAGAAAACACTATAGGGAAGTGAGGATATAAAACAGAGAGGAGAAGGCAGCCAATAAAGGACAAGTTACCAGCATGGGAAACTAGAGCTTAATCCACCAGAGAACCAGACAGCCAGTGTAGAACATACATTTCACAGGGAGTTTGCCTAAGGGTCAGGGAAACTAGGTACTGTCACCCATCATTGGAGAAGGACTCTCTCCAGCATGTGTTAATTCCCTGATACTTCTTTTTGTGCTGTGTGAAAAAGTCTTCAGACAAGGAGATGTAGAGGTTAGCAGGTGGAGATCAGGCCATGGGCACAGAAATGATAAGGCCCGAGGGCACCTAGCAAGGGCAGTGATGGATTCCACAGACCATATTATTCATCTTCCAGGGATTGTGAACTGGGTTCTTCTTCTGGGCTTGCCACTTGAAAATTGGCCAAATATAGTGTAAGCTCAGAGGGAGAAAGAAGTAATAGAGGAAGTAGAAGTAAGAAATGAGCATGTAGCAGAGCCAATGATAATTGACTCATGTGCCCACATGGATCTTTTTTTGCATTTGCAAGACCTCTCATGACTTTGACTTTCTGTATTTATCTACTTTCTTCCTAATATGTCCTTTTATTTTCCCTCCATTTAGCAAGGCTGAGCTACTTATAATAGCCTACATGAATCGTGATCATTTCCACTATAAATGCAGAATGACAATATCGTACATGCAGTAAGTAGGAGGAGAATTACTCCTTTACCAGCCCGACACATATTTATGCCTACAATAACAGTCTGCAAACTGTACAAAGCACAGATTTGCCTTAAACTGTATTCATAAATCTTGAGGAAGTTGTTGTAATTACAAACTATAGTACTTTAAAATCTGAGCTAAGTTTGCAAAAGGTCATTCACGACTACTGATCAGTTACCCTGTGATTCGAACATGCCATTCAGTTTCTCTGGAGCCTTCTCTGAAAGCCACACAACAAAGGTAGGAAACACACTCAGAAAAGTCTTGAGGGAAGGGCACAGCATTTGGCTTGTATTACTCAGGGTTGATCTTGGATCTGATCTCTTACTGAGGAGCAAAAAAGATTTAGTGCGGGGCTGGTTTTCATAAAAGGAAGCTTCCATCTCCTACTGGAGTTATTTGGGCTGAGCCACACTAGGAATGTTTTTGAAGTGGTATGCTCATTAAAAAATAAAAACCAGAAGAAATAATAAGAGTAAAGCATTGCAAATTACTTCTGTTTATTTTGGCAGTGTGTTACCACTGTGCCGGCAGAGGTTTTATTTTTTCAGTTTGGAACCAATCCCCTGAAACCAGAGCTAGCCTCATCAGATGTTCAATCAGCAAGTACTTGATGAGTGTTCAAGGAATATACCACTGAATGTGAGGAGCGTGTATGGAAAATCCAAAAACTCTGGCCTGGAGAAGTTTGTAGTTTTATAAGTCAAACTAATGCATCATCAAAATAAATGTATAGTTGTAAATGCAGTAATTACTGATGTGTATTTAGGGAGAAGGATGGATAAGAACCAAGTTACTGGGTTGAAGAAAGACTGGGGTGAAGTGGTGAAAATTGCAGACACTTGTTCTTGACTTAACCTTTTTTTCCCTGATTTTTTCTTATTTAAGCTCTAAGGAAGACTATGACTACAGGTTGATGGACAGGATATTTTGGAGGCTTTATGATTGAAAGATTCTGGGTGAAGTGCAGACCAGTGCTATTCAATGGGACTTTCTGTGATGTTGGAAATATTCTGTGTAGTCCAAATCCGTAGCCACTAGCTGTTATGGGATCACTGGGGTGTCGCTTTTCTGGCTGGAAACCTCTGTAGCTGGTGGCACCTTTGCCTGAGTTTTGCTCAGACCCACTGGGCTCATTTTGCCCACTCGGCCTGGCAGGCTACGCTCAGCTCATGCTACTGGCCTGGATCCTACCACCTGCCAAGGGTGAGTCAGGCGTGGAGTGGTGAGTGGTGTGTGAACGAGTGTGGGATTTGGCCACTGCACAGTCATGCGGGCTGCTGCAGTGGGGTGGGCAGCTCCAGGTGCTGGCATGGGTGCCGGCTTTCAGAGAGTCTGTGGCCAGATCAGGCGCACTGCAAGCAGCTTCCATGGCTGGCACTGGAGAACTCAGTGGTGCCCAGAAGCTTGGAGATGCCAGAAACTGCAGGTCCCCAAAGAGAGAGTCACAGCCCTGGCTTGGGGAGCTCCCAGGTCTGGGCTTCCTGAAGGGCTGCAGTTCGCCTCTCGTTCTCTTTGCCCACATGTGGCAAGCAAGGGGCGTGTTTCAGCCCTGTTTGTGTTGCAGGTTGTCTTTCAGCCTTGCCATTTGGCAGGTCCTGAGTTCTTGTCCTGCAACCGGGAAGAATGAGGTATGCAGACAAGTAAAGGGCGAGCACTACCAGGAGGAGCTTTACTGAGTGATGTAACAGCTCAGAGGAGATTCACAGCGGGCAGCTGCTTTCTGCAGCCAGGGTGTCCTGTTGAATGTTCAACTCCCAGCTGAGAGGGTAGCTCCTCTCTGCAGGCAGGTTGTCCCAACAAGTGTTTAGCTTCCAGCAGAGAGAGTAGCTCCTCTCTGCAGCTGGTCATCCCATTGTCCGTCCAGCTTTGCCTGAGCTTGGGGCTTTTATGTACCTCAGAGGGAAAGAAGTGTCTGCTGATTGGTCTATGGGCTGCTATGGGTGGGCCTGAAAAAGGCATCACAAGTTCCCATTCCAGTCTGTGGGACTGGTAGCCGAGTCCCCAGCCTTCAGGTCCTCCCTGGCTTGAAGGTGGGGCTTCACCTCCAACTGGGTGCCTGTCTGCCTCCTGCCACCACCCATAGTGCCCAGGCTGCTCATACTAACAGGCAGCTGCAGGCCAGCACCGACCTGCCCTCAGTGCCTCCCCTTGGCTTTCCCCCTACCCCATGCTCTTTGTTGCCCAAAGTCAGGAGTGGGCTGAGGTAGCAGGGAACTGGCATGTTTCAAGCATGCTGCCCTGAGTGTGTGCACACCTGGATAGACTGTGAAGTGCCTGAGCTTGGCCCCAACCCCACTTCAGGATTAGAGAGGGTGCCAGGAGCAGAGAGAGGCCAGGTGGAGGGAGCAGACACCCCCAAGCCTTCAGGGTCAGGAGGGGTCTTCCCAGGCCCCCCAGGATGCAGAGTACAGAGATGCCCACATACAGCACCTGGGAGGGCAGGGCTCCCACCTGCTCTATGAAGCATGCAGGCAGCCCCAGCTGCACTTCCTCACAACCTGGGGTGGGGTCTCCAGGTCCTCGCTGGGCCCCTCTCTGCCTACCCCTTTGTGCCAAACCATGCTGCTCCCCTGCTGGCAGGCAGCTCTGCCCAGCCCCATTGTGGCAGCTCCCAGGGTGGCGGGCTCCAAGGGGACCCCTGCTTGTCCGTGGCTCCTGCTGGTTCTACGGAGTGTGGCACCACCCCAGGCCCACCTCCACCTCATCCTGGCACCCTCCCCACAGTGGCTGTAGGCAAGAGTGGTGTGCGTCCAGAGTGGAGGAGGCTCTGGGCCTGGGGGTAGGTCCTGCCCTGCCACATGAGGGTAGGAGTGGCACAGTCAGCTGCTTTGGGCATGTGAGGCACAGGGGACCTATGCCGCCATTGCTGATCCCACAGCTCCTCCTGCCACCACTGCTCACACCTCCCACTGCAGCTGGCATGGTGGCAGCAGCCACTCCTGAAAGCCTGCCACTGCCATCATAGCCACATGTGGGTAATGAGCACTTGAAATGTGGCTAGTGCTAGTGCAACTGTGGAACTGAATTTTTTATTTAATTACATTTAAATTTAAATAGCCACATGTGGCTGGTGACTAGTATCTTGGGCAGCACAAGTCAAGACAATACTTTCTATTGAAAATTAACCACTTCCCAAACAGTAAAAACTGGAGGAACAGACAAGACAAGAACAATAGCTGGCGAGAGGCCATGCAGCTTAAGTGGCAAAGGCAAACTTGAAGGCTGCTGTGGGTGTAATGAAGGTCTGTGTATCAGTCTGGCCCCAGTCAGGAGAAACTACCCAGTTACTTATTTATTTTTGCTGAGGCAAAATTGACATAATATAAAAGTAATCATTCTAGAATCAATAACTCAGTGGCATTTAGTATATTTACAAATGTTGTGCAACTACCACTTTTTTTCCACTTTCAAAATATTTTCATCACCGCAAAAGAAAATCCCACACTTATTAAGCAGTTGCTCTGCATTCATTCCTCTCTTTAGCCCCTGGAAGCCACCAATCAGCATTCTGTGTCTATGGTTTTGCCTATTCTGGATCTTTCATGTAAATGGAATCATACAATACGTGGCCTTTTCTGTCAGCTTCTTTTGCTTTCTAGCAACACTATTCATAATAGCCAACAGGTGGAAACAGCCCAAATATCCATTAATGGATGGATGGGAAAAAATTGGGGTACATACATATAATGGAATATTATCCATTGGTTTTGAAAGTGTTGGAAGAACCACAAACTGGATTCAGCCACTGCTGTGGGAAGGTACTGCTGCTGCTGCTGAACTGAGGGAGTACGAAGACAGCCAGAAGAACTAACAGGAAGTGGACAGGAAGGATCATGTCTCTTCTCCCTATTGCAGCCCTGCAGTCTGCCCCACTGTTAGAAAAGCCTGACAGGAGTCAACTGGCAAAGCAGATTGTGGTTTGCAGAGTTCCAGTCCCAGCATCCCAAGTCAGAGTAAAGAGGGAGTAGTTTTGGAGCTGAGAAACAATAATTAAGAAAGGGCATAGTCCATACAAGAAAAGGACTCTGGGCTGTACTGATAGAGCTTGGGTGTGTAGGGGGGAATGCCGAGATCTCAGATACGGTTTTCTTATAACTTCATGGAGTTTCATCCTTACTTTATTCTTTGTTAGATGTAAGAAAAGGATCTACCTGGCCAGCGTACATTGAAATATAATGTGCTATCATATTTATATACTTGAATTTTCAGATACTTTTTTTCTTTTCCAGGCTGTAAAAAGATGTTTGCTGGAGGCTTGTAGTAAAGTTAGATTAGCTCTGTTCCAATGTCTCACCATTCAGAGAGGAGTCATGCCCTTCTTCATTTCACAAGTTATCTCTCACCTTCATTTAAAAATTGAAATATAATCCATGTCCTGCAAAATTTACCATTTTAATGTGTACAATTCAGTGGTTTTTTTAAGTTTTCTTCATAAAGTTGTGCAACTATCACCACTATCTAATTCCAGACTATTTTAATCATCCCCCAAAGAAACTTAATACTCATTAAGCAGTCATTCTCTATTCCTCCATTCTCAAGCTCCTAGCAACCACCAATCTGCTTTCTGTTTCTGTGGTTCCGTATTCTGGACATTACCTATAAATGGGATCACACAATATGTGGCCTTTTGTATCTGGCTTCTTTCATGTGGCATCATGTTTTCAAGGTTGCTCCATCTTGCAGCATTTATCAGTACTTCATTCCTTTTTATTACTGAATAGTGTTTCATTGTGTGGAATATCATATTTAGTTTATTCATTCATCAGTTGATGAACATTTGATTGTTTACACTTTTTGGCTATTGTGAATAATGCTGCTATGAATATTTATGTACAAGTTTTTATATGAACATGTTTTCATACAATGGAGTGGAATTTTTGGGTCATATAGTAACTCAATGTTTATCAGATATTTCTTTTGATAGACACAGTTTTCAAAATTTTAGCTCTATTTGCCTACTATTTAAGATATCCATGTTTTTGCTTTTTTTTTCTTTGGATGTTTTGGTAATTCTCTTCATATTTTTCTTTTTCTTTAAAGGAAATAGCACAAGATATATATATCTTAAATTATATATGTAATTTAATTGATTAATCACAAATAGAAATGCAAAAAGTACAATGTAAACATGCCTCTTAAACTTCTTCTTTAATCTCCAGTGATAACCACTATTACAGTTTTTTGTGTTTCTTTTATCCCAGTTTTTATCTATGTATTAACACACATATATGAGTATCTATGTCTATATATATCAACCCATATGAATTTTTTATAGTAATAAAATCTGGTTTTATGTAATGTTCAAAAGTTTTCTCACTTAAATCTATGTACCTGTTAATTCTTAGAAATCTACCTCTTTCCCGGTTTCTCTGCTACCTTTCTGACCACTCCTTCTCTGTCTTCTTTGCAACCCTTACATATGGGAGTACTTTCAGGTTCAATCCTCGTCTCCTCTCACCTCTTCCCTCTTCTCCTTTTCCTCTTTTATTCTCTCTCTTTCTCTTTTTTCTTTTCTCATGCGATATTTTCTCCTTACAAGATGTCATTCACTCTCAGAGTTTCAATTGCCCTTTTATTTTATGACTTACAAATTTTTATTTTTAGTCCAGATCTCTCTTTTACGTTTCAGGTTTGAGTATCCAACTTCTCACTTGATATTTCCATTTCAATTCCATCATGTTCTCCCCTCACAAATCTGTCCTCCATTTGTGCTCTTACTTCAGAGAATCCAGTTACACATCTATTTAATTTTACAAACCAGACACCCATTGATCTTGGCAATTCTTCTCTTTAACCTCCCATGTTCAATCCAGTTGATTAAATCCAAATTCTATTTATCTTCTTACTATCTCTCAAATCTGCCAGTTTCTCTCCATTTTCACAGACATGGTGCCAGTCTTTCACCTGTTCAGTTTCCTAACTGGTCTCCACACATCCACTTGGGCTCCTAACCAAATCCTCCTCCTCAGAGCAGCCAGAATTATCTTTTAAAATTTAAGCTAGATTGTGTTACTTTTCTACTTATTGCCTTTCAGAGGTTTCCTATGACTCAGAGTTTTTAGTCTTGCTCTACTTATCTCCCTCGCTTCATCTCCTGGCACTCTCCCGGCTCCTGGACTTCAGCCACACCTGTCACCTTCTGGCTATAGGGACTTGCATATGCTGCTCTTTCTGCCTGGAATGTTCTTCTCTTTCTTTTGCCAACTGACCCTAGATCAGTAATTACCTTCTCACAGTAAGTCTAGATTGGGTTCCTTTGTGTTATAGGCCCTCATACAATAGTGTTTCCTTTAGACTTTTAGTTTGTTTGTAGTTATAAATTTATTAGTGTGCTGATTTGAGTCCTTCCAACTATAACTGTTTCTGTTTTTGAGCATCTTTTATCCTCAGTACCCGATACAGTCCTGGTACAAATGACTGTTGAAGGAGCAACTGCATAATATTACATAGTGTGGATATACCATAATATATTTCATCAGTTCCTTACTGAGGGACGTGTAAGTTGTTTCTACATTTTCTCTATTAACAAATACTTTGTGTAAGACTTTAAAAGCCTAGTTAAGAACATGATATTTTTCCTCTCATTAGATGTTCATGAAGTCAAGTGTTTTGAGAACAATATTCATGCAGCCTGATTAAGTTAGCATTTTCTTGCACTACAGAAGAAACAAAGCAGTTATTGTATATTAATAAAAGTTAAACTATTTATTTGCACATGAATAGTACCAAATGTGGTAAGAAAATCAATAACTATAATGAATGAGAATAATAAAGGGAAAGAAATAACAGAAAAATATTAACATTTTATTTTTAACCTACAAAGATACATATTTTATTTATTTATTTTTGATTCAGAGTTTGAGTAGTCATTGCCATTAAGTTCTTGGCATGAAACCTACTTGTTATCTTTTCATGGGATGGCCACAGCTTGTAGGCTACCAGTATTTTCAATCTTGTTGGGATTATTTTGACTTAACTAGGTTAAAAGTATATACAGGACCACATCCAAAACTACGAAAACTCATAAAAGAGTGAGGCAATAGTTATTAAATTGGAACATCTATTTTATTTGATTTAGATATCCCTATTTTGGGGACTTTATCTTATAGGATAGAAGCGCCAATATCAGCACATATATACAAAGATATTAAAGCAGCATTATTTGTAGTGGCCAAAATGTTGGGAAAAAACTGTATATTCACAAATAGGGTGATTGTTGGATTATTTATAGAAGAGTTATACTGTGCATTGATTATGCAGTTATTAAAAATACACTTGAGGTAAATCTGCTAATCCAGAAGGATATGTATGATCTATTATGTTTTAGAAAATTCTCTAAAACTAAAAATAAAGCAAAGAAGACGATCTTAATATCCTGCTATAACACTTTCTAACAAGCTACCCTGAAGGTCATCTAGCTCTCTCTGTGGGAAAAGAGATGGTCTCACTTAAATTTTAAAACTTGGTAAAGTTAGAGGTTAACATGCAGAAATCTAATAAAGTGCATTTTTTTGTATAGTAAAAATTGTTATGATTTTATTACCCTGTAGGACAGTGGCCAATTTTATATTTAATCTAACAGTTTTTTTCATTGTTAATATGAATATAATTCAAGTTCCTCATTCAAATTGAGTCAACATCCTTCTGCTAGTTTCCTCATTAGTGAGTCAAATAGAATTTTGACATGTGCCCATTACTATTTGTGTGGGACTTTATTATTATTATTATTATTTACCAATATGAGAATTAAGTTTCAATGATTATTAAATGAGAAAAGCAAATTGCAGAGTAATGTGTATAGATTGTTTATACAATTGTATTAATCTGTACACATGCTGCTAATAAAGATGTACCTAAGACTGGGTAATTTATAAAGGGTTAAATTGACTCACAGTTCAGCATGACTGAGGAGGCCTCAGGAAACTTATGTGCATGGCAGAAGGGGAAGCAAACACGTCCTTCTTCACATGGCAACAGGAAGGAAAAGTGCTGTGCAAAAGGAGGAAAAGCCCCTTATAAAAACATCAGATCTTGTGAGAACTTACTCACTATCACAAGAACTGCAGCATGGAATTAATGCCCCCATGATTCAATTATGAATTGAATCGTGTTCCTCCCACCAGGTTCCTCCCACAACAAGTGGGGATTATGGGAACTACAATTCAAGATGAGATTTCGGTGGGGACACAGCTAAACCATATCATTCGGCCCCTCCCGAATCTCATGGCCTCACATTTCAAAACCAATCATGCCTTCCCAACAGTTACCCAAAGTCTTAATTCATTTCAGCATTAACTCAAAAGTCGAAGTCCAAAGTTTCATCTGAGACAATGCAAGTGCCTTATGCCTATGAGCCTGTAAAATCAAAAGCAAGTTAGTTACTTCCTAGATAAAATGAGGGTACAGGCATTGGGTAAATATACACATCCCAAATGGGAGAAATTGGCCAAAACAAACCAGGTGCAGGCTCCATGCAAGTCTGAAATCTAAAAGGGCAGTTGATAAACCTTAAAGTTCCAAAATGATCTCTTTTGATTCCTTGTCTTATATTCAGGTCATGCTGATACAAGAGATGGGCCCCCATGGCATTGGGAAGCTGCACCCCTGTGGCTTTGCAGAGTGTAGCCCCTCTCCCAGCTGCTTTCATGGGCTGGCATTGAGTGCCTGAGGCTTTTCCAGGTACATGGTGCAAGCTGTCAGTGGATCTATCATTCTGGGGTCTGGACGATGGTGACCCTCTTCTCACAGCTCCATTAGGCAGTGCCCCAGTGGGGACTCTGTGGGGGCTCTAGACCCCACATTTCCCTTCTGCATTGCCCTAGCAGAGGTTCTCTATGAAGGCTCTGCCCCTGTGGCAAACTTCTGCCTGGACATCTAGTTGTTTCCATACATTCTCTGAAATCTAGGTGGCGGTTCCCAAACCCTAATTCTTGACTTCTTTGCACCCACAGGCTCAACACCAGGTGGAAGCTGCAAAGGCTTGGGGCTTGTACCCTTTGAAGCAATGACCTGAGCTGCACCTCAGTCCTTTTTAGCCACGGCTGGAGTGGCTGGGATGCAGGACACCAAGTCCTGAGGCTGCAGCAGCAGGGGGGTCCTGGGCCCAGCCCAGGAAACCATTTTCCCTCCTAGGCCTCTGGGCCTGTGATGACAGAGGCTGCTGCAAAGTTATCTGGCATGCCCTGGAGACATCTTCCCCACTGTCTTGATGATTAACATGCACCTCTTCATTACTTATGCAAATTTCTGCAGCAGGCTTGAATTTCTCCCCAGATAATGGGGTTTTCTTTTCTATCACATCCTCAGGATACAAATTTTTCAAACTTTTATGCTTTGCTTCCTCTTGAACACTTTGCCACTTAGAAATTTCTTCCACCAGATACATTAAATCATCTCTCTCAAGTTCAAAGTTCCACAGATCTCTAGGGCAGGGGCAAAATGCTGCCAGTCTCTTTGCTAAAACATAGCAAGAGTCACTTTTGCTCCAGTTCCCAACAAGTTCCTCATCTCTATCTGAGACCACCTTAGCCTGGACTTCATTGTCTGTATCACTGATAACATTGTCTGTATCAGCATTTTGGTCAAAGCCATTCAACAAGTCTCTAGGAAGTTCCAAACTTTCCCACATTTTCTTGTCTTTTTCTGAGCCCTCAAAACTGTTCCAAGCACTGCCTGTTACACAGTTTCAAAGTTTCTTCCACATTTTTGAGTATCTTTACAGCAGCACCCCACTCTATGGGTACCAATTTACTGTATTAGTTCATTCTCGTGTTGTTAGTAAAGACATACCCGAGACTGGGCAGTTTATAAAGGAAAGAGGTTTAATTAACTCACAGTTTAGTATGGCTGGAGAGGCCTCAGGAAACTTACAATCATGTTGGAAGGAGAAGCAAACACATCCTTTTTCACATGGCAGCAGAAAGAAAAAGTGCTGCGCAAAAGGGGGAACCATCAGATTTCATGAGAATGAACTCACTATCATGAGAACAACAGCATGGTGGTAACTGCCTCTATGATTCAATTACCTCTCACCGGTTCCCTCCCACAATACGTGGGGATTATGGGAACTACAATTCAAGATGAGATTTGGGTGGGGACACAGCCAAACCATTTCAACAATCATATAAAAAATATTTATTCATATGTCTACAAGTATGTATGTTTGTGTGAGTGTGAATATAAGCATGGAAAATACATACAAGAGAGTTAACATCAGTCCTGTTACTTTGGGAGAGAAGATGATATTCAAGGGAAATTATTATAATTTTATATATGTATTTGTTGTATTTTGAGAACTACTTCTTAATTTAATAGTTAAAAATTATAAAAAGACAAATAGGAAAACCCTCTTAAAAGATTTTGTGACAATTTATAATTCATTGTTTATTCTCATAGTGTACACAATACACTCACATTAAAAAGATTTTATTTTCAAATGAAAAATTATTTCACAAAATTGGCATTGTATTTTACCAGCTGCATCCACTCATGCTTTTATGATTGCCAAAAATAGCCTGAAATTTATTAATATACTTTTCCCTTTCACTTTTCTGAATACATAACCTTAGCTCTATTTGATCTATGAATTCATTTACTTAAAATAAGGAAGGAGAAAAGGTTATGGAAGGAATGTAGCTCCTCAGTTCAAATTTGCTCCAAGATTATATTCTTGTAAGCCTGCATATATATAGAGAGAGTTTTCTGAAATCCTTTATTCTCCCACTTTTGCAAATCAAGAAGCAAATTTGGAGCACTCAATTCCTAGGGCAGAGGAGGTACCATTTGCATTGCCATCTAAGACATGAGTCTTTCTTCTCTATGGCAGGGAATATTATGGTATAGAGGGATCACTAGATACCACCTGTGCAGACAGTTCAAATTACTGAATTGGACTAGAGTTTAAACCAGAGTTTACGTTTAGTAATCTTTCCCTCTCCCACCTAGGGGAAAACCATATAACTACAGGCAAAGTGAAGGAGATACATTCTCTCTGTAAACTTGGCCTGAGATGTGGATTAATTTGCAATGCCTTTACATTTTTGTGTTATATACCCCAAGGTTGGGTATGTGTACAGTGTGGAAAAGTTGGAGGGGCTTGGGGTTTGGAGTCAAGCTGATGCCTTAAAATTATGTATTCTTTAGTAGATAACTTATTTATCCTATAAGAACCTTAGTTACTTGTCTGTAAAGTAATGTATATAACATGTCTAGTACAGTACTTGGCACAAGTGGGCTGTCAGAAATAGTGATCTTCCTGTCTTTTAGGGTGAGATGTCAAACCACTTAATTCTGGAAAGAGTCTATAAAAAAGCTCCTTTGCCAATATAGTGCATAAGTTTGGATATTGCCTATTACTGCTCCTTGGCTCAGAAAAATCCCCACTATTTAATATTTAATAAGACATTTATAATGGTTGCCACCTGCTTTATTAACAGAATGTTTTCTCTCATTAGAGTAGATGAGAAGAGCTGACTATTCTCTGGGGAACGGGTGTGTCCTGCTAAAATCAACAGGAATTTGTAAGGGAAAGTCCGTTGGGATAAAAAAATATGTGTGACTGTGGTTTTGGTGGTTTGAAAATGTGTGAGGAAGCTCTTTAATAGGAATGTCTGATAGTTATATTGGCATAGACAAAGGAATGCTTTGAAGAATGATGTAGAAAACTTGGGCAAAGTAATCTTTAATGGGTAGTTTGTATTATATAGACTGCTTGGAAGATGGACAGTGATAATTTTCTATTTCCTTTTGCCTGTGTAGCTGAAGTGCTCACATTTCTATTGCCTAAAGATTCACCAATGTGAGAGGATTGTAGCTTTCTAAGGAATAGTGTTATGAAAAACTTAATTAGTGTTTTATGTAGCCACTGATTCTTTTGATAGACTCCGAGGCATATTTGGACAAACTGGCAAAGTTTAATGAAACAATGGAAATGTTTAGTAAGCCAATCAGGTTAACATATGAATGATGGTTCACTTTATAAAGGTTTTATTGATTTTTGTTAAATGACCTCCAGATGTGTTTGCATTTTTTCCATAACTTATTACAATCCATATTATAATATTTATAAATAATACAGAGAATTCTTTGGAGATGATGCTATATATAATATGTTGATCTACACCAGATGGCCTTAGGTAAGAGACAAATACTATTAAAGTTAAAGGCTTGTGTGGTGTAGGATTTGAAGCAATTCTCAAGCAAGTTGTAAAATACTAGATACGTAAATTTTAAAATCTACATCATTTCTAAAAGGAAAACTTTTGCAAGCTTAATCAGATTCTCTTCTCACATGTGTGAGACAGCTTTTGTGCTGTTGAAGTTAGGAAATGCTGCTGCAATCTCAAGCCTACTATTGATTCTATAACTTGAATGGTAAGTGACAAAGTTTGTGAAGATCATTTTCCTAAGCTGCTAGACAAACATTTATAGGAAAAAGGGGCTTGTTTTTGTGATTTTTTTTACGTTATGTAATAACTGAAGATGCAGTGCAAAGCATGTAGTGTATAATGTATATGTATATACACCCATACACAGATCCAGACACATACATATGTATGCCTGAACATATATATATTCTGTTTTCAACTTAACTTCACCACTTCAACTGGTGAAGTTAAGTTGAAAACAGCATAAATGTAGAAGAGAAGAATCTCACCTAAAAAGAAGAAACAAATTTAAGCTGTCTATAAACATAAAGCTACTAAAGTTTATTATAAGTAATTTTTTTGAGATGTTGATTGATTACAGTCAAGGAGAATGAATAAGAAAAAGAAAAAAGTGCCTTTCTGAAACAGCATAATTGACAGAAAACAAACATAGAAAAACTCCATTTTCTTTCTTTTTTTTTTCTTTTTTATTGAGATGGAGTCTCACTCTGTTGCCCAGGCTGGAGTGCAGTGGTGTGATCTTGGCTCACTGCAACCTCCACCACCTGGGTTCAAGCGATTCTTGTGCCTCAGCCTCCTGAGTAGCTGGAATTACAGGTGCCCGCCATCACACCTGGCTAATTTTTTTTGTATTTTTAGTAGAGGGGATGTTTTGCCGTGTTGGCCAGGCTGGTCTCAAACTCGTGACCTAAGGTGATTCACGCGCTTCAGCCTCCCAAAGTGCTGGGATTACAGTTGTTAGCCACCACACCTGGCCTCCATTTCCTCTGTAATGTTTTGTAACATTTGTAGTGCTCTGCCAGTTCCTCTGCAACAAATACTGAGTGCCATTTCTGGAGATGTGGCTAACTTCATTTCATGAGGTTCATTCATAATGAACAATCTGATCACTTAAACAAATTCTTTACCTGTAATCCTAGCACTTTGGGAGGCCGAGGCTGGTGGATGGATCGCCTGAGGTCAGGAGTTCAAGATAGGCCTTACCAACACGGTGAAACCCCATCTCTACTAAAAATACAAAAATTAGCTGGACATGGTGGTGGGCACCTGTGATCCCAGCTACTCGGGAGGCTGAGGCAGGAGAATCGCTTCAACCCGGGAGGTATAGGTTGCAGTGAGCCAAGATCGCAACATTGCATTCCAGCCTGGGTGACAGAGTGAGACTCCATCTAAAAAAAAAAAAAAAAGAAAAAAAAAATTCTGCCACTTTTGTGTTTGTGTTTTCATTGTTAGTTAGGCTGATATGAAATCTGTACAGGTATGGTACCAGGTAAATTCTATCTCTGTGAACATTACCATTAATGCCACTTTTAAAAAAAAAAAAAATAGAACAATACTAAACAAGTGAATGAATTCTGAATGGACAAATAAAAATAAAGGGAATTATAAAGCCCTTCTATTGTATCTGCGATATTTGATTTTGATCATCATACTTAATGTTGGAGTAAGATATTTTCAGGCTTAAACCTTATAATGAAGGGAAATAATTGTTCTGTATGTGGAAGAAAGGTGTGATGTCAGCTAACTTTGGTTTCTCCTCTCTGCATGCATCATGATGATTCTAGTTGCACCCTCATCATTTGTCTGCTAAACCGTTTCTGTAATTTACTACCTGGTTTTCATGTTGAACAGCCATTGTTCTCTGCAATTTGTTATGTACAGTATATTTGAAATGATCACCTGATGATTTATACCCTGAGATGGGTTCTTTAGTGAGGTGTTCCCCAAGATCCTTGAATCAGATTACACTTTGGGAGCACAACTTCAATATTAGCACAAAATGATCAGATCGTAAGAGGCCAAGTAGGTAAACCAGATGTCACTCTCACCTGATTGTGGATGCATCCATTCACTTAGAGAGTCCTCGTTGTTCATGAAAGCTAGAAAAAGGATAGTGAAAGTAGGCAACTCTGGTACTGTTGAGGAGAGATGACCAGGTATTCTTGTCCCATTGGCAAGATTATACCTGCTGTAGAATTGATTGCCACCACTTTTTATGAGATACTGCAGTGACTCCACCTTGATGATGTGATGAAGCTCAGGCTCTTGGCATTTCCCTTCCCCTTTCCTTCCTTCTGACTCACTTGTACTGGTTTAGGCATCACTTCCTCCAGGAAACTCTCTCCTACCACTCTAAATGCTCTCCTCTTTGCTCTTATGACATTCTGGCACTTAGCACAGTACGTTGAAATTAGACTGTATGTGCCCAGCCCTCTCCTGCACTGTTTGCTTTTCAGAGACAGGGGAGAAGGACTGTGCATTCAAGGCCAGGGAGTGTGTCTTATTTATTTTTATCATTAAAGCTCAGCACTAGGTGATGTCCTCCATTTATTGTGCTTGAACTGTTGTATTTGCTTTCCCACCAGCAGTGTATGAGAATAATTATTTCCCTAAGCCTTGCCAAGAGAGTGGTTGCTTTAATTTGCATTTCTTCTATCATGAACAAGGATGAAAATATTGTCATGTATTTAAGGGCTATTTTTGTATCTTTTTCTGGTGTGTGTGAATCATCCGTTCATGTCTTTTGCCCATTTTTCTGTCATGTTTTTGTTATTTTATCTCTTAACTTTTAAGAGTTACTTGTATATTAAGGACATTAGTTCTTTATCTGTGACATATATGACACATATTTTTTTTCTCAGTTTGTCAGTTGATTTTTTTATTTTTATTTTTTTGCTATGAGTAGCTGTTGATTTTTAATGTAGTCAAATGTATCAATCTTTTAAAAACTGCTTCTGTGTTTTTAGTTATGGTTGGAAATTATCCCTTACAGGTTAATGAAGAATTCAACCATGTTTTCTAGTACTTGTATCGTTTCTTTTTTTATATTTAGATCTTTAATCCATTTGGAGGGGGGTGTGTGTGTGTGTGTGTGTGTGTATGCATGTGTGTGTGTTGTGAGGTACAAATTTAATTTTGAGTTTTCTCAGATGGTTAAACAGTTGTTCTCATTCCATTTATGAAAAAGTCAATTTTTGTAGTTGTGACTTGAGATGCCATTATATACTGAAGTTTAATATGTACTTGAGTCGATTTTAAAAATTTCTATTCTGCTTGACCAGTCTGCCTATTATTTTAACTATAGTAGTTCTATAGTGTTTCAATGCCTAATAAGGTTAGTCATCCCTTCCTCCATCAGTTTTTATTTTTTGTGTTGTTCTGTGTATTCTATATGTTCATTTTTCTACATGAAGTTCAATATTGCATTGTATAGTCTATCAATAGTTACATAGAAAGCTTGTTGGTATTTTTATTGAGATCACATTAAATTTATTAATCAACCTAGGGACAACTGACATTTCAAGATGTTGAGTCATCATATTTTTCCATTTATTTAGCTATATTTTATATCTTCAGAAGTGTTTTAAAGTTTTTCTAATGTAGGTTTTGCTTATTTCTCAGTAAATTTCCCCAAGTATATTAACTTCTTGGTTTGTATTATAAATGAGCTTTTCTCTTTTTTCTCTGAGACAGAGTCTTGCTCTGTTGCCCAGGCTGGAGTGCAGTGGCATGATATTGGCTCACTGCAATCTCTGCCTCCTGGGTTTAAGTGATTCTCCTGCCTCAGCCTCCTGAGTAGCAGGGATTACAGGCATCCACCACCACACCAGGCTAATTTTTGTATTTTTAGTAGAGATGGGGTTTTACCATGTTGGCCAGGCTGATCTCAAAGTCCTGGGTTCGAGTGATCCACCCACCTTGACCTCCCAAAATGCTGGGATTACAGGCATGAGCCACTGTGCCTGGCTACCTTTTCTCTATTCTTATATCCTCTAACTGATTATTGATTATACATATGAAAGCTATTAATTTCCATATGTTATTGAGGTGGGAGAGTTACCTGATCCCCCTTGCAGGATGTATGATAGAAGTGTGACTCATCTGTTCAGCTTCTGTGCTCTCAAACCCCTTATAGGTGGGGGAGCATGCAGACAGGCAGGGGCAGGAGCTGGGGCAAGTGTTTTTGGGCTCCAGCCCCATGGTAGTGTCTAGGGGTATGTGCCTGTAGCTCCGAAGCCCCAGTAGGCATGCTCTAGTGTTCTGTTAGCTTTGCTGTCTGCGGATGGCTTCAGTGTTACCAGCTCTGTGCCATATTGGGACTCAGGTTCTTGTCTGGTGTCCAGGAAGAATCAAGTCACACAGACAAATTGAAGAATGGTGAATGTGAGGGATTTTACTGCTGGATGGAGGTGGCTCTCAGGAGTATGGATGTGGAGCTGGAAAGGAAATGGAGTGGAAATATGATCTTCCCCTGGAGTTCAGTTGTCCCCTGGCCAATCTCCTCTCTGACCGTCCCCAGCCGAACTCTTCTGCACGTTCAGACACTCCTTTTCTTCTCTCCTTCTCTGCGGTGCCACTCTTCTGTTCCTCTGCTCTTCTGCTCATATGCTCATGGAGCCTGGGGTTTATATGGGTACAGGATGTGGGGGATGGTGGGCCAAGAGGCAACATTTGGGCACGAAAACAGGAATGCCTGTTTCCATTTAGGGCTGCGGTTTTCCAGGCTTGAGGGTGAGGCCTTTGCCGGGGAACTGCCCTCTTCTGCCCAGTATTTCCCTGACTCCTGTCCACATCATTAATTAGTAACATTTTGAATAGAAATATTCAATAGTGTAAAAATAATATATAATTTCATTAAATACAAAGCTTGAAATATGTTTTTGGGGAAACTTAACAAAACTAAATTTTATCTGAAATAATATGTGAAAATATCCAGGAAATTTCTTAAAATAAATTTTAATAAAGGTATCGCATATTGAAATATATTATGAATTTTTAACAGTTAAAACATGTAGCCAATGGGATAAAGAAGCAGGTTTCAGATAAAGACTGAATTCTTTATATATAAAGAAAGATAATTTATGATGAAGATGTTATTAATTCTTCTAAGGAAAAGATAAAACTAATGAATTATGTTAGGAAAGCTGATGATCACTTGGAAAAAAGCTAGATTTCTTTTTTTAGTCTCTGTACTTAAATGAATTTAGATGCATCAAATTATAGATTGTTTTTGCACTGTTGAATTTAGATGCATCAGAGTGTTACTTACAAAAATTGAAGCCTTAAGAATAGTGAAGAAAATATAGTTGGATATTTTTATGATTTGGAAACTAAGGAAGCCTCTCAAAGCGTCATACCCAATCCAGAAAGCATAAAGGAATACATTCAAAGATGTTCCGTAAGACAAAAACCAACCAAACAAAAAACACCATCAAAACCCCCAAAAGGTTAAAAGGTAAATTAAAATCTAGTAAAAATAATGGCAACATATATACTAGATATGGACCAGGAAATATTTTTATCTTTGAAACTTTAGTGTTTAAAAGTATAACTTTCTCTATTTGAAATTCAATATTAGCAGAATTTTTAACTTTCTTCTTCAATGAAACATTTAATCTAGTCATTTCCCAGTAAACTTAGTTAAATTTAGTGATTTTTCAGGGTTCAAGATTTTCTGTGTCAACCTAAAGTGAGCAACAGAGAGACTGATCTTCCAGAGCAAAGAGTTTATTTCAGAGTAGCAGGAGATTGCAATCCAGGACATGCATGCTATGATGGATCATAGGTGCATCCAAGGGAGTTGGGGTAGGGGAAAGCTTTTAAAGATAGAAAGGTGAAGTCCGTAGAAGCTGTTTTGGAATGAGACTATTGGAGCTTGTTGCAAGAGCTGGCTTTAGCTCATTGGCAGAGACAGTCATTGTTAGGCAAGTGTCTTTGGGCAAGCAGCTCATCTGGAATACTGCAGTTTTAAGGAATTTTTTGCAGAGTTCCCAGCATAGGTATGCATGTATGAGGACCCCTTTTTCATGGCCTCCAGCTCTCTTTTATTAGGGCTTCACATCAGTGACTCCATTTTGATACTGGTAACTTTTTTGTCTAATCTACATACCTCCCTTCTTGTGCCCCCTCTCCCTAACTGGCAGTTGTATTCCAGGTGGTTAACATGGTGCCTTGGCATTGGTACAAGGAGGAAACTGGTCCAGTTGTCATCTACTGGGGTCTAATAATATGTACTTTGTTTATAGCCTCTACCCTCACTGTAGTTGCTGTTCACATTTTTGCCTCTGATATTTTTGCTTCTGCCATGACATGTGACTTATATAATCAATATCCTATCTGGTGAAGGAACATTTCTGACCTAATACGGCATCTTGTCTGTTGAAACTCTCTCAGCTATTCCTTTTTTCTTTTCTTTTTTTCCTTAGACGGAGTCTTGCTCTGTCGCCAGGCTGGAGTGCAGTGGCGCAATCTCGGCTCTCTGCAACCTCCGCCTCCCAGGTTCCAGTGATTCTCCTGCCTCAGCCTCCCGGGTAGCTAGGACTACAGGTGCATGCCACGATGCCCAGCTAATTTTTGTATTTTTAGTAGAGATGAGGTTTCACCATGTTGGTCAGGATGGTCTCGATCTCTTGACCTCGTGATTCAACTGCCTCGGCCTCCCAAAGTGCTGGGATTACAGGTGTGAACCACTGCACCTGTCCTCAGCTATTCCTTTAGCTATACAAAACTTGAGGGACTGTCTTAGACTCCTTTTATTTTCTTTTACAACTTTTATTTTAGAATCGGGGGTACATGTGCAGGTTTGTTACTAAGGTATATTGCGTGATGCTGAGGTTTAAGGTATGATTGAACCTGTCACCAAGGTAGTGAGCATAACATCCAACAGGTAGTTTTTCAACCCTTGTTCAGCTCCCTCTCTCCCCCACAGTAGTCTGCAGTGTCTATTGGAGTCTCTTGCAAGCATACCTTCCTTTCTTTCCTGCTCTGAAGCCTTTTAAAATAAACTTCTATTCCTGCTCTGAAACTTGCCTTGGTCTCTTTTTCTGCCTTATGTCCCTCAGTTGAATTCTTTCTTCTGAGGAGGTAAGAATTGAGGTTGCTGCATACGTCTACAGATTTGCCACTAGTAACTCAGATATCGTCCACCGGTAACAATATCAAGTGCCTATTTTGGAACTCCAAGTCAAGAATTTGATTTTCGTTTCTTCTTCCTATTTACCACCTCTCTGAAACAGTAAGTTTTATTCTCATGGTCTAGTTTTAACAGTGGGCAGCCCTTGAGGTAAAGGCAATTTCCAAAATGTAAAATAAAAACCAACATTGTTTAAGTATGTTGCTAAGTTTTAAATAGCTCTTGCAAATTGACAAGAAAAAGATAAACCTGCCAATAGAAAAATGGACCAAAAGATAAAGGTGTTATTTACAAATGGAGAAGTGCAAATGGCCAAAAAATATATAAAACAGAGGTTCCATTTTGCTTGTAACCACAGAAAAGAAAACACACATTTATCAAGATGTCACTTTTTTACCCATTTTATTGAAAAAGGGGAAAAATATAATAATGTCTACACTGGAAATCGAGTATAGGAAAAGGACTCCATGTAATAAAATCTGGCACTTCTTAAGAAGGCAGTTGGGAGTATGTGGCAAAATGTATAATGTGTATATCCTTTATTTTACATCTACAAATGTATTCTAAGGTTATAATCTGATATCCTCACAAAGGCATACATTTGAGGAGGAGCTAGCAATAGCACTACTTATAATAATGAGAAATTGGAAATACTATCTATTATAAAGAGTTAGTTAGATATGTTGGTTACAGACAATGGGGCATTATATAGTACAGAATACTTCACAGTGTAGAGGAGCAAAACATAATCTTCCATCTATCCTAAGTTCCTGGCTTGGACCACCTGTAACAAAAGACAGATTAACAAGAGAAAAACAAATAGAAGTTTATTAACAATGTCCTCATGTGTATACCTGTGCAACTCATATTTACATGGGACATACCCAGGGAAAGAAATGGCTTAAAATGCAAGCTTAATTACCATCTTTAGCTAAATACAAAAGGATGTGGAGGAGGCCAGTTATGGGGAGGTGATCAGGAAAAGTATGGTAAAAAAGAAGTTAGGCATGGTGGCTCATACCTGTAATTCCAGTACTTTGACAGGCCAATGTGGGAGGGTCTCTTTAGCCTAGGAGTTTGAGACCAGCCTGAGTGACAGCCAGACCCTGTCTCAAAAAAATGAAAGGTATGTTATGCAGATTTAAATGAGGGCCTTCTCCCTTCGTAAGATTTTACTGCGATTTTACTTCCTTTACTGGTACAGAGAGGGAGACACCTCTGCAAATGGAGATTTCTTTTTTAAATGTAAATTTCCCTTACAAAAGGGTAACCTCTACTCAGTTTTCAGAGCTTCTCCTGTGTGTGTCTGCTATTTCTCAGAATAATCAGCCCAAAATAATCTTTATGCTAAAAAGGTATACTTTGGAGCGCCACATTCTGGTCTTCTACTGTCATATTTTTAGTGGCATATTCTGGTCTCCTACAACTGCTACTAAAGAAATGACATATAGCCATATTTAGTGACAGGGAAAAATATCCATGATACAGTGGAGTCATAAAGTAACAAGTGTAGTATTAGAGATCTCTTCATACAGAGACTCAGAGATGCATAACCTCAGTGGGTTCCATTCACATCCTAGTGGAAATCCTGTCATTTGTGACAACTGGGATGTGAATAGTGCTCCCAGAATTTTACAATGTGGCATCCCTGATAGTTTGATCCTTTTTTAAATAAAAAAATCTATGCATATGTAAAGTGAGAATTAATTCCATGCATACATAGAGAGAGAACTAATTCTATGTGTATGTAGAGAGAGAACTAATTCTATGCATTTGTAGAGACAGAACTCATTGTTTCTTTAAGTGATGGCCTCAGAATTCTCTGAAACGATTGTGCTGGATGGGTGTGCTTGGTTATGAAGATATGCCTCCTTTTAGTATAGCTGTGATGGGTGGGGAAGGGATAGAATTCTCCTTCATAAGAAACTAAAAGGAATTTTGGGACTAGATGCCAGCCAGAGAAGTTGGAAGGGGGTTGCCCAGCAGCAGGGAGTAAGTGGAAGATACAGTACAATGAAAATTTCCTTGGAGTAGAAAAGGCTTAGGAAATTTTTGAAGGACAGGATGTATAAGATGGAATTTTCCATAGATCGCTTTTCTCTGCTGCCCACACTGCTGTCTTAAGCATTAGTCGTTTATGCTACCAGACAACCTTCATTAGGAAATACTCTTCTTCATGTGAAGTGACAGGGCAGTGGCCAGCTGGGTCCCTATGCAGAGCTGGTGAAACACAGAATGAAGATGGAGAAGCAGAGCACTTAGGGTCAGAGCCAAAATATACTTGATTTTTACAGGCACAAGGACTTTAGCTAATCTTTGGGTTAGATATTCATGGACATTGTTCAACAAAATAAAAAATAATTTTTTTTCTGGTGGCAGAATTTGGGGTAGTTTTTCACTTCTGTTTTTAATACCCTTCTGAACTATTTACAATAATCATAATTATTTTTTAAATTAGAAAAACACGATCTTTCTTTAAAGTAGCACAACGATGTGAATGTACTTAATACCATTGAACTATGCTCTTAAAAATGGTTAAGATGGTAAATTCTACGTTATGGTGTATTTTACCACAATTTAGAAAAAAGGACACATTAATATCACAAAACCATAGATATTCTCCACAAATCTTTTTAAAATAGAGAAGAAGAAAAAATAAAAATGAAAACAAATGTACTATCATTTTCTAGGGTAATTGGATGACTCCTGAAATTTCCTGTATCGTTCGTTTCGGACTATTGATACTAGTAGGAGTGAAAAAAATGCCCTCAGAAGGCATGAAAATGAACAATTAAAAAGTCAGTGTGCGTTACAAGGAAGGCATCTCATGGCTTTTGCTTTACAGTTTTCACATTTTGTTTCCGCCCTTGCCACTGCCTGCATATGTCTAAAAATTGCCACTAGGGGGCAGGAGTGTGCCAAAGTCGGGCAATGTCAGGTGCCTAAACCAGCCAAGTTTGGGGTTTCCATTCAACTTCGTCACAGAGGAATTGTTGTTCCTTTGTTCCTCTTATACAGAGTAAGAGATGAAGGCACATTTTCTTAATAATTAATGATGTTGAGCATCTTTTCATATTTCCACTGGCCATCTGTGTGTTTTTGGAGAAATATCTGTTCAAAAGTCCTTTGCTTTTTTTTTTTTTTTTTTTTTTTTTTTTTTTTTTTTTTTTTTTTTTTTTTTTTTTGAGACACAGTCTCACTCTGTCACCCAAACTGGTGTGCAGTGGCACGATTTCAGCTCAGTGCAACCTCTGCCTCCTGGGTTCAAGCGATTCTCCTGCCTCAGCCTCCCGAGTAGCTGGGATTATAGGCACGCACCACCACGCCCAGCTATTTATTTTTATTTTTTTTTTAGTAGAGACGGAGTTTCACCATGTTGGCCAGGCTGACTTCAGTTGATCTGCTCACCTCGGCCTCCCAAAGTGCTGGGATTACAGGCATCAGCCACCGTGCCCTGCCCCTTTGCTCATTTTTTAATTGGGTTGTTTGGTTTTTTTTACTATTGAGTTGTAGGAACTCCTTATATACTTTGGAGAGTAACTCTTTAAAAAGATATGTGGATTGTAAGTATTTTCTCCCATTTCACAGGTTGCCTTCATTCATAGGTTGGTTTCATTCTGTTGATTGCATCATTTGCTTTGGAGAAGTTTTTTAGTTTGATGTAGTCTCACTAGTCTATTTTTATTTTTGTTGCCTATGCTTTTGGGGTCATTTCCAGGAAATCATTGCCAAGTCCAATGTCAAGAAGCTTTCTCCCTATGTTTTCTTTTAGTAGTTTTAGAGTTTCAGGCTGTGTTTAAATCCTTAATCCACTTTGAGTTGATTTTTGTGTATAGTGTAAGATAAGAGTCCAATTTCATTCTTTTGCATGTGGATATCAAATTTCCCCAACACCATCTGTTGAAGAGTCTATCCTATTCCCATTGAATACTCTTGGAATCTTTGTGGGAGGTAATTGACTGTATTAGTGTGGATTATTTCTGGGCTATTTTGTTCTATTGGTATATACATCTGTCTTTATGCCAGTTCCATACTGTTTTAACTACTGTACATACTTGTCATGTAATTTAAAATCAGGAAGTGTAATGCCTCCATCTTTGCTCTTCTTCTCTCAGGATTGTGTTGGCTATTCTAGATCTTTTGTGATTCCATATGAATTTTAGAATTGCTTTTATTTACTTCTGTAAAAAAATTGGGATTTCGATGGGGACAGCACTGAAATTGTAGAATGCTTTGGGTAGTGTGGACATTTTAACAATATTAAAGATGTCATCTCATACATGTTAGGATGGCTATTATCCAAACAAAAAAAAAAACTCACATAAAACAACACTTCTACACTGTCGGTAGGAATGTAAAATGGCACAGCAGCTATGGAAAACAGTATCAAGATTCCTGAAAAAAATAAAAATAAAAGTAGCATATGATCTAGCAATCCTACTTCTGAGTACATATCCAAAAGAATTAAAATGTGGATCTTGAAGAGATATCTGCACCTCCATGTTAATTAACTGCAGCACTATTCACAACAGTCAAGATATGGAAACAACCCAAGTGTTCATAGACAAAAGAATTGGATAAAGAAAATGTGGTCTATATATACAGTGGGAGGTAATTCAGCCCTAAAACAAGAAGGGAATCCTGCCATTTGTGACAACATGGATGAACCTAGAGGACATGCTAAGTGAAATAAGCCAGGCACAGAAAGACAGATATGACATGATTCTACGTATATGAGGTATTTATAATAGTCAAATTCATTAAAGCAGAGAGTACAATAGTGGATGCCAGGGGCTGGGGTGGGGAAAGGGAGAGTTCAATTGATATAAAGTTTCAGTTATGTGGGAAAATAAGTTCTAGAGATCTGTTGTATAATATGGTGCCTATAGTTAACAGTATGGTATTGGGCACTTCAAAATGTATTAAGTGGGTAGATCTCATGTTAATTGTTCTTACCTCAGAAAGAAAAACAACAAAAATGAAAACAAACGGACACAAGGAAACTTTGAGAGGTGTTAGATTTGTCTGTCACCTTGTTGTAGGATGACATCATAGGTATTTGCATATGTTCAAACTCATCAGATTGAACACATTTACTTCACAGGATGAAATTAATAGTAGGCAACCTAACATTTTGTGAGTGGCCAAGGTAGAATTTAAACACTAGTGTCTCAGTCTATTTTCTGTTGCTTATAACAGAATACCTGAAAGTGAGTAACTTATAAACAAAAGGAATTTATTTACAGCTTTGGAGACTAAGAAGTACAATGTTGAGGAGCTGCATCTGGTGAGGGCTTTCTTGCTGGTGGGGACTCTGAAGCTTCCTGAGGCAGTATAGGGTATCACATGGTGAGAGGGCTAAATTTGCTGGCTCAAGTCTCTCTCCTTTTTCTTCTAAAGTTAATTAATCCAGGAATGGATTATTCTATTCATGATGACCAAGCCCTGATGAACTAGTTACCTCTTAAAGGCCCCACCCATCAACATTGCCACATTAGGGATTATATTTCAAAATAAGGGTTGGAGGGGGCAACTGTTCAAATCACAACAATGAGTTTTGATAATCCATTGGCTAGGCTTTTTAAGAACTGTCCTGAGTTTAAAGCTATAATTTATACATTATTCAATGTTTAATAACCCTTTTTTATTAAAGATAATAAATTAAGAAAACTTTAAAGAAACAAACAGACAGAAATAAAATAGGGTTACAAATGCCTACTTAGTGTATGCCATGATAGAAGTGTCAGAATTAATGTGAGAAAGTCATAAATAGAAGATAAAACTTGAGGAGAACAAATTAGGGTTTGCTTGTTAAATTCACCTATTTTGTTTCTTTCAGAGATTTTCCTTGTGAAAACCTTGACGGTGAAAGCAGAAGAATATGCTACCCCCAGAATGCTACTTTGGCATAAGGATTATCTTGAGCTGAAGGGAATTGTGAGGAAGCATGAACAAGAAAGGCTGTCTGCCCTCTCCCTATTTGCCTAAAATCAGGAAATAAATATACAAAGATGTACCTCTTTACCTCTCTAACAGGAAGGACAAAGTTTGTTCAGTGGAGATGACTTTAGACTCTTATCAGCCTGGAGATGGCACAAGAGAAGTCTATATAGCAAACTTTACCAACTGTTCTACCTACTATTGGTTTCTCAAATAACTGTCTTTCCACAATATGCCACATCTAGACACTTCTCTGAAATTGTATTGTACTTTGTTGACGATGCTATATAAGCTGAAGTTCTAAGCCATCTTTTTGAGAGTTACTATTTCCTTTAGTTTTCTCTCATGTATATATGAAATATACATGTTAGTAAACTTGTTAGTAAACTTGTTTGTTTTTCTCTTGTTAATCTGTCTTTTGTTGTAGGAGTTCCAGCTAAGGACTCTGAACAGTAAAGGAGAAATTTTTTTCTCCTCTCCTACAGTGGATTTTGTCTTTTTAGTGCAGAAAGTTGAACTAAAGATGGCAGCAATAGTTACTCAAGATGGTTTATATCCACAGATAATTTCTTTGATTGGAGCAAAGTTTTTCCAAGGATCATTGTTATGAGCTGAACTATGTTCCCCTCAAATTTATATGTGGAAGTCCTAACCCCTAGTACTTCAAAATGTGACTGTATTTGGAGATAAGCTTTTCAAAGAGAGAATTAAGGCAAAGTAAAGTCATCAGAATGGACTCGAATCCCACACAACTGGTGTCCTCATAAGAAGAGGAGATTAAGACACAGATTCACATAGAAGAAGACCATGTGAAGACACGGGAAGAAGATAGTCATTTACAAGCCAAGAAGAAGGGCCTTTGGAAGGAACCCTGTCAACACCTCTATCTTGGACTTGTAGTCTCCAGAGCTGTGAGGAAACAAATTTCTGTTGCTTAAGCCACCCAGTTTGTAGATATGGGCAGCCCTCGCTAGCAAACTTACATCAAAATGACACATGAAGCTTGTGAAAAATGACAGATCTATGCATGACTGAAACAAGAAAGGAAAATATTAAAGAATCTGTCTTTACTTCTAGTTTCTTCTGAGAATAGTCAGGATACAATTTCTGTCAAATGATGGTACTGACTTTGTATAATTTTCATTCTTCAGGAACTATAATCACATTACCATGTCAGCAAACCACATGGATTTTTATGTTGTCTTAAAAAGCATGATTTCCACTCTTTGGAATAATACTGTTAACTATACATGAAGCTAAATCTAAAAGACAGCTCCACATTGACTGTGGATTCTGAAATTCCCTTTATTACATTTATTCTTGGATTCTCAGACCAAACCCTGGGACTTAGACCAAAGAACTTTTGGTTTAACATGAAGATTTCTTAAAGCTCTGACCCGACAGATTTACAATTATATTTTCTTCTTGTGTATATCCCTAGATATACAAATAGAACATCTTAAAACTGCCTGATCCAACAAATATTATTAGTTGATTATTCAAGGCATGATGATTCCATTATTTTCAGCTCTTTTTTATGGCATGCTAATGTTCTCTATATCTCTTCTTCATGGCTCCTGTTGTTCCTCTTTTCTTTTCCCACCTCTCCTTCTGTCTCTTATTTTTTTTTCTCCTTGTCCCTTGCATGTGTACAGTTTCTATAATCCAACTCATAAATCTTTGTGCTAATTCCGCTCTCAGTAACTATGAAGATGGAGTTCCACACGCATCACAACAAATATCCACATGTGGCAAGGAATGAGTGATATTACTCTCTGAATGCTTTCCCTTATAAAAATTTAGAAGTGTAAATTTACATTAAAAATAAAGCAAAAAAAACTTTTGCTTATAAAGCATGTCGTATTTTTTGCATGGTATTAATTTTACAACCACCCAGTGGGAGAAGAGGAAGGAGAGTTGATCTTAAGCTTTTTCAAAGGGTTTTGTAATGTTCTTATGAATTTCTCTAAACAAAGTTATTATTAATTCTTTCTAATATGTAATAAATTTTGACTAGAATTTGCAGAACTCTAAATCCTTTAGTCCTAAATTATATATTATGGACTTAATGAAGTTGTTTTATAGCAATGTTCTATAGAGATGATCTCTAAATTTAGTACTTGCTGAGAACAGTAATATGAGTGACTAAATTTATCTTTACGAGAAGGAAAAAAAAAGGAGAAAAGACATTTTGAGAAGAAATGAAAGAGGACAGACATTGTGACCCATAGAAATTAACCTCCTCCTCATTGAATATTGGGGACATGGAACCCAGGGCCTAAGAGTAGATGTCAAGACTGAATGACTATTTGAACCCAGAAGGTCAGGGAGATAACAACTCAGTTGCTGTGAAACAGAGGTTTTATTTGCTTGGTTCCATTAAGCAAATCAGAAAGCTGGCCCTGTGACAGGACTGAGCTACTGACCCCAGATGGATGAGGTCAGCACATGTATTTCAGCTCTGGGAAAGTTGGGAAATGGAAAAAGAAGCAAGTAGATGCCAACATTCTTACATGTGAGGGAGATTCCCTGTTGCTGGCTTGAAGATGGAGAGAGTTGGTGTCCAGGACCCTAGAATAACTTCCAGGCACTGAGAGTACCCCTGGCCAGTAGCCAGCATGAAAACAGGAATCTCAAGTCTATAACTGCAAGGAACTGAATTTGGCCAATGGCCTGAATGAACTTGGAAGCACTTTCTTCCTCAGAACTTCCAGATAAGAACTTAGCTGCTCTAACAGCTTGAATGTGAGACACAGAGCAGAGAAACCATTTGAGCAACTCTGGAACTTCTAATTTACACAACTGTGAGATAATAAATGGGTACTGTTTCAAGCTGCTAAATTTGTGGTAATTTCTTATGCAGCAATAGAAAATTACTGTAGTAACATAACATTGAAAATGCTTTCTTTAAGATATATTGGTATCCATAAATTAGCTTCAAACTGGTTCTTCCTTTTACCAACTG
The DNA here is from genome assembly GCF_007565055.1 of Rhinopithecus roxellana. Taxonomy (NCBI): domain Eukaryota; kingdom Metazoa; phylum Chordata; class Mammalia; order Primates; family Cercopithecidae; genus Rhinopithecus; species Rhinopithecus roxellana. Next base: position 64,046,110 of record NC_044550.1, on the reverse strand, counting down.
TTTGATCTTGGGTAAATTAAGGAATCCTTCTGAGTCTGTACTGTATAGAAAAAGGAAATAATGACTACTGCTTTAAGTGGTTACTACATGAAGTGAATTAATGTTAATGAAAATTCCTATCAAAAGAACTTATGAACACAAATAAGAAAACAGACACTGGGGTCTACTTGAGGGTGGAGGGTGGGAGGAGGGAGAAGATCAGAAAAGATAACTATCAGGATATGGGCTTAATTTCTGGGTGATGAAATAATCTGTACCACAAACCCCTGTGACATGAGTTTACCTATTTAACAAACCTTCATATGTACCCCTGAACCTAAAATAAAGTAAAAAAAAAAACCCAGAATTCTGAGCAGTTTTCTTGGCATGTGGTAGACACTCATAGAAGGCTTATTCTTTCCTTCTTTCCTCTTCTCTGCCCACAGGCTATTCATGTTGTCTAAAAGTTTTCAAAGTATGGTTAGGGTTTCTCTAGGTGGGTCATTTAGACCTGTTTGAAATTCTTGTTCCCTGGTGCCATAAAGAAATAGCACTTGAACAAAAATTTAATTCTCTCAGCAAGGCCATTTTTATACTTTCTGCAGAAAGGGTACACTCACCAGCAGTTTTGTCATGAGAGTATACCAAACAAAGGAGACAGGGTCATTTATAACCTGATGCTTCCACCCTACTGCTGTGTCTGGTTTCTATTGGCTGGAATGGGACCTCACATTCTGTATTTGTCCCGATTGGCTAGCAACTTAGAACTTTTTAAAAAAGGCAAAGGCAGAGGAGAACAAAGGAATGAGGAAGTAACTTATGGATCGCTGAGAAAGCTAAAAAGACCTCCAAATAAGGAAGAGGAACAGGCTATGACCTAATGCTTGCTTGGACCAGTATAAGCATGCCATGGCAAATATTTAGGCTAAACTATGGGAGCTAAGAACATAAAGTACATTGATTTCTTTATTATGGCTAGCAGATACTTAAGAAAGTTAGCACAGGTATTTGAATACATTTTGCTTCTAAAAGAAGTTACTATTTATTCTTAAATAGATGGGGAGAAAAGTCTTTGAAGAGGAACCTCTACTCTACTTTTCACAGACCCTTTCAGGGGATTCTTGAAGTCTAAACTATTTTTGTAATGGTGCTGAGATGATATTGGCATTTTTCAATTTTATTATTTCACTAGTGTACAGTGGAGTTTTCCAGAGACCACATTACTTATAAGATCATAACAGAATGCAAAAACAGACATGAGAAACTAAATGTCTTCTACTAATCCAGACATTAAAGAGATTTGTAAAAGTCTGAAACAATAATAATCTTCTAATGAAATAGCTTTGTTTTGCAAAATATAGTTATTTTTAAAAGTACAAATGTTGTTTATGTTAACATGCAATATGTTTATTATTATATTTTAAATGAATTAATGAAAAATTGAATTTTCTTAGTTTTACTTTCCAATATAGTAAATATCAATAGACGAAGGCTTTTTGGGGTCATCAATAATTTTTAGGAGTACAAAGGGGTCCTGAGACCAACATATTGTGCTTTAGCAGAGGACTCATTATTTTCCTGTAAGTGTTCATCTTCCATGAGGAGATAAAAGGTGCTTAGGAAAAGAGTTCTATGGAAGACTAAATTTAGGAAGTACTGCTACGTATTCACCTCTACACTATCCCTTAAAATATATATTAAAGGGCTGGGAAATCACAATAACCCAAATAGAGTTAGAGTTTGCTTAATTCAGTATTTCTCTAACTTAAACTGCTCTTGACTATCAAGTTAAAATCTTAGCAGGAATTATTTTACCAGCAAGGGAGGTTGAAATGCAGTCTCAGATTGTGAGAGTGTAATTTCATTTTAATGACATCAGAAAGGAAAAAAAAGGACATTCATGATAAGAAAGGTAAATTTTCCTAAAGATTTTCTTTAAAAAACAGAATGCCTATGGGGAGATCAACAACTTCCGGATTACAGTTTGCAAAGACCTAATCCAGCAGTCATCTCTACTTTATTTCACTCATCCTGTTCTGCCCCTTCTTCTATGCTTATTAACTACTTATAATTGCTTACTTCTTTTTTGCACACATATTCCACTTCCCACTGCCTGCCTCTGCCCTTTTAAAAATAATATTTAAGAAGATATTCTTTCTTTCATTTCTTTTTCTTTGTTTTGTTTTTCTGTTTTGAAAGAGCAACCATTGCTTCTACAAAACATTTTTCTAAGCCAAGTATGTTCTTGCAGAAGGCAAAGAATGGCTGGAGGAAGGGGAAATGTTAGTTATTACTGATTGTCTGCTAATTCCTTGTACCCAGTTGCATCCTTATGATGATCCTTCTTCTCCAGCCTGCCTGGGCCTCAGATTCAGAGCTGTCATTACTCTGAGGGGAGAGGGCCCTAAATGACCAGCCACCCCAAGGACAGGGAGCCCAAGATGCAAGGGTGTAATAAAAGGTGTTAAATTCTTTCTCTTGTTCTATTTCTGTAACAGCTCAATTCTGTGACGTGAAAATCTCCCTCTCCAACTTAAAATAGTCTGTAAAGAAAGCCACAAAGCTACAAATCATTAAATATTGCCCCCAGCTGATTGCGAAGGATCCTAAACATAACAGAGGAGGGTACTGGGAATTTGAGGAAATTATTGTAGAGAAGAGAAAAAAAAAGAGAATGAAAGCAGCAAAACCTCCACTGGTGATTGGGGATTAGGGAATCAAGGGGGAGATGTTGCTTTTTAAATGGGGAAAGACTATTTTGAGAAAGCCTTCAAAGGAGTCATGATACTAGCAAAAGAAGTCTGGAGTGGAAAGCACTTGAGCAGTTAGCAGAGCCTTGGGCCATATTATCTTCCTTATTATGAATAACTTTTTCTTTCTTTCTGATTTCCCTGGAGTCTCACTCTTTTTCACAGTGACTGGTCAGATCATTCCAGCTAAGATTTTGATAGTCAAGAACGTTTTAAAATGGGATTGGTCCCTTTGGGCATTTATATTTCAAGGTTGGGGAAAAAGGATTGAAGTAACAGATTTATAGACCCAGAGGCCTGACAGTGTGGTTGTGTAAAATTGTTGGTGTCGGTGTCTTGGGCTCAGGAGATTCCACTGGTAACCTCTCAAATGTTGTCTCCACAGGAAGGACCTAACCATCTTAGGAGGTTTGTTCTCATGGTATGTTTCTGTTACTTTTTATTGTTTGACTTAATCCACTGTTAAAATAATTAATTGAGAGGTGAAGGAAACTGGAATGTCATCCCCAAAATATGCCTCTGTGAAATAAAATTATTTTTGAGTTGAAGGCAATTAAAAAGCAGCAAATGGAAGAAAATTTCTATCTTCTTTTTTTTTTCTGCCTAAAGGCAGGATATAAATTCTTCCTTACTGAACAACTCTAGACTCCTATCGGCCCAAAGAGGGCATCAGAGGAATCTGCAAAAAAAATCTTAACTCCATTACTTTTGTCCCATATATTTATTTGCCTTCTCACAGTTTCCCACCTTTGGAAGCCTAAAACTCCTCCCTTTGTCCTGCTATTCTCCACAAATTCATTTTCCTCTTGAAAATTCTATATCAGTTGGAGTTCTAAGCCTTTACTTTGAGTAAGTTTTCATTGAAGTATCTTCTTCCTGAGGTATGCTGCACACATTAATAAACTTTTCTTTTTTTCCTATTAATCTGTCATTTGTTACAGGAATCTATTCCTACTCAGAACTTATAAGGGTTGAAGAAAAATATTTTTCCTCCCCTTTGGAGGCTAGTAGTTTAAGGTTGCTCCAGAGCCCTTGGTTCATTCATAAGCAAACCAACACCAACTCAATGTAAATGGTCATATTCTAGGAAAACGAACCTTAAGCTTGACCAATCAAAACCCACCAACTAACTTCTAACCAGGGTCTTTCCACGACTTGAACTTAAGCAATTAGAAACATCAACTAACCTCAAATTAGGACTTTCCACTGGAATGATCCAAATGAGGCTACTGTTTCACATGAATCAGTCAGATATTTTCTTTGACTGCTTTGGATTTCACCTTATAAAAGCCTTCCCCTTCCACTTTTTTGGTGGAGCTCATGAAACACTTCTGGTTTACTGCAGCCCAATTCATGAATCACTGTCTGCTTGAATAAACTCTTTAAAATTGCAATGTGCCAAGGTTTGTTTTTTAATATCACATCTCTTCCTAATAGCAGGGCTTTATGTCTGCTGTGCTCATTGCTGGAGTTTTACCATTGCGTGGTGCATTTGCTACTTGTACCTAGGTGTGGCCCTTGCTAAGATCTCAGTGAGAATCTCAATAGATCCTTTTTCATATAATGAGAAACAAAGTATTCAAAAGCTAAAGCAGTTGTCAATATATGTAAGATTAATGATTTCCATTTTCTAGTTGGTCCTTCAGAAGTTTCATTATATACATAAAGTGCTCAGAAACAGGTATATATGAAAGACCAAAGATACAATATTTCTAGACTATAGTAGAAACTCTGGGAGATTGGTCCCATATCCCATACATTAAATAGCTGAATAAGGATTCTCAGATAAGAATATGTAATTTTCATCTTGACCTTTCTGATAGGAATTTTTGAATCAAAGATCAGTTATTTACTGATTTCAAGTAATTTGGTAGTCACAGTGTATCTTCTTCATATTTGTAAAGGATGTAATACCTCAGAATATGTACAAAATTCAATTGATGTTGTTTAGAAACTGATATTAGTATAAGAACTAGAGTAAAACTCAATGTACTTTAAGACCAAAATTATGAGGTCGTATACTAATGTTAATGTAAATTTTAAATTCTAGGATTCAAATAAAATATGCTTAAATTGGTGGTGTTCTTAAAAAGATTGATCTAGCTGCTAATAGATTTGTTTGGGATTAGTCTTAGGGAAACATGAAGGACATTCAAATTTGTCATCTTCTGCTCTTTGATTAGTGCATACTTTTCTTTAGGAAATAGGCTCTTCAAGTCAATTTTTCTTTTAGCCCTAGAGATTTCATTCATCTTTCTTGTATTCTCCTACAGGGTTAGGAGATTAGGTACATTTATTTCATGATTCTTCTCTGAACGGATTTAAATTCCTTTACTTAGAAGCGATCTCTTCAGGGAATCAAGAGTGCTTGTCTTTGCTGGCCATGTGGGTTCCTGTGAACTCTCTTTCACAGGATGAAAGCAATTTACATTCTGGTAATGCTGAGCTATAGTGTGTGTTTCCAACATGGGTGATTTTGCAGTTACCTTTTCCTCTGTCTAGGATGTCCCTTCCTAGCAGTTAAACTCTTTGTTCATTCTTCAAGACCCTGTTTATGAATCAATTCTTTGTGAAGCTTTTCTTTTTTATCTTTGCCTCTCTCATTCCCTGCCCCTAATCCTAAGCCAAAGTTGATTGTTTTTTTTCTCTAGCATCTCTACAACATGGACATAGCTATATTATTACATTAATCATACCCGACTGTGGCCATGATGTTAACTCTCCTTGTTTTGTTTTGCTTTCTGGGACTAAGGTTGTTGTTCTTTCCAATTCCTGTAAGCTGAACCCCTGGGTCTCCACACATCTTTTTAATAATAAGTTATATGGAATAATAACAACAAATATTTTAAAAAGTGCTTATTACCACATTTGATCAATTCTAAGAGTCACATATGCCCCCCTTCCCCATATTTAAACATCTCTAAAAACAGGATGCATTTTAAAATTGTTGAAGTCTTAGATTTGATGAAATACAACATATGCCTGCCACTAAATTAATTTCTTAATATTACATTTCATCCTTAATAATCCAGTATGGTAAAGTAATATTATTATTCTAGTTTATAAATGAGGAAACAGAAGCTTAGAGGGATTAAATAACTGGCTTAGGGTCACATAGCTAACAAGTGGCTGGGCAAGGACTGAAACTTAAGTATGTATGGCTCCATCATCCCTATTTTTAATCATTGTGCTTGGCAGGAGTGAAAACAATGAAAGAAAATGGACACTTTTAGGATCTTTATTATGTGCCATCCACTGTGCTAAGTAAGTCCTTTATATACTTTCCAATTTATTCTCACAAAAACATTGTGACATAATCATTGTAATCTTTACAGACAAAGAAACTGAGGCTCATTTTAGATAGATAATTTAAAGTTACATAGTTGGGGCTGGACATGGTGGCTCAGGCATGTAATCCCAGCACTTGGGGAGGCTGAGGTGGGAGGATCGCTTGAGCCCAGGAGTTCGAGATCAGTCTGAGCAACACAGCAAGATCCAATCTCTACAAAAAATACAAAAATATTAGCCAGGTATGGTGGCACATGCCCACAGTTGCAACTGCTCAGGCAGCTGAGGTAGGTAGGATCACTTGAGTACAGGAGTTCAAGTCTGCAGTGAGCTGTGATTGCATCACTGCACTCCAGCCTGGGTGACAGAGTGAGACCCCCATCTCAAAATGGATGTATGAATAAATAGATAAAGTCACCTAGTTGGGAAGTTCTGAAGCCAGGATTTTAACCCAGGTCAGGTGGGTTTCAAAGTTGCTTTCACCATAATTTTAGCAATCAATCCACTTTCAGTCTAAAGGACACAACCCATTGATAGAGGCAATCTGAACTGAACAAATGATATAAAAATTAATTTCTAAGATGGCAAAATTAGACATTCATTTCTTGCATGATAATCTCAGAGTGTCTTAGACTCTAAGCTTTCCTTAAAGATAAAAGAGGGTAAGTACCAGTGATCACTCTGCTGATAATCTGCCCTATAAACTGGTCTCAGGGCGGTTTGTGGACCTGCAGAGTGAAGATAATGCTCTTTAGCCTCCACTGCCTCACCCTGTACTTTAGCAATGTGTAACAAGGTGATAAAATAGGACTCTAATTTAGCTGTTCCCTGCCCTGTAGCTTTGTGTCAAAGTACATTGATTTGGAATCATAAACTACGTTTAACTGATATTCCATTTATTAAACTGCTTGATTTATGGCCCTACAGGCTTGATCTTATTAACCTACTGATTTAGCCTGGGATACACTATTAACGCATTGGACATTCCATTATGTGTGATGCTTATAATTTGCATTTATTTTGTCTTTCATGAAGAAATATCCTGTTTTAGTCTGTTTTGTGTTGCTGTAACATAATACCTGGGACTGGGTAATTCATAAAGAAAAAAAGGTTTATTTGGCTTACGATTCTGGTGGCTGGAAAGTTCAAGATTGGACATCTGTTGTAGGCCTCTGGCTGCTTCCACTCATGGCAGAGGCAAAGGGGAGCTGATGTGTGCAGTGGCCATATGCTGAGAGAAGAAGCAAGAGAGACAAGGGGAAATAACAGCCTCTTTTAAACAACCAACTTTCATGGGAACTAATAGAGTGAGAACTCACTCATTTGGAAGGAGGACATTTATCTATTCTTGAGAAATCTCCTCCCCCATTACCCAAACACCTCCTGTTATTCTCCATCTCCAACACAGGGGAGATCAAATTTCAGTGTGAGCTTTGGAGGAGGCAAACATCCAAACCATAGCATACCCCTTCCCCCTTTTTAAGGAGAAAGCAAAACTAGTCATGAACTAGTGAATTGAGTTCATTGCAAGAATTCAAATATATGGTGTTTATGTATATTCAGCCCTTTCAAAAAGTATAGCATGTGAATATAGCAATGGTTTTAATTTTTGCCTGTGTGAATTTTGGTATGTAACCAGAGTTAATGAATTTATGTGTAGTATTCTAAGGTAGTGGATCACAAAATGTCGTCTATAAAGTATTAGCCCTGAGAATTGACCTTTCAAAAATGGGTTCTATGGTCAAATTTAGGAAATAGAGCAAAACTATTCCTCCATTATGGGGTTTAAGATCAGTTTATTAAAGCTCTGATAAGTCTGGCTATAAAGAACTCTATTAAACTTTATTTAACTCAGTGATCCCCAAGCTTACATGAACATGGAATTTGTTTCTTGCAAAGCCTGTTTTTTGACTTCTCACAGAACTAATGTTCCCTTAATATGCTTCAGGGTATACTGTCTGTGACAGAGACTACATTCGTTCTTCTTTTCCTTTTAGTAAGAGAACTCTTGAATTTTAGCTAGGCACACAGCTTTACAGTTGTAGACCATATTTTCCAGCTTCTTTGCAACTAATGTGGCTATGTGAATAAGTTTTTGCCAACAGAATGTGGGCAAAAGTGATGTAGGCAACTTCTGGGTCACTTCTGTAAGAGGAAGTGCTTGCCCCTCTGCTTTGTATCTTTCCCCATTCTTGCCAGCTAGAGCACAGATATATGCTGGTGACTCAACTTTGACTGTATGGTCAGGTCAGCTCTTTAGAGGATGTGGAGTAAGAACGTAAAATGACTTTGGGTCCTGGATGATGTTATGGACTAGCCAGATATCTCTGAATTGTTTCATGGAAAAGAAATAAAATTCTAGTTTGAACCATTGTAGTTTGGATGTCTTTGTTACAGCAGCTTAACTAACCTGTCACTACTCACTGCCCTAGAATTCTAGGAATTTTATACTTGGTTTAGCATAAACTTCCTAAATTTTATTGGCTTCTCTTGATAAATGTTTTTAACAAGTGATAGAGAAATTCCATGTGCTTTGGAGGAAGCTAAAAAATTAGGTTAAAAAGAAATTTAGAGTGAAGCAAAGCTGTAGACTCAGCATTAAAATATTAAGAACACTCAAATCATGAAACGTTTGCTTAGATGGAGCCAGGTTAAAGACTAGACTTTCTAATGAAAGAAGATGAGGATTCAAATGACTCATGTTATGTATAGCACCATTAATTCTTCTAAGTGTGTTTATACATAAATGTCTCAAGCTACTGAAATAAATGAATGATTATTAGCTTTAAAAAGAAAACCTTTGGGGTTTTCTGTCTGCTCAGTACTTTATTTCAAGGCTTATCCAAGACTTCTAACAGCAGACACACTGGCAACAATGTCAATTCTGACCTCAGTCAAACATAATAAGAGAAAGCAAATTGTGTTTTCTTCAGAAAAGAAAACCACAGCATATTTTCCTCCTGGAATAATTTGATTTCCTTTTGCTATAGAAAGTCCAGAAAAAATGGCTGCAAATCTACCATAAGCTCCACAAGTTGAAGCCGAATGTCTGTGATTTTACTTCCCATGATGACTTTCCTCCACTAATGCTCGGCTTTCTACTTCAGGGCCCCTGATTACTAGATGTGCTGCAAGATCTTAATGTAACTAAGCACGCTTGGCTTGGCTCTGCTTTGGGGCAATGGCATCTTGCCTGCTTCTGTGATGAATGTGTCTAGAGCTTTAGCCCTGAATACTCCAATCTCCAAGGAATAGTCAATTTTGTCTTTGACATTTATGAAAGACACCTGTGTAATGTCCGACTGTAGCCTGAATCCTTGTATCTCCACATTTATCATGGTACCTGTGTTTAGTTGCAAGCCTAGCAATGAAAAGGGGCAGTTTACTAATTGGCAATCATAACAAGCTTTGACTTTTTCATTGCAACATCTGTGAAGCAGTATGAGATTTGATCAGTGTCTAAAACCTTCATTTCATTTACTACCAGAAGCAGATCAAATTTCAGATTCTTTTTGCTGGCATTAGACTCAAGATAAATCTTTCATAAGGGTATACAGGAATTCCAAAGAAAAAGTAAAATCAATGATTTCTTAGATTTTCCTTGTTTTATGTTGAATTTCCTAAAAATGAAAAGGAATTATTTCTTGGGAGAAAGTTAAAAACTACTTGTACAGAATGAAAAACAGAAAAGGAGCCATAATACTTCGTATTTCTAGACTTCTAAAGGCTAATTTGATTCATTTTCTGTTCCTTCTTATCTAAAGATTATAATACAGTTTTTTGCAGATTATCTTGTCTCTAGAATATTCTTATTCAGCTATCAATGAAATCCAAAGGCACCTGTGGGAGTAGATTATTCTTTAAAGGATTCACACATAGTCACACAATCACTATTTACAAAACAAAAAAGCACTTGTCATCTGCCTTATAACCTGATAACATCTTTTTTTTCTTCTTTTTTTAGATGTTGTCTTGCTCTCTTGTCCAGGCTGGAGTGCATTGGTGAGATCTCGGATCATTGCAAACTCCACCTCTTGGGTTCAAGTGATTCTCCTGTCTCAGCCTCCCGAGTAGCTGGGATTATAAGCATGCACCACCATGCCTGGCTAGTTTTTGTGTTTTTAGTAGAGACAGGGTTTCACCATGTTGGTCAGGTTGGTCTAGAACTCCTGACCTCAGTTGATCCACCCCCGCTCGGCTTCCTGAAGTGCTGGGATCACAGGCGTGAACCACTGTGCCCGACCTATAACATCTTTTAAGAAGAAATTTGTGAGTCTTTGAGGTGCATGTGCTATAAAAATGCAAAATCATGGTAATAGATGATGTAAAGAAAAAAAGGTTTCTATAGAGTCCCTTTGTAAAAGAAAACAAAAACATGGGTTCCACTCAATATTGATGATAGGATACACCTGCCTCTGTCTCAGACTGCTAATTTTTCCTTTTTCTTTTTTTAATAAGCAAAAAATTCCAATCCCACCATTCCATTCCTGAAATGAGTTCTTAGTCCACTTCAGATTGCAGAATTCCTAAGAACATGGGTCACGGTCGTGCAGCTTTCTTGGTGACGAGTCTTAGTGCAGCATCACCTGTGAGTAAATGTTTAATAAACAGGTTTTTGATAATGATGTCTTTTTGATTTTAGAAAAAATCTATTATTTCAATGGAATAACTTCCTGTTGCAACTTGTTAAATAAACTGGCCAGCTACCTGAAATCCTTTCTGAAAAGAGGTACAATTTATTCAGTAAATAAAATGAGAGATCCACTCATCAATGCAACTCCTTTGCATTCTTTAACATGTCTTCAGCAGAACACCATGTTAGGCTTGTGTCATCATTTGTGTAACACTCAAATTTTACTGACCGTGGGAGGCTTAGCCTCCTGAAAACTCCCTGCTAAGTATATTTTAGGGTATGTTTAGGAAATCTCTCCTATGCACTCAGAAATAGCCTTTCTGCTCAATGATGTCCCCTATCTGAGAAAGATATCTGGGAGTGGTTGCTGCCTGTTGTCACTATACTCCTGGACCTCTAAAGCTGCAACCTGGAGGGACCAAGGAGAGTTGCATGTCCTGCAATCAACATTGGCCCAGAAAGAAGCTGTGTTCCACACAGAAAATGTTTTGCCAGCTGGACATACAGAGGTCTGCTTAGACTGTGTCTCCTATGTTCCTTTGGGAAAACAGTTTTTTCTGTTTTTGTCTGTAGCACCACTCTCCTTAGAGCTCAAACAGGAGTCTGTGAGGTCTGAGCAGGACAGCCACCATCTTGTTCCCCTCAAATCTCAGATATCTCCTGCAAAGTGCCTTGAAAAGTTCTACTCCATGCAGCCACCTTCTCTCTAGGGAAATTGGTTTGTATAGACACCTGTAGGCTACCAGTACTTCATCAGACGTGCCCAGACTCTCTGAATCCCAGCAGAGGAAACAACTTAGGCTGAGACCAAAGCCCAAAGCCCCTGTACATGCTTAACAAAAAAACACACAAAATACTGTGAAATATAAGGTCTTTCAGTGAAAAATGTCTCATATTAACTAGGTTTGTACATGCACGCTTCATTTATACTCCACATAAATTCCTAGGCTCCATGTGGTCCAATCTTGGCTTAATGCCACATTAAAGAAATTCAGTCTGGCAACCAAAAGTGATTACAAAGTAATTTCCACATTTATTGGGGCATCCTTAACTACATTAAAAGAGCCACAGGTTTGTAACGCTTAGTAACATTTCTAGAAGCTCCTTTTCTTCTTCTCCTCTGTTCTCTCATATCCTTCAGCACTCCTGGTGCCTCTGTTTATGCTAAGCCCCCAATATCCTCTCTCCCAAACTTGCCTCCATGTCTTTTACTTTTTCTTCTTCTTCTCTTCACTTTTCACCTTTCCAATTTGTTTTTTATCTTAAAACCTGGCAGTTCCTGGCAAAACTGAACTCATATTAATGAGTCCATCTTAATGAGCCAAAATGTCAGGGAAGTTAAGCAGAACAAGACAAGATCCCTTTTAGTGAGCAGAAAATGTGGGGATAAATCAATAATTTTTGCTCCTATTATACATTCATTAAACATCGATTCAGTCCCTATAATATATAGCAGGCACTATGGAGACACTGAGGACAGAAGTAAGTAAGAAATTGTGTCCAACTTCAGGATACTCAAGTTTAGTAGAGGATACAGGCATACAGACAAATGATTATAATCAGTGAGATGGGCAGAAAAACTGGGTTAGATATTAGATTGTGAGTATGATGGGCTTCAGGATATACTATCCCAAAATACGGCACCTTGGCACATTGAATATTTTCAGAAGGAATTGGAGAAACAGCATGTGCAGGAAGGTCTCTCTGACCTTGCCCCACTCTTTTCCTCTGAAACAGTTCATAAGACCCTCGTTTGAGAAGTGCCTTCCTAGACCCAGAGGAAAGGAACATCTTTATCTCCAAAGTCAAGAGACACAGAAGAATCTGAACAAGCAGGCCTTGCTAAGTTTCTCCCAGTTCACTACCATTAGATTGTACCCTTTTTGGCCTATCATATTTCTACACAACTCTCTATTCTTCATCAAACCTCATGGAATCATGAAGGACATTCAAAGTTGACATCTTTTGCTCTTCTGTTAGTGTACACTTCAGCATAAAAATACTCATGTTTCATTAGGTCTTCATTTCCTTATGGAGGGTCCTGTGTCATGTAAAACTTACATTAAGGATATTTGTATGCTTTTCATTTGTTAATTTGACTTTTGTAATAGGGGCCTCAGCCATAAACCTTGCTAGAATGGGGGTAGAAACAAACTTTTTTTTTTCTCTTTTATAGGTGACACCAAGCTTGGGTGTGCCAATAAAGGTGTTGTGAAGAAAAACTTTTCCCCCCACCTACTTAAATTCAGTGACTGTGGGTTTGTGAATTCAACTGATAAAAGACAGATTAACAGGAGAAAAGGAATACAGATTTATTGATATTTTAAATGTGTACGGGAATCATAGAAAAGAAAATTCAAAAAGTGGCTAACATATATATAAGAAGGGCATATAATTTATATACCCTTCTTAACAAATGAAAGAGGTTTTGGGCTTCAAAGGACAATAGACGGTGGGAAAATGATTAGGAAATATATCTTCCCTGCCCTTTCTATTTGCCTATTCTAAATTGCCTCAAATAATCCTTATGCCAAAATGGTATATTATGGGATGATGTATCCTGATCTCCTTCAAAGCCTCCACAGAAAAGACCTTGACCACTAAGAATAAGTCATAGCTTTTCAAGTGGGTACAGAAAGTTTTCTTAAGCCAGGTACCCAAGAGTTATCCCAGAGTCATCCCACTCCTTTATCCTCCACAAATGCTTCTAGTACTTATGGCTTAGTGAGCCTATCTGTTTAATATCTCTTTTATCCATCTGTTTGTGCCCATCCACATTTCTATTGTTTATGTTAGTGTACCCATCACTTCAAAAGTCTACAACTGCCTTCTTGCCTATAATTTGGTACTTTTTGAAAATATTTATCATATTACCTTTAGTCTAAATCAATAGTTTTCAAATTTTTTGGTCTCAAGACATTTTTACACTCTTAAAGATTATTAAAGAGATCAAAAAACTTTTGTTTGAATGCTAATAGAAATATTTACTCTATAAGAAGTTAACACTAAGAAATTTAAAAATTAAATAAAAAATTTTAAAATTAAATCTCATTTTTACATAACATATTTTTATGAAAATATATTTTATAAAATAAAATTTAGTGAGAAGTGTGACTTTTTTTTCAAATCTTTGTCATGTGTATTTTAATAGAAGACAGATGAATTATTTTTACATTCAATCTATTGTGATATCACATGTCATGTAGACACTCTAAGACTCCATGGCACACTCATAAGAAAATGAATGTGAACAGTATTACTGTGAAATAGTTTTGACCTTGCAAACATTCTAAAATGGTCTTGGGGACCCCAGGGCTTCTTAAACTACATTTTGAGAACTGCTGCTATACCTCTTTCTCAAGTACTAATCTGATTATGTTTTCCCTCTGCTTAAAATCTTTCAGAAACTCCCCTTTGCCTACAAAATAAAGCAAATGAAAAAGTGGGAAGATTCTAAGGTGACTCCTAGGTTTTGAGCTTAAGTAATTGAATAATCAAAATAGAGAATTAGAAAGAAAAAGCATGCTTTTCATAGTAATGAGGTTGATAAATTCAGATGTTTAAAGTCATGTTTTTTGAGGTAAGTACAGTATACAACAAACCATTCAGAACAATTAATGGCTTAATACAACATTTGTTTATTATTTCTTGTAAGATTGTGGGTTGGCTGGACCAAGGTATGCTGATCTTGACCAGCTTGCTCATGTTTTTGATGTCAATTGGTGGATTGGCTAGGACCTCACTGGAGCCTGATTAGTATGCCTTCCTATAATGTATTTGAACATTATTTTTTGAATTCTATTATTAATTTATTATGTGTATTTTGGAGTAACTTACTTTACTTTGTATTGTTTTCTTAGTGGTCGTTCTAGGTATTACTCTCTCTCTCTGTCTCTCTCTCTCTCTATATATATATGTAACATATAACAAATATATATAAAAGAACCATAGCCTACTGGAGTTGTGTTACCATCTTAGGAAAAGTGCTGACACTTTATTTCCATTTAAGGCTCTTTACCTTGCTCACTTTTAAAATACAATTGTCAAGTATTCCCTCTACATACATTGAACAGCACATCAGATGGTGTCATATTTTTTTAACCCTCTAATATGGTATAAGAAATTCATGAAGAGAAAAATAGTAAATGAAAATTCATGATATAAGAAATTCATGAAGAGAAGAATAGTAAATAGAATATTTACCCATATTTTTGTCCTTTTAATTTTTTCTTTCTGAAGTTTCAAGCCTTCTTCTCGTATCATACCTTATCGGTTTGGAGGGCTTTTTAAGTCAGTCTTTAAGGGTTAGTCTGCTTATCACTACTAATACTTTTAGTTTTCTTTCTCCCAATAATGTTTTTATTTTCCAATTCCTGAAAGATAGTTTCCCAGATATGGTATTTGAATTTGACAGTTTTATTTCAGCACTTGAAAAATGTTGTGCCACCCTGTCCTGGCTTCCGTGCTTTCAGATGAGAAATCTTCTGCATTCCAATTGGTGTTCCCTTGTGGGGATGTGGTAATATGTTGTTTCTCTCTCGTTGCTTTTAAGATTTTTTTCTTTGTTTTTACTCTGTGTTCATTTTTTTATTTGTGTATCAGAAGTCGATGATGTGTCTTGGCATAAATGTTCTTGAGCTTATCCTACTTGGGGCTGGCTCAGCCTCTTGAATTTGTAGGTTTATATCTTCTGCCAAATTTGGAAGGTTTTCAGGCATTATTTTTCTTAGAATAATTTTTGTTAGCCTCACATTTTTCTTCCTTTCCTTCTAAAACTTCAGTAATACAAACCTTGTGTATTTTGTCAATGACTCACAGGTCCCTGAGACTCTGTTCATTTTTTAGTCTATTTTTTTTTCTGTTCAGATTGAGTATTTTCTATTGATCTGTCCTCAAAATCACTGATTTTATTCTCTGTCATCTCCACTCTTCTATAGAGCCTATCTAGTGAAGGATTTTTGGTTATTATTTTTTTCAGCTCCAGAATTCCCATTTGGTTCTTTAATTAAAAAAAAAAACTTCATCTCTTTGCTGACATTTTTCTATTTTTCATTTGTTTTGAGAGATTTCATAATTGTTGAAGCATTTTTTAAAAAAATGATGGTGGCTTTAAAATCCATCTCAGATAATTATGATTTCTGAATCATCTCAGTTTCGGTGTCAGCTGATTGTCTTTTCTTATTCAAGTTGTGATTTTCTTGGTTTGCAATGATGAATGGTTTTTCATTGTATACTAGACATTCTGGCTATTATGTTACTTGGATCTGATTTAAATCTTCTCTTTTAGCAGGTAGTTACCCTGTTTAGGTTTAGCATGTAGCTTCTGGTTTACTTTTGTGGATTGTTGTTCAAATACAATTAGTTTTCAGAGGACTTCTAATACTATTTTGTTTTGCTTTGCTTTTCCTGTTCTGTTTGGGATCCTATTTGGGGTCTGCTGGTGGCACCCATGAGGTAGAAATTGCTTCCCTGGGCCTCCCCCAGTGTCACTAGGTGGGCAGTGGGGGGATGCTGGACCTGTAGTATGGTGAACATTCCACCTGGCCCCCTCTTCATTCACATGGTGCTAGTAAACTTCCTGCGCTCAATCTCTGCTGGTTCTTTTGTAGGAGGAAAATGCCTACTGAGGCTGCTTTCTGTGACTGGCGGAAGGTCAGGTGATATCACATCTAGGTCACTCTTTTCCACTGGGTGGAGGGCCAGAAGACACCGGCAGTCTCCTGCTGTGGTGTGGAAAGCTGGGAGACCCTGGGCCTGGGTTGTCCTCTGCCACAGGTGGAGGACTGGGAGGTATCCTGTTTGCTTTTAATGTTCCTCCTCTGTGTTCTCACAATGCCCTGCATTGGTATTCATTACATTACATATTAAACATTGAACTTTTTACAGGCATGGACTACATCTCCAATATATAAATACAATGCCTAACATGTTTCAGGCTTTCAATAACTGTTTGAGGAATGAATGAATGGTGGAATTTGACTCTACAAAAAGGAGGCTGACAACAAGAAGCCATTATAGACTTTTGAACAGAGTTTTGACATGATGAAAGTTGTGATCTAGGAAGAGTATAATATTATTATGGATGTAGTAAAAAATAAGGTGGGCTGACTCATCTTCCAGGTTGATAACTACTTTTTTCCCTCCTTTTGGGAGACTCCCACAATACTTGGTGTTTGTCCCATAGTTAAACACAATTTTATAGTTTGGAGAGTAAAACCCATAGACATATGAATCAGTAAAGTTACCAAATTAATGGAGAAAATGAACTATCATTCAAGTATTCCCAGTGAAAGGCTTAATATGCAATTGGACAATGACCAGACTACATATGACAATACAACTCTGAACCACATGCCCAGAAAGCAAAATCACAACCTTTGCAGCAATTGGACCAGAACGATCAGGACTTAGCCAATGATGTCCAAGCTTACAGAATGCTTCCAAATGAGGGTCAGTCAGAGAAAGTAAAATGTGCTCTCCAAATCAATGACATAATTTGCTCTACTTCTAGGTAGCCCAACACCAGCTTCCCCATGACAACAACCTACAATCAGGGGATACCTGAGACTTTTGGTTCACTATAAAGCTTTCCCACTTTGTGGCTTGTCTTTAAGTCTTTGCCAAATGCAAGTGATGATGACTGAGTCCCTTGATTGGCAAACTCTGAATAAATAGCCTTTGTTTATTCTCATTTGGGGGTAGATGAAATGGTCTATGAAGGTCTAAACTAGAGTAGCTATAATTAAATATAACAAGCACCATCCTGAACAATGGGCTCTCTAGACACCTTGGCAAGCTGCTTTATTGAAGTTGCTTTATATAATCTAGAGAAGTTGGTGGTGAAGAGCTATAGTGCATAAATCTGAACTCGGTTGTCATGGCTCCAAATTATTTATAGTTGGATAAATCATTGAAGCATTGTTTTTTATTAACTTGCTATCCAATATTTCATTCCCTGGAAGCTCTGCCCTTTGGTCTGGCATTAAGTTCTGTTGATTTGTAAATTAGTATGTCTTTCAGATTTTGCTTATTCTCTGTCACATTGCCACTATCCTTGTCCATGTTTTCATTATCTCATAAACAGCAATCCTCTACAGATCCCTTTGAACGACTATTCTGAATCACTGTGCATGCTATGCTAATCTTCTCCTAACTCCCATCTTAGTAACTTTCTCAAGAACGTACTCTATTTGTATACTTTAGTTGGTATTTGTGTCTTGCCTAATATAGCTCCTCTAAAGCCAATCTAGCAATCTTGTGTCCTCCTGCTGTCCTATATATTCTGGTTTCCTATCCACATAATATTTATTTCCACTTTTGTGCCTTTGCTCATTCTGTTGCTTCATCTGCAATGCCTTCTTTATTCCTTTTTATAGATCCTTGCTTAACCCATTTTATGACTCTCATTTTGTCCCTCAGTAGTCTCATTCCTTGTACCAGGTCCTTCTACTATGAGCTTACGCTGTGAACTGTGTTTTACTGTAACTTTCCAGACTAGAGTTGGCCAGAAGTGAGGCTGCAGGAGATTTGGAAAACAGAAGTGAAATCAGCAGCCATTGTACTTGGAAAGTTATCATTTGTTAGAAGCTGTGAAGACAGATGCCAAGTGCCATCAGATTCCAGTTCATCTCCATGCTTCCTCACTCCACCTCCAGCTGTCCTCCCCAGCTGCTGGTCCTCATGACCAATAGCAGCTCCTGGCCCACCACCAACTCTGTGAGTTGCTGTAAACTTACAGAGGTGGTAGCTGCAGGGTCAACAACCTTCTGGACAGTTCTACAGCAGCCCCCTTCACAGTACAACTCAGCAATGGGATGAACCTGTCCCCTAGATTCAGATATGATTGAGGAGTGGAGTAGTGGGTCTCTTTTAATGTACCAGCTGGCATCTAACACCTGGTAACATATTCTGTGACCTTTTTCTTCCTCACTTCTCACTGACTTCTTATTTTGGGGGCCCAAAATTTTATTTTATGTTATCAAATATGCCCCCTTACTCCTTATTTCTGGTATGTTTGCCAGACTCTGAATTTTTTTGTGTGTTTTTAGACACGGAGTTTCGTTCTTGTCACCCCGGCTAGGGTGCAATGGCAGTGATCTCTGCTCACTGCAGTCTCCACCTTCTGGGTTCAAGGGATTCTCCTGCCTTAGCCTCCTGAGTAGGTGGGATTATAGGCACCCATCACCACACCTGGCTAATTTTTGTATTTTTAGTAAAGACGGGGTTTTTTATGTTGGCCAGTCTAATCTCGAACTCCTGACCTCAGGTGATCTGCCTGCTCCGTCTTCCAAAGTGCTGGGATTGCAGGCGTGAGCCACCACGCCTGGTCTGAATTTTGGTATTTTAAGGATTTTTTTTTTTTTAATTTAAAACATCCTTTTACCTCATGTACTTTACTAGCAATTGAGAGCCAGGACTATGCTACAGATTTGTAGACATAATTTGTGAACTCAAATGCTTAAGATTTTGCCTTTATTTTCTTTCTGTATCTGCTCTAACCCAAGGGTGATTCATATAGAAAGCTGTTGGTGCTGCCTCAATGTTGAAGGGAGAGTACTGGAAAACAATGGATACCTTGGCTTAATGTCTCCCAATATTATCTTGACACACAGGAGTAAAATCGAAAGCTTCTCAAGGAATGAGTGGATTCTATGTCCTTTCAGTAATGCTATTTTCTTTTTTGCAAGTAAGCTTTTGATAAAAGTTGGTCAGTAGCCAATTTGAGGCTACATTTTCTGGCAAGGAACCTAAGTTCATGTGTTCTGTGTTTCTGATTAAGAGCAGATCTGTACACTTAGAAATCAACTGAGCAAAGCCATATGAGCAGAAGATAGGTTTGACATTCTCTTACAAATATTAGAAAATTAGCTTCTTTGCCTGAACAGATGATCACCAAATCTTTGTCTTCTAAAAAAAAAAAAAGCATTTTCTTTTGAGAAAAAGAAATATTCCACTTTCTCCATTTTTTCTTTACTATTTTCTTTCCATAGAGAAAGGATTACTGGAGATAACTGTTCTGACTTCTAACTTGTATAGGTTTTAGATCTCCCAATACCCCAAACTCTCGAAATTACTTTTTTAAAAACAGTATCATGCAAGAGATTTAATTGAAATTACTTTTTAATTAAAACTGGGAGCCACATTTGGTACGTTTGGAAAGCATGATGTTTCACACTCTCCAAACATGTAGTTAGGTAAGTCAGTAACAGAGAGAGCAGAGATTTGAGAGCCTTGAAAAATGAAGAAAAAACCTCAAAATACAGTGCTAATTTCTGTATAACTGTTTTCTAAGAAACATCTCGGCTTTTCTGTGTTCTTCTGTGCAAACAGGGCCCATCAAATAGACAGTGGGGATGGTTGCACAACATTGTATTAATGTCACTACTTTTTGTCACTAATTTTAATTAATGTCACTAATTTTTTACTTAAGAATGGTTAAAATGACAAATTTAATGTTATACGTGTTTTACTGTAATAAAAACAACTCAAAAAATAAAGAGGGCACATCTACCCATAGAAGAGTCTTGAATAAATTTAAGAAGGCCAATGGATTGGTGACTTATATGATGACAGAAGGAATAAACAGGACACTATTCACAAGAAATAAAGCATTTGAATATACTACTGTTTTATGAGCAAAGACTGATTTTTAGGTTACTAATTTGAAGAGGTGGGCTGATTTTCCTTTTCTTCATTTCTAGTTTGAAGGTCCTGATGTTTATAGATACAGAATTCACTCACTTATTCATTGATTGTTTTTTGTCCTCAGAAAATACTATGTCTAAGAATACATTATTCTATTTTAGGAAAGAATATAATAACAATAACTTAAAGATAATGTACCTAAAAAGATTAAGATATGAAAATTACATGAAGTCAATAATCTTCATGGTTTTGAACATGTTGATGTGTCATAATCTGAGATTCCTAAAGGAAAGACTATCTTTTTAAACATTCATAGTGTTCATTTCTTTACATTTCTATTTTTATTTAGTAATTGTCTTCTCATAATCTGGAGACAAACTTTACTTATATCACACAGGTAACTTTATAATGAATGAAAAACCACAAATATGACATAAAGCTTTAAAGTATACCATATTAAAGATCTAAAATTGACACTCTAACATCACAATTAAAAGAACTGGAGAAGCAAGAGCAAACACATTCAAAAGCTAGCAGAAGGCAAGAAATAACTAAGATCAGAGCAGAACTGAAGGAGATAGAGACACAAAAAACCCTCCCAAAAATCAATGAATCCAGGAGTTGGTTTTTTGAAAAAATCAACAAAATTGACAGACCGCTAGCAAGACTAATAAAGAAGAAAAGAGAGAAGAATCAAATAGATGCAATAAAAAATGATAAAGGGGATATCACCACGGACCCCACAGAAATACAAACTACCATCAGAGAATACTATAAACACCTCTACGCAAATCAACTAGAAAATCTAGAAGAAATGGATAATTTCCTGGACACTTACACTCTTCCAAGACTAAACCAGGAAGAAGTTGAATCCCTAAATAGACCAATAGCAGGCTCTGAAATTGAGGCAATAATTAATAGCCTACCAACCAAAAAAAGTCCAGGACCAGATGGATTCACAGCTGAATTCTACCAGAGGTACAAGGAGGAGCTGGTACCATTCCTTCTGAAACTATTCCAATCAATAGAAAAAGAGGGAATCCTCCCTAACTCATTTTATGAGGCCAACATCATCCTGATACCAAAGCCTGGCAGAGACACAACAAAAAAAGAAAATTTTAGAACAATATCCCTGATGAACATCGATGCAAAAATTCTCAATAAAATACTGGCAGACTGGATTCAGCAGCACATCAAAAAGCTTATCCACCATGATCAAGTGGGCTTCATCCCTGGGATGCAAGGCTGGTTCAACATTCGCAAATCAATAAACGTAATCCAGCATATAAACAGAACCAAAGACAAGAACCACATGATTATCTCAATAGATGCAGAAAAGGCTTTTGACAAAATTCAACAGCCCTTCATGCTAAAAACGCTCAATAAATTCGGTATTGACGGAATGTACCTCAAAATAATAAGAGCTATTTATGACAAACCCACAGCCAATATCATACTGAATGGGCAAAAACTAGAAAAATTCCCTTTGAAAACTGGCACAAGACAGGGATGCCCTCTCTCACCACTCCTATTCAACATAGTGTTGGAAGTTCTGGCTAGGGCAATCAGGCAAGAGAAAGAAATCAAGGGTATCCAGTTAGGAAAAGAAGAAGTCAAATTGACCCTGTTTGCAGATGACATGATTGTATATTTAGAAAACCCCATTGTCTCAGCCCAAAATCTCCTTAAGCTGATAAGCAACTTCAGCAAAGTCTCAGGATACAAAATTAACATGCAAAAATCACAAGCATTCTTATACACCAGTAACAGACAAACAGACAGCCAAATCATGAATGAACTTCCATTCACAATTGCTTCAAAGAGAATAAAATACCTAGGAATCCAACTTACAAGGGATGTAAAGGACCTCTTCAAGGAGAACTACAAACCACTGCTCAGTGAAATAAAAGAGAACACTAACAAATGGAAGAACATACCATGCTCATGGATAGGAAGAATCAATATCATGAAAATGGCCATACTGCCCAAGGTTATTCATAGATTCAATGCCATCCCCATTAAGCTACCAATGAGTTTCTTCACAGAGTTGGAAAAAACTGCTTTAAAGTTCATATGGAACCAAAAAAGAGCCCGCATTGCCAAGACAATCCTATGTCATAAGAACAAAGCTGGAGGCATCACGCTACCTGACTTCAAACTATACTACAAGGCTACAGTAACCAAAACAGCATGATACTGGTACCAAAACAGAGAAATAGACCAGTGGAACAGAACAGAGTCCTCAGAAATAATACCACACATCTACAGCCATCTGATCTTTGACAAACCTGAGAGAAACAAGAAATGGGGAAAGGATTCCCTATTTAATAAATGGTGCTGGGAAAATTGGCTAGCCATAAGTAGAAAGCTGAAACTGGATCCTTTCCTTACTCCTTATAAGAAAATTAATTCAAGATGGATTAGAGACTTAAATGTTAGACCTAATACCATAAAAACCCTAGAAGAAAACCTAGGTAGTACCATTCAGGACATAGGCAGGGACAAGGACTTCATGCCTAAAACACCAAAAGCAACGGCAGCAAAAGCCAAAATTGACAAATGGGATCTAATTAAACTAAAGAGCTTCTGCACAGCAAAAGAAACTACCATCAGAGTGAACAGGCAACCTACAGAATGGGAGAAAATTTTTGCAATCTACTCATCTGACAAAGGGCTAATATCCAGAATCTACAAAGAACTCAAACAAATTTAGAAGAAAAAAACAAACAACCCCATCAAAAAGTGGGCAAAGGATATGAACAGACATTTCTCAAAAGAAGACATTCATACAGCCAACAGACACATGAAAAAATGCTCATCATCACTGGCCATCAGAGAGATGCAAATCAAAACCACAATCAGATACCATCTCACACCAGTTAGAATGGCAATCATTAAAAAGTCAGGAAACAACAGGTGTTGGAGAGGATGTGGAGAAATAGGAACACTTTTACACTGTTGGTGGGATTGTAAACTAGTTCAACCATTATGGAAAACAGGATGGCAATTCCTCAAGGATCTAGAACTAGATGTACCATATGACCCAGCCATCCCACTACTGGGTATATACCCAAAGGATTATAAATCATGCTGCTATAAAGACACATGCACACGTATGTTTATTGCGGCACTATTCACAATAGCAAAGACTTGGAATCAACCCAAATGTCCATCTGTGACAGACTGGATTAAGAAAATGTGGCACATATACACCATGGAATATTATGCAGCCATAAAAAAGGATGAGTTTGTGTCCTTTGTAGGGACATGGATGCAGCTGGAAACCATCATTCTTAGCAAACTATCACAAGAAGAGAAAACCAAACACCGCATGTTCTCACTCATAGGTGGGAACTGAACAATGACATCACTTGGACTCGGGAAGGGGAACATCACACTTCGGGGCCTATCATGGGGAGGGGGGAGGGAGGAGGGATTGCATTGGGAGTTATACCTGATATAAATGACGAATTGATGGGTGCTGACGAGTTGATGGGTGCAGCACACCAACATGGCACAAGTATACATATGTAACAAACCTGCACGTTAGGCACATGTACCCTAGAACTTAAAGTATAATAATAAAAAATAAAATAAAATAAAATAAAATAAAATAAAATAAAATAAAATAAAAAAACATTGTAAAGAAAAAAAAAATAAAGTATACCATATTATTTCTGCAGACATAAACTTTTCCTTAAAGCAATATCCCTATTCCTCTGTGATACCTGGATACAAAATGTTCTAATTTTATATGATTAAAAATGCATCACCATTTTGATTATCTGGAGATGCAACTATTATATCTTTTAGAAAGGAAACTATCTTGGTTTATAGCAAGAAAAATAACAAAATAGCAATAAAAATACTACTTGTATTTTTTAGTTGTGTTTAATGTGAAGTTTTGAGACTCAGTGGCTGATGTCTTTTGAAAATCTTGATCTGCCAATTCCATAATATTGAGCTGTGTTAAAACAAATAAAAGAAGGTGAAGGCTAGAAAATTATCTGTTAATGAGAACTAAGTGCTCAAACTATTTGAGTTCATAAAATTAAAATATTAGAACAATCACCTTTTTTTCCTCCCTGAATAAGTAGCATGTTTTATTACTATTCCTCTTACTCAAATTGTCTAGGCTATTTTTAATCTTCAATCTTCTTCAATCTTCTAGGGTAGACATCATCATGCAGAATGTACACATACACACCCCAATAGAATATTCAAACTTTATTGTATTGTCAAGATGTGGTTTGTAACAAACTTGTTGATACGATTTTATATTTTCTTCAGACATCACTCTGTGGTAAACCAGGTTTTTTTGGCCACAGCAGTATCCCCTGCTAAGAGCTAAATAAGCCATAGTATGGAGAAGTCTGCCTGGAATTTGGCTGTTTAATTGTTTTCAGGTGTTTGCATTAGAATGGGTATGAACCCCTAACTAGTCAGCTGTACAAAGGTCAGGGTTGGAATCCAGGTCCTGTTCTCATAGAGTTAAAACAGTCCCTCAGCAGCCTGAGTTCCGAGGAGTCTTTGTTTCTTGGGGAAATAAACTATTGCTTTGAAGGCAAACAAAGTTCTTTCAAGAAAAAAACCCTCTCTCCACCTCATTTATACTTCTACATTCTCTTTTTTCTTGGCATTTCTTAGAGCCCTGCAAGAATCCAAGTAAATAAAGCTAAACTTTCACTACTGAAAAACAGCTTCTAGACAACTCATGTATCATACACTTTATATCCTTGCATAGATTCTCCAAATCTAGTCTCTGAGGTAGGTATATTATACCATATACTATTATGCAAGCAAGGAAAGGGGCTCAGAGAGAAATAATTTGCTAAACATCCCAGGGAAAATATGTGATCCGGTAGGAATGTGAACACTGGTGTTTCTGACTCCAAAATCTATGCTCTTTTTACTTTGAGGTTGCTGAGTTAAATTTTCACCTGGACCTATGGTTGTGTGTTGGCATAGGACTTGCTGGAGATGTTAGCATGGAAGATCTGTAGTATGGGAACTATTTTCCCCAATGAAAATTAAGACATACTTATGAGACACAAAGATTAGAACTGAACTGTTCCAAGAAATTCAGAGTGTGGTTCATTCCAGAAAAGATCACTTTGTTCAGAGACGGAGACAAGAGATATTTGTATTATGTGATTATGTCTTTCGGCAGTGGTAAATGCAAATGTGGTTTTGTTTGGATAGTAGAAGTCAGTTATGAAGGCCTGCTTCCCCAAACTGCCACAGAATCATGAATCACACTTTGTACAATGGATGGGTCCCTCTTTCTAGGGAGTACTGTATTGTTTTATTCACACTTCTTTAGTGCAGGAGTGCATTATGTTACGTGTGGATGTATGGCACTAGATGTATTAAAGTGTTCATTAAATTTTACTTCCATGTAGTTATCTTTCTCTTAATTACGTGTTATGGCAATATTTATTGACATTTGGAAGTGTTAGAATCATTGAAAATATAATCTTCAAAATTTTAATCATGTTAACATATGATACAGAGAGATAAGGTTACATTGAAAAGACTATGGATTCCATTCCAATAATATAAGTAATAGTTTTCACTAGATCTAGTCAGTGTAAAAAATGTCTAGAAAAAGATAAAAAATGATTTTTAATCCCATCAACCAGATATTGATGTTACTTGGCATATTGATAAAGTTATTTAAAAGACAGCTTTATATGTGTATGACAAATAAGGGAAGAAATAAATGTTTGATATTTAATATCATTCATTGTAGGGAACTAAGGTATATAATATCACTATATTCTAGCGTTTCTTGGAAGAATAACAAAACAATTATATTTATAAATATACATTTTCAAGAAACGAAAGCATAGTTTCCATTTAAAGTATATACTGAAAACCTGATTTCATTTAGCAATCAGGATTATGAATCCATAATCTTGAAGTCATGGTAAAAACATGGCCCCTTTCCCCAGCCCCAACAGAGATCCTGCTCCAATGACTAATGGTTTATTTTGCTTCCTGCCTAAAAACAGCTAGAAAATGAAACCATACAGAACAAAGTTGAAAAGTATAATTATGTAGCAGATTGTATTTTCAAAACATGGTTGCAAAATAAATCCTGTCCTGCTTCCCCATTAAAAGGTGGAGTTTAATTCTTTCCCTCATCTTGAATTTGGGTGGGATTATAACTGCTCCCACAAATAGAAAGCAGTTGAGGTGACTTTGCATGAATTCTGATACTAACTCAGAATAGGCCATAAGATTCTATATGGCTCTCCTAGGATACTTGCTCCAGAGGCAGTCAGACCATGTGTGCTGATCAGCTGCCCTGGCACTGCTGTGCTGTGAGGAAGTCCAAATTAGTCCACATGGAGAGACCACATAGAGAAGCATCGAATCTGCATGGACAGAGAAACATTAGCTGTCATTAGCTCAGATGATTCAGCTCTCCATTGTTCCCACTCCACCTACTGTGGACTGCAAATGAGCAACTCTCAGTCAGAACCATAAACGGAGCCCTTTCTGAATTTTCGACCTATAGAAATAATGAAAGATAATAATAGTTGTTGTTTTAAGTGACTATCTTTTGGTGTCACTCATCATGTAGCAGTAGACTAATGGAGCAGAATTTGATGCAGAAATGGAGTGCTAACATAACAAAACCTACGGTGGTCTTGGGCTTTGGACTGGGCAGTGGACAGAATCCTTTAGAAGAGACTTAGTGAAATCCCAGAGCCTAGGGAGGGTGTCAGTGAGAGCTCGAAGGATCTTGAGGAGAGTGTCAGCAGAAGCCTAACGGATCTTAAAGGCTGTCTGCGAGGGCTTAATGCAAAGTGAAGAAAATGTAACAGGAAGTTAGAAAAAAGAGAACCCTTGTTATGTAGTGAGAGAAAATTTAGCAAAATTCTTGCCTGTATGAATGCAGAACATAGTTCATGTGCCTAATGAACTCAGTGGTTCTCTAGCTTATGAGATTTCCAGGTGGAATGTTGAAGGATCAATCTGGCTTCTTACTGCCCATGACATAATGAAAGGAGAGTGATAAACAAAAGAACAAATTATTCCATTTCCAGTGGAATTTATAGAAAATGGAAAAGGTTCAGAGCAGTAATTTCAGACAACAAACTGTTTTCAAAAATGGACTTTAAGACAAAGATTTAAGGGCTAGATAGGACCAAAATATTCTTTGTAAAACTCAGAAAGTTCTAAGTCCTCATATAATACATGCAACACAGGAGAGGCCCTAAGCCAGAACCACCCAGATGAGCCTACTCTAAATTCTTGGCCCACAGAAACTATAAAAGATAATAAAATGATTGTTGTTGTTTTAAACCGCTTTAATTTGGAGTGGTTTTTAAATAGAAGTAGATGACTGGAACATATTCAAAAGACAAGAATACTGTGTAAAGTCATAACTACTCATTTCTAATTTTAAAAATGATTTTGCCCCCAGGGAGTAGGGCAAACATTTTTTTCAGGTATGTGAATATTAAATCAATGCAATATGTCCTATTTTAGTTCCAAAGAGAAAAATTAAAAAAATATGAAAACCTTCTGCTTAAAGGTTAAGCCACATTTTATTTAAATGCTGAATAATATATATGTTCCTTTCTTTATGAAACCGTCATTAAAGCAGGATGGAAATATTTTTAGACTGGAGAATTAGCCTTTTTCACTGTAAGTGCTGCAATATATGACATCCCTTTTCAGAAATATGAGTGTTACAGAGGGCCAATGAAAATCATTTAATTAAGCATTTAATTTTCACCCAGAAGCGAAAGTTCCCACAAGTGAAGTTTTTCACCATGTGAGCTTGTACAATGACATGTTGAGAAAAATGAGCGTAATTTTCTTTTACATAAAATAAAAATGAATGTGACTGACACTTTGCCTTTAATCAATGATACATACATATCAATTTATAGCAATTTAAATAAAGGCCACCAATGAAATTTACATCGTGTGCACAGTTTAAATACTTGGATAAAGGATCATATTGTAGGACACTGTTATATTCAGAAGCTTCTATAGGCTTTTCCTTTACCACTTTTTCCTCTCCTTCTCCTTTGCTTCTTTTTTCTCCTTTTCCTTTTTTCCTTTTCTTCATCCTTCTTCTCCTCCTCCCTTCTTCATTTGTGATTTTAAAAGATCATTTTCTTTATTGTTGGTCAGAATATTACTTCCCTTTTCTTTGGCTTATTTATCATTTGTATTTATATAAAGTGCTTACTCTAGTGGCTAGCTATATTCAAGAAGAAAATCATTGTGTTTAAAATTGGTGACATGGGTAATTATTCCTGACTTTAGGGAGTTCACATTTTACTGTGGGAAATAGTCATGTATTGAGCTTATCATAGTATTCTCCTATACATATAAGTCAAATGAATAATGTGCTTGAGACCACAGAAAAGGGAGTGATTAAAATTTTGGGGGTGATGATAGAGTTTGAACAGTGGTGTGCTAAAGCTGGCTTGTACTTGTTTGTGAGAACTGGATTTGCATATAGTTTTTTTTTTTTAAGATTAAATGATAGTTTGTTTAAAAAGAATTAAAACAGAAACTCTAAATACCAGTGTGTACATTGTACCCATTTAAATGATTTACAAGAATGACTTTTTCTCAAAAAAAAAAAAAAAACAAAGAAAAAAGAAAAAAGAATGACTTTTTCATATATATTAAGACCATACTGCCTAGTTTATCAAAAGTTGTTCAAGGAGAAATCTACTCCAAATTGCATACAGTATTGTCATTTTAAAGAGACGACATTCCAAACATGCAACAGTGTCACTGGTAATGACATTTTGAAATGAGTCTTCATTCTATTATTTGACTATAAACAGGAGAGAAAGCAAGATAAGTTGAGAATTTGTTCTAAAGTAGAATGGATGTTGTCATCATCTACACCCCACTTCACTCTTCTGCTGCCATTTTTAGCAAATACTCCTTGTTGATTTTGAAGGGTTTCCAGCTGTCTTCCCTGGGCACCTCTTCTTTTGTGGAGGTTGACAGATGGTTCATTCCATTCTGCTACTAAGAAGTGCATGGTGCTACAGTGATACTTCATTGTGACCTGGCTTAAATTCTTCAGAATTTCTGATTTATGCCAAAGCCTTTTTCATTACTCATCCAAAGAAATACAATAGCTTGCCAATTCAAGGGTCACAGGTAAAACAGTACCTGGTGAAACCAACAGTAATTCTTTCTTTCCAGAGTCCAGTGTTTCTTGGGCATCTCTACAACCACACAGTGGTGGAAGGGATGCTCTCTGATACCACCCTCTAGCAGATCTTTTTCAGTTAATATTACTTCGTCTCCCACATATTCATATTTAGCCAGTTCCCTGATCAGCCACAGATACCACTGGAGTCAGCAGTGATGGCAGGGTGGATCACAAATGTAACCATTTTCTTCTTTTATTTTTCTTCACTTTATGGAATAGGCCCCTATACTTGAACGGCAGGAGGAGGTGGTTCCTTATTCATGACCCAATGAGTCTCAGTGAGTGATAGAGGTGCTTCAGTGGAGCTGTGCCGAGAGTTATGCCCGAGTGTCATTTATCATGGAAGAGATGGCTTTTGAACTGAGCTTTACAAGATAAGTAGATTGGTGGAAAAGTAATTGTGGTCTTTGCCATTACTTTTTTAAAAAATCAAAATTTAAAAAAAAAAAAGGGCAAAAACCGCAATTACTTTTGCAACAAAATAATAGAAGGGTTTTTGCCAGGATGAAAGGGAGAGTGGACTGGGGAAAGGTAGTTATATTGTTTGGACAGTTGTTCCCTCCAAATCTCATGTAGAAATGTGATTCCCAAGGAACCTGGTGGGAGGTGACTGGATCATGGGGGTTGATCCCGCATGAATGGTTTGGTTGTTGAAGAGTCTAGGACCTCCCCACCCTTGCACTCTTGCTTGCTCCCACTCTTGCCATGTGACATGTCTGCTCCCCTTTTGCCTTCTGCCATGATTGAAAACTTCCTGAGACCTCACTAGAAACCTAGCAAATGCATGCTCCACGCTTCTTGCACAGCCTGCAGAACTATGAGCCAATTAAGCCTCCTTAGCCTCAGGTATTCCTTTATAACACTGCAAGAACAAACTAATACAGGTAGCCTAGGTAATAATAATGGTATCATTTACTGGGTGCATACTGTGCTCTAGATACTGTGCTAATGAAGCACTTCCATGCACTACTGAGAAGTGAAGCCAGCTGGACTTCCTGCATTGAGTGGGGACTTGGAGCACTTTTCTGTCTAGCTAAAGGATTGTAAATGCACCAATCAGTGGTCTGTGTCTAGCTAAAGGATTATAAACACAGTAATCAGCCCTCTGTAAAAACACACCAATCAGCACTCTGTGTCTAGCTAAAGGATTGTAAACACACCAATCAGCACTCTGTAAAATGGACCAATCAGTGCTCTGTAAAATGGACCAATCAGCAGGACATGGATGGGGCCAAATAAGGGAATAAAAGTGGCCACTGGAGCCAGCAGTGGCAGCGCCCGGGTCCCCTTCCATGCTGTGGAAGCTGTGTTCTTCTTGTGCTGCTGCTTACTCTGTAGGTCTACACTACCTTTATGAGCTGTAACACTGAACGCCAGGGTCTGCGGCTTCATTACTGAAGTCAGTGAGACCACGAACCCACCGGGAGGAACAAACAGCTCCGGATGCACCGCCTTTAAAAGCGTAACACTCACTGCAAAGGTCTGCCGAGTCACTCCTTAAGTCAGGCGGGACCACAAACCCACGGGAGGGAAGAAACTCCGGACACATCTGAACATCTGAAGGAACAAACTCTGGACACACCATCTTTAAGAGCTGTAACACTCACTGCAAAGGTCCCCTGCTTCTTTCTTGAAGTCAGCTAGACCAAGAACCCACCAGAAGGAAAGAACACACTATCATACTTAAGCATGGAAACAGTCCTGTGAGTTAGGTATTACCAACCTCATTTTTACATAGAAAATAAAGACTCTGGGATTTGAAATAATCTCTGTCAGACTCCAAAGGTTTACCACTGTACTTTACTGCCTCATAAGCAAATAAGTGGATGTGGGGAAATTTGTGGGATGGACTAAGTTTAACAACACTCATTATTTTCTTTGTCTCCGCTTTGACATAGCTTGCAGTTTTCTAAAGCTAGGTGTAAATTTCTCTGACTGGGGCAGTTATTCTTCAGGAAAACTCTTTACTGAGACCTCTGTCTTATAGACTCATATGACCTTTGAGAATAATTTTTAGTTTATTCAGAATATTAAATTTAAGGACAGCACTGAGGGATAAAAACAATTGACACTGTGACCTGCCTAGTGTTTTGGACAGGGAAGGTTAGGCGGCCTTCAAAGAAGGGAAAGGAGTTAGAAAATGATAACTGTCAGGGATAGCCTGAGAGAAGATAGGGCAGCATATATCATTAAAAAGGGATTAATATCTAGAATATACAAGGAACTATTGCCAATCAGCAAGGAAAACACAGGCAAAGTGCATGAATAAACAATTCACAGAAGGGAAAATATATCCAAATGACCAATGAATATATGAAGAGATGCAAAACCTTACTAGAAATCAGAAAAATGCAAATGAAACAACCCAGCCTCTGGTCTCCCCACCAAAAATACATCACAATTTTGGTTAAACTAATAGCCAGTGCTTATATTATTAAGACTGTATAAATATTCACATCTATGATTATATTTTATTTGATTCATATCTTTCAAAAACAGCTTTATTGAGGTATAATATACAGCACAATACTTTGCACATTTAAAGTGGAAAACTTGATAAGATTTGGTGTATGTTTACCCCCATGAAACTATTACCACAATGAAGACATTAAATTGCTAATTCCTCAACAGTTTCCTTATCTGCCTTTGTAATCCCTTTTTACTGTCTGTCACCCTTTAGGCAACCACTGATATGCTTTTTGTTGTATTGATTAGTTTGCATTTTCAAGAATTTTGCATAATGCAATCACATGTAGTCCCCATGCTGCTGCGCTTCACAGTAATTTTATTTTTTTAATTGCTGAATTGTGTTACACTGTATGGATGTACTACAGTTTGTTTATCCCTTCATTCACCTATTGGACATTTGAGTTGTTTCCTGTTTTTGGCCATTACAAATAAAACTGTTATGAACATCCATGCACAAATCTTTGTATGGGCATATGTTTTCATTTCTCTTGGGTAAGTACCTAGGGGTGAAATGGTTGTATCATATGGTAGGCAAATGTTTAACTTTTTAAGAAACTACCAAAATGTTTTCCAAAGTGGTTGTATTATTTTGTATTCTTATCAGCAGTGTAGGAGAGCTCCGATTCTTCTACATCCTCACCAATGCTTCATAATGGCAGTCTTTTGTCTTTTTAACTTTAGACATTCTAATCAGTGTGTTTTTGCATCTCATTGCAATTTTAATTTGTGTTGCTCTATGACTAATGGCATAATGATATGTAATTTACAATATATATTATATATTACAAATACTTGCAAATATGTATTACTATATATTTACAAGTACATATTTTCAAATGTATTATCAATAAATTATTACATATTTGTAATACATAATATATTATATATAATTTATGTTGCCCTAATGACTAATAACATCTTTTCACGTTACTTGCCATCTATGTATCTTTTTTAGTAAAGTGTAGGTTGAAATTGTTTGCTCATTTAAAAATTTGGATATTAAAAATTTCCTTATGGTTGAGATTTAAGTTCTTGATATATTCTGAAACAAGTCATTTATGACATCTATGATTTAGAAATATTTTATCCCCTGTTTGTGGCTTGTCTTCATTCTCTTCGGAAAAAACTTTTGAAAAGCAAAAGTTAAAAATTTTGATAAAGTCCATTTTATTACTTTTTTCTTTTATAGATTGTGTTTATGGTGGTGTATCTAAGAAATCTTTGCCTAACTAAAGATCACAAATTTTTTTTCCTATGTTTTCTTGTAGAAGCTTTATACCTTTTTATTTACACTTAGGCTTAAGATTCTTTTGGATTAATTTCCATATATAGTATGAGATATAAATCAAAGCTCTTCTACTTATGGATAACGATGGGCTATAGGACAGGCTACCCCAAAATATGGCACTGTACCATTTGACAAAGCAGCAGAACCAGGCCACAGAAACTAGAAAGAATTACCCTCACTCTTTCTCCCCTGAAGCAGGCCATAAACTTAGCTGACTTCCCCTGAAAATATGTCATAATATCTGATTCCAGAGGGGTTCTCCCTATACCCAGAAAAAAAGAATACCCTTATCTTTGAAGGCACAGAGACATCAATAAGAATCTAACAAACAGGATTTGTTAAGTTCCCCCCAGTTTATTACCATTAGACTATATCCTTCAGTTCTTCAATCATCTTCTGCGTGACTGTCTGTAAAATACACAGGTTGCATAAAAATACACAGATTTCCCCATTTCTTTGGGTCTGCATTTCTGAAGGATCCTGTGTCACATAGAACTTACAAAAATTTTTATGCTTTTCTCTTGTTAATCTGTCTGTTGTTACAGAAGTTTCAGCTGTGAGCCTAGTGATGGGTGAGGAAAGTTATTACTTTTCCCCCCTACCATTGTCAGTTGTTCCAACATTACTTGTTGAAAAGACTTTCTATTCTCCACTGTTTCCTTTCCATTTTTAAAAAATCAAAATCAGTTTCTGTATAAATGTGGGTCTACTTCTAGCTATCTATTCTACTCCATTAGTCTATTTATGTATCTTGACACCAATATCATGTTGTCTTTACTGTGTGTGTGTGTGTTTTTGCCTGTCACAACAAAGTTTATTATGAAAATAAGCTGGTGTGGGGACAAGAAAATAGACAAATACATTTTGGTTGGATGACCCAGGAGAAGCAGTGCAGCTTCTTCATATTGATGCCATACTTCCTAAGGGCAGGAGTCAAGATTTCCATGGTTCAGGTGTATGGGTGGTCTTTGCTTTTGTTTCATGAGCTGTTAGGAGCTTTGCCCTTCATTTCGTAGTGCTATAAAGCATAGTTGGCAATACCTGAGATGAATTTCTGGACAGCTAAGGAGCTGGACTGAATTATTTGTGAGTCTGAGGTCTCAAAGCCAGGATGGCTTAGGTAGTAACCAGTTACTGCCTGTGGATTGGTAGATGTATAATACTCCAGCTGCATCAGGAAGTCAGTCAGAGGCCTGACAGACACTTCAGTCCGCCAACCCCAGCCTCCTTGCTGTCCCCATAGGGCTGGCCTTGTTCTCTGTGGCTGTGGGAAGCATAGCAGGGCTGAGACAATAGAAGCCTGCATTCTCAGTGAAGCATTTTACTGTAGCCTTATGATGAGTTTTGAAATGAGGAATTGTTAGTCTATCAACTTTTTTCTTTTTCCAAATTGTTGTTGCTATCCTAGGTCCTTGGCATTTACAGTGAATTTTAGAATCAGCTTGTAAATTTCTTTAAAAATTCCTGGTCAGATTTTTCATTGAATTTCATTAATCTATAGACCAATTTGGGAGAATTGATACAAGATACATTTCTTTACTTAATTAGGTCTTTAATTTCTCTCAAGAATATTTTGAAGTCTTTAGTGTACAAGTCTTTGACATGTTTGATCAGATTTATTCCTAGTTCATCTTCTGCCTCTTTAAGTTAGTAATATGCATTTGTGTTTCCTTCATGTCTTTTTAGGACTTGACAGTTTATTTCATTTTACTGCTGAATGGTATTTCAGTTGTCTGGATGTACCAGTTTATTTATCCATTAACCTACTGAAGGACATCTTGGTTGCTTTAGTTTTAGCAATTATGAATCAAGCTGCTATAAACTTTTTCATGCAAATTTTTATGCAGACATATGTTTTCAGTGGATAAATACCAAGGATCGTGATTGCTGGATTGTATGGTAAGAATATATTTAGTTTTGTGGAAAACTGAAAAACCATCTTCCAAAGTGGTTGTACCATTTTGCATTCCCTCCAGCAGTGAATGAGAGTTCCTGTTGCTCCGTATTCTCATTAGCATTCAGTGGTATTGATGTTTTGGATTTCAGCCATTTTAGTAGGTGTATAGCAGTGTCTCGTTGTTTTAGTTGCAATTCCTGAATGTTGTATGATGTTGAACATCTTTTCAAATGCTTATTTGCCATCAAGACTTTTTTTTACGGCCCATAATATGGTGTGTTTTTTGTGCACTTGAAAAGAGTGTGTATTATGCTTTATGCTTTTGTTGGATGGAGTGTTCTCCCAAAGATTGCTGTGTTTTGCCATCTAATGTCCAGTGTCTTGAAAACCATTGTTTCATATAATTTGTCTTTTTTTGTTTGTTTCAGATGGTAGAGTAAGAGGCCTAGTCTCTGTTAATCCATCTTGGCTGGAAGCTGAAGGTCTCTTTTGTAAACTTTTTCTTTCACTTCAGTAAATATTTACTGGTTTCCTTAGTTTTCTTTGTACTTATCACTAATTTATCCTCAAATTTAATGTTAGAAATATGAATTTCCTCTTCATATATTCAGACACATCATGTAATTTATCATTTTAATATTTTCCTTAGGGCCAACCTTTCTGAAGCTTTCCTTTCTCCTCTTTCAATGTAGACAAGCTGCTGTCTTTGTCTCTCCTACATGGTTGTTGTCCTAGGATTTCTGTTAACTAATATTCTACACATTTACTTCTTCACTCTCTGGTGTTTTCTGGGCCTCTTATATTCCTTTACTTGGTTTACTCTCCAGTTGCCGTGGAATACATCTTCTAGTAGCTTCTTAGAATAGATGCATGAGAGGTACATGTTTTGAGAACTTGTAGGACTGAAAATACCTTTATTCTACATTCCTATTTGCTTTCAAACTTGGATGGTTATAGAATTCTAGGTTGGAAATTAATTTCCCTCAGAATTTTAAGATATTGTGCCCTTTTTTTGCTAGAGTTAAGTATTGCTATTGAGAAGTCTGATTACATTCTAATTTCCTTTTCTTTTTTTGTTTGCATCTGTTTTACTCTTTGGAGGCTTTTAGGATCTTTTCTTTATTCTTAGTATCATCAAATTTTTCATTGATTCCCAGTACTAAAAATTTTTTAAATCTAAAAATTCATATTTAATTTCTGCAATCATAATTTTAATTTTTCAGAAGTTTTTTCTCTTTTAATGTTTCTTTTTTATTATACTCTATTCTTATTTCATGAATTTAATATCCTCTCTTATCTCTTTGAGGATATTAATTTCATTGTTTAAAAGTTTTAATTTTTTCTCTGTATGGACTATTTCCTCTGAGCTCCATTTTTATTAATTTTTTTCATAATCATCCATATCAAATATATGTATATTTTCAAATATCTGGTAAATTTTGCCTGTTCTTAGTTAAGAATGAGGGCTTAAAGAGATGAGTGCAAGCTGTGTGTGTGCATGTGTGCATGTGTGCATGTGCATATGTGTGTGTGTTTGTGTATGTCTGAAGGGTCTGCCAATTGAGGATCTTCTTTTTAGGCTGTTTTGGTGGGGGAGCATGCTGCCTTGTTGTTCATACTTTGTGTGATTCTTTTCTTTATACATGGTCAGTTTTCTCAGATGGAAATTGCTTACCTTCCTGTCTAGAGGTTATAAGGCTCACTGCCAGCACATAAGGAGTCAAGTCAGGGAGGGCTCAAGTAGTCTAGAATTTTACACAGTATGGCTTCACTGGCCTCGACTGTGCTGGACAACTCCTAGTCCAAGGTTCCTGTGGGTCAACCTCTATAGTCTTTTGCTCTGGTGATAGAGGGCATCTAAGAATTTAGCTGCTTTTTTATACAAACTGATAACCAATTCTTCCACTTTTAGTCCCACTAGTCCCCCAATTTTAGGGGTATCTCATAGACCCAACTTCAGAGCCTTTTCCTGGTTTTTTAAGGTTTGCATCTTGTCTTTTTCCTGCAAGCATATAGTTTTCTCTTGTCTTCTAAGTCAGTCATTTTAAGTTTATGTGATTTCCACTTTCCAAAATTTAATTGACATCTCTCTTTTTTCTGTTTCATTTTCCCCTATTCTTTTTGTTCTTTGCATTTCTAACTTTAAAAAATCCTTTCAATGTAATTTTAAGATGTTTGCAGCAGGGAGAAGAAATGAATGATGTTCTTTTTTTTTTTTTTTTTTTTTTTTTTTTTTTTTTTTTTTTTTTTTTACTGTGAAATATAACAAATACATTGAAAAGTGTAAAAAAAATTCACTGATTTTCACAAAATAACCATCCACATTAAGAAACAGAGCATTGCCAATCCACCAGAATCCTCTTTCATGCTTGAAAACATTCTTGCTGTAAGAATCTTCATTTCATCACAATAAGTGTAATTTCATCACAATAAGTGTAATGCACCTTAAATATTCTGAACCTTATTCTTTGGTCTCCTGAGTGTGTCACTTAATAAGTAATCCAAATCAATCCACTTTCTCTATATTTTCTGCTGTCCGTATTTATGGAAAAATATTAAATGTTGATGTGGAGCAACATATACTAGAACTCACTAAGTAAGCTTTACCTTAGCTAGCAAGTATAATGTTTTGTTAAGAGATAATTGTGTGTAGGTACAACCTGACTTTATCTAAAAGAAACTTTATCTAACTTAGCAAATTGTTCCTCCCTTGAGATATTCATTCTGTAAGATGAATATGATTTTTTTTTGAGATTTTAGAAGGTACTGGGGAACATTGAAGTTAGACTGTGGCATAGAGCTAGTATAAAGTAAGTTGAAAAGTAATATTTCTTGGTAATATCATTTATTTTCCAGTTACTAAAAGCCCAACACCCTTCCTATACAAAGGCCGTAGTTTTCTGTGAACCAGAAAAACTATAAATTTTACCAGCTGGTTTTAACTGAGAAGAAATATCAAGAAATTCCTCCTGTGGGCTCTATAATAAATGCTGAGATAGTAGATTGACACATGAAATAGAATAAGTGTAGTTATTCATGCTTTTTCCCCTCTCAAACATGTCCTAATGATTTGTTATTTTACTCTGTTTATAAATACCCACGAAGTAGAGTCTCACTAAGGGAGAGGCCTGCTGTTTTTTCTTACATAAAATGTCAACTGAGTTGAATATTTTTGGGCACGTTAATTTTGTTTGGCATTTAAGCAGAAATGCAATAATGATTTAGCATATGAAAGGTATATTGGTTATCAAATTTTGTCTACACATAGTTTCTTTTTTTCTCCTTCAGGAAATATATTGAAATTGATATTCTTTTTAGAATTTTACTTTCTATCTGTAATCTGTAATTTTACTCTCTATCTGTAATCTGTAAAAAATAAACAACAGTCAATCTTCCTTTTCATGTGTAACAATGGGAAATTTGTGCAACCCATGAGGCATCATTCTTCTGCATGAGAGACAGGATGCTGGATGTAGTCTCCAAAACCTTCTAGCTCCAGTACTTGCCATGTCTTATTCAAACTCCAGCAGTTCTGTGTTGCTTTTTTCCTGTTTTAGAGTTTTAGTTATGGAACTGGAACACCCCAAACCTAATTTCAGGGAAAACAATTTGTATACACATTATACTGGAGATTTTTAAGCCTGGCTGACCGTTAGAATCTCCTGGGAGAGTTTGTTGAATAGATTCCTAGGTTCTGCTCCCAGAAAACCTGATCTTTTCCAGCCATTTTGGATAAAGCATTTGGTTTCTGCTTCTGTAATAGTGTGGAGAAAGGGACTTTTCACTGTATCTTCCCAAATTCTGAAATTCGAATATCATTTTCATCACATTGCTTCTCTGTTTCAAAGAGTAGTGATTTTTAAGCACTAGCATTCTTTCAAGGAAGGAACAGGTATAGATACTTTGGGTGTGTGAGGCTCAAGAGAGTGCAGGCTGGCAAGTGGAGGCCATTGGAGACTTTGGATATTAGATCTCTTAGCAGCCACTGGGCAGTTAAGATAATTGGAAAATAAATTCAGAAAGAGGGCAAAGGGCATCTAAGCAGAAGCTGTTATGCCTTTCTAACTCTTTCCTTGCTAAGCACAGACATATGTGTGTATTCACTCATCCCTCACCGCAGCCAGCTGCTTGAAAGGTTCTGCCCAAACAGCTGGAGGCAACTCCAACCATCCATCAGTGTGGCAGCTCAGTATTCTCCCCAGGCCTGCTCTGTGGGACTTAGGTTAACTTGAAGCCAGTGGATTAATTCATGGGTTAATTCATGACCAACGAAACATTTGAAAATACGGGACTGAGGAAAGCACACCTGGAATGAGCATCAGGAGACAAAAGTTGCAGCTTTAGTTCTGTCATTTATTAGTAAACTGACTTCCTTAATGTCTCTGCATTTTAGGGTTTCTTTTTTGTTTACTCAAGGAAGGCTGTACTAGATAATTTCTTGGATCCCATTTAGTTTTCAATCTATTAGTCTGAGAAGGCTGAGGCTGAGGCAAGGAGGTGGTTTCTGATTAAGTTCTTTTTTTGTTTTGTTTTTTTGAGACGGAGTCTCGCTCTGTCACCCAGGCTGAAGTGCAGTGGCCGGATCTCAGCTCACTGCAAGCTCCGCCTCCCGGGTTTACACCATTCTCCTGCCTCAGCCTCCCGAGTAGCTGGGACTACAGGCGCCCACCATCTCGCCTGGCTAATTTTTTAGTAGAGACGGGGTTTCACCGTGTTAGCCAGGATGGTCTCGATCTCCTGACCTCGTGATCCGCCCATCTCGGCCTTCCAAAGTGCTGGGATTACAGGCTTGAGCCACGGTGCGCGACCTCTGATTAAGTTCTATTGCCTGCTATTGTCAAGTATCTGTTGACCAACGCCCCCCCCCCCACCCTTTTTTTTTGGAGACGGAGTCTTGCTCTCTCGCCAGGCTGGAGTGCAGTGGCACCATCTCGGCTCACTGCAACCTCCGCCTTCCGGGTTCAAGCAATTCCCCTGCCTCAGCCTCCCAACCAAATCCTTTGATGAGGTTATTTCTCTTTGGAAGAAATCGATGTTTTTGATGAGGTTGGCAACATTGTTTCTACTAAGTATTGACACACCTTCTTCTTTTTACGCACTATAGATTAGTCCTTTTTACGTTGCAAAGCCTAAAACTAAATGGGACGTGAGTCGCAAACTAATCACTGAATTCCTACCTGTTTGTATAAGGGTTGAAAATTCTCTTGAAGGATTGAGCAATTTCCTGATAGAATCTCAAGATAATTTGTTTTAGTCTGTTTTTTAGTATTCTGAGGGGATTCATAATATGTTACATTTATATTCAGGAATAACTAATAGTGCAGACTTAATCTGCTCTAAACAAACTGATCTTCCACTCAAAATGTGTCCAATTTTCCGTGTTCCCTACTATTTAAAGAGGCATATATTTATAGTTAGCTATAATTTTTCTTTTTCTTGCATCCTCCACATTCTAAGAGATGGCCAGTTTTACTTGTTTCTACCTCTGAGATGTTGTTCATCAAACTACTGCCACTGACTCGTTACTCCTTGCTTACCCTTGCAACAGCCTTCTCCCTATTTTCAATCCTTATTGGCACCAATTTGTCCTTTACTATCTAGAAGAGGCTTTTCAACATACCATTCTGACTGTGTCCCGCCCTTGCTTAAAAACCATTAATGACTTGGCATCATTTATAGAATGAAGCCCAATTTTTCCAGTGGGACTTAAATTTTTCTTGTTTGGACATGCCAGGTACTCATACATTTTATCTGAGTCCTGTATTCTGTCGTTCCTGCAACCTGGAGTGTTGTCTCTTCATTTCTACTTCTGTCTGGCAAAGTTCTACTCATCCTTCAATGTCAGGCCAAAAGTGTTCTCTGTCATGAATTCTTACCTAATTATTTTACATCCACATAAATGCTCCTTCATCTGAACTCTTATCACCAATCTTACTACTTTAATGTTATAAAACTCTGTATTTTTTTCATTTCTATATTTCCTCCAACATTAAGGGTTCTAATAAGCTTTAGGTAATCTTCAACCACTGAAATTGATGCAAATTTTACATGTATTTGTGCATTTCTGGTAAGAGTAGCTATATCGTTTATCAAATTTTCAAAATATTCGATAACCACAAATGGCTGATAACAATACTACATACTATATTATAAACTCTGAAAAAAAGTATTTTGTCAATGGAAATTTTAGTATAATGCGTTTAACACAGGTAATAAATAATTCCTCAATAAATAATCAACTGAATACAAAAATTTGAATATTACATTTAAAAACAGTTTAATTGGAGAATTGTCTAAGTTCGTGTTCAGAATCATGCATTGGATTGTTGTTAAAACTTGTTAGTGCTTCTGAATATATAGGATAAGAAGGTTTGATGTATTTTATGAGAACTTTTTATTTGGCTAAGATACTGTGGGGTTCGAACTTCAATTGGGATTTATCTGGTATATTGGGATATAATTAGAAACCTCTTCAGGTCTTTTGAATTATTCTTATGGTGCCTGAATTAGGAGATAGCCTGTGTTACACTTCAAGTGGGAACCTGAGCTCTGAAGCAGATTCAAATATGTTCCAGTGTCTGTGATCTGGTTTGGCCTGAAACTAGTCTTGGCCCTCTACCTTCCCCTTGCATTCATTGAATCACATCCTGTTAATTTACATTTCAACACACTATTTGTTTCTCACAGACAAAACTTGAGGAGGCATCCTCACTAGATTCAAGTACCCTCACCAAGCACCCTCACCCACTGCAGCAACTTCTCTTATACTTCTCTCCACCTCACTTCCCAGTGGAGTTTAGGGGATAACCAGGCCTGATGAAGCAAGACATGGCTGGTAGTTTACCTGTTGATTGGTTTGCTTTTTCTTGTCTTTGAAATTAGGGGGTGGGAATTATTTGCATATTTAGGGAGGGTTTGCCAAGGACAATAGAGCATGATTACAGATGAGGGAGAAAGTGCTGGCAGCCTGAGAGAGGGGTTCCACATACTCTCACTTGTAGTTTCTATAAATACAGAAGGCTGTCTCTGGTATTCAGTGAGCATAATTGATTACAGAGAAAATAACCGTTGAAACATGCTTCCTACTTTGTAGAATATTCCTTAATTTGCAATATTTACTTATATTGCAAAATTTACTAGAGTAAATCTAAGGGTTTATAGTATGTTTAGACATAAAATGCATGTACTCAAGAGGAGGATTTTGAGATTTGTAGTTGTATACATGTATACACACAAACACACAGACAATCTCATTTAATCTTGACAATAATTCTATGAAGTAGGTAGGGACAATACTATTAGTCCCATTTGTTTTTTTTAAAGAAAATAGAAGCTCAGCAGAACAAAATAACTCAACCAAGAAATCAGAACTAAAATTGAAATCCCTAGTCCTGTGCCCTTTCAGTTACATTATACAATAGTAATAACAGTTTTCGACTCAGTCCGTAGTAGTCTGTAACCTGTTGGTGATTTTGGGGGGAGGACAATCTCTTCTACAAAATGAATAGCACAGGCATTTTACACTCTGGGATCAGAAATGCTTGCATGTCCTTTGACAATATGCATACTATTCGATAATATGCATAAATATTATTACCATAAAGTATTTCAATTTAGCAATAATAAAGAAATAAAATGCATGTATCTCTACACTAAAAGTTATTATTTTGAGTGAAACAGGGAAGCATCAAGAACTTACTGGCTAGAGGTGCTTTGTATAGAAGGTTTGGGGGTATTTTTCAAATCTTCTGAGGTAATTCTACAGTGCAGCTAGTGCTAAGAACCAGTGGTAGGAAAGGCAAGGTTGGAAGAAACCAGGGCAGGATGCCAAGGGCCTGGACCATGGCAGTGGCAGAGGAAATGGAGAGACAT
Organism: Rhinopithecus roxellana; assembly: GCF_007565055.1. Classification (NCBI taxonomy): domain Eukaryota; kingdom Metazoa; phylum Chordata; class Mammalia; order Primates; family Cercopithecidae; genus Rhinopithecus; species Rhinopithecus roxellana. The sequence goes on along the minus strand of NC_044550.1, from coordinate 64,003,087 downwards.
TTATAATAAATATTTAAAAAGGAAAGGTGATTGAGTTTAAGGAAAAAAGCAGAGGGAAAAGTTGATGTTAACTCTATAATTTCCAATCTACTAACAGAAGTGGCTAACCTTGTCAGTAAGCTGGTTTGATGGAATGGGAGCAGGATAGAAAGACATGAATAGACCTGATTTTGGACCTAAGATAGTAGTAGAGATAGAGTTAGCAATATAAGGATAGAGTTTTCCCTGCCTGAGTGATTTGTTCTAAGCCTTCTTTTGTTAGAACCACAGTTATGATAATAACATTTTTAAAGATTAATAATTGATGGATTTTTTTTTCTAAATATTCACTTAGATCTATCAAATACTCTAAATTGGGTAAGTTAGCAAATACTATCCTATTACTTCTCCCTATGATGGATTTAAATTCAGTAGAGCTGAGGGGAATGGAAGCAACTAGAGTGGTTTCTTGCCTAGCACAGGGCACCTGTTCATGTTGCCACCCTTAAGTGTGGTCAGATTTTTGGACCATAATCGTATTGGCCTTCTTGTGTAGGTAGCATGGAGATTATTTTTAGGTATAATGGCCTCATAATGGGACTTCTATTGTTTCTGTTTTTTATGGGGGCCCAGGGTTAAATTCAGGCTTGGTGGGACCCTATGTGTATATTTTGTGGCTACAGACAAAACAGTATAAGGCGTTTCCTTTTGTTCAGTTTCCAGGGTATTTCTGGGAAGTCAGACCATGAAGTATGCCCCAGGAAATTGTTTCTTTGTGGCCAAGACCAGTGTTTACACATTCTCATTGAGGGAATCTTTAATAAGCCATTCCATTTGCACACACATTGCCCAAAGAAAGTATTTTTACCCTCCTTTTATAAAACCTTGGCATTATAAGAATGTATGAGAACAGCAGCTCCATTGTGAGAGGTTATCCAGAACTGAAGGTTTGAGGCTCTTTTTTAAGAATGCTGCACATGTAAGCATCTAAGATGACTTAATCCTGTAGATTTCATGTCTTTCCCTCATTGGAAGGATGGCCCCTTTTTATCTTTGGAGGAAAAAAGTAACACAATGTTTTAAAACTTCTTAGTGTTTTTGTTGGATCTCAAAATAATTTACGAAGAAAGTACAGGAAGAAAATTTTGCTTAATTTTACCAATGAGGAAGCCATATCCTTGACCTGGAAAAGTTAAAAAAACAAAACAAAACAAAACAAAAAAAACATTCTCAAGGCTCCATAGCTCCGCCCAGCTAAAAGCAGCATCTTGGAGAAGGAACTCTGGTTACTTTAACTTTTTAATGTAAGGAATTGTAAAATACTAGAGTTTGAAGAGGTTTAACACAGTTTTGAAAAGGTCTAATGACAGTTCAGTAGATCTGGAATGGCTGTGAGAGATAAGGCAGAAAACATTTAACTCCCTCTGTGTTTGAATCAGGAATATGACATTATTCACTCAAGGGAGAGGCCTTGAATGGCCTGGCTTCAGTGACTTTCTTTTTTTCCTTTTTGACTCTACTGATTGTTTTACAATTCAGCTTTTTTTTTTTTTCATATTTTTCTTCTGTATACTATTTTATGGCCCTCTGCAACATTTACTTCACTTGCTAGCTTCTAAATATATCGTTGTTTACCATAGGATGATAGGAGGCGGGTCAAGATGAGATAGACACTCCAAACTTTTTGATTGGATGTTGTTGGATGGCAGGAGAGTGTCACATTGGAAGAAGAGTGGAGAAGATATTATGATATTAGGCTAATATTTATCAATATAATGTTGGGAAAATTTCCTCTTCTAAGTCAGGCTTGGACTGGGACATTTACTCTCCTCCCTGGTGGAGTGGGAACTACATGGTCCATAAAATCTTCTAATTCTCTCCTTCTTTGAAGTACTTGAGACTTGAAAATATCTACTGGGGAGAATGGGTCCTATTATGAGTAACACAAATGATTATATATTTATCATCACAATTAATGATATTTCTGCTTTCTCCTCGTTCTATTTTCTGTTGTTGTTGTCAAACAGACTTGTAAGAATTCAATGATGACTCTGACTTAGGGTCTATGTAATATTCTTCCTTGTTCACTGGCTTCTGCAATGAGAAAGGCAGGAGAATGTGAATTGTATATTAAGTTGTTTGCCTGGGACCTGAGGTCTGGCTATGTGATTTACATCCCCAACTCATATTTCCAGATTTCCTGATAGATATGAACTTTTTTTCAATATGCATCTTCTTCACTATACAGTAAAATTAAAGATTAACAAGTTCCCTTCCCCCTAGTTTGATGTAATCAGACATCACACTAGTATATTGGAGAAAAATGGAGATTTCTATTCTTCTAATTATCTATTACTAAAAATTCTCTTCCTGTGCCGTTCTGTGCTGTGAGAATACACGGTCTGCCAACTGTCTCTTGATTTTGATTCATTCTCAGATCTCTGTCCTTTCTACTTTCTTTCTTGTCTTCCTTAATTATTAATTGAGCACATACTGTGGCACAGCAATCTAAGATATTTTGAGCACACAACCAGAAACATATATATTTTGTTTGCATTATAGACAAATAGAGGTTAAAAAGGTAAAGATAAAACTAAATAGAAATAGAAGTTTCAGTAACTTCTTTTATATATAAACAACTCAAAGCGTAAGAGTAATGGAGTGCAAGGAATAGTCTTTTGTCTCACTCAGTTTTAAAAACAGCCTGGGTTATGTTGCTACTATAACTAATGAAAATATTACCCATGGTTGGTCCCCCAACTTACTGATATAATTTCCATCAAGGCTCATGGCAGTTTTATGTATGCATTTATAAGGGGAGATTCTTAAATACTACTACTGTTCTACATCTAAGGGGCTAAAGTACTTTCAGGGAAGACTTTTTAATCTTCTTGTGTTTGAAAAACATAAAATGAGGTGATGACTGGCAAATGAGAGCAAGCCTGTTTAATATTAAGATTATGACGTAAATTGACAAAAGCCCCAGCATTCCAAGTCCTAGTTGCTAGGCACCTTCTCCTTGCTCCCATCTGAGTATAATGATGTATTGTCAGCCTTAGTTGAGGTACAAAAGGGTTATTAGACTTTTGAGTCCATCTGCTACCCATGCAAAGGAAATAGTCAAACTAACACTGCCTGCTCTTTTCCTTGGTTTCTTGCCACCTTAATTATAGTTCATCTGAGCTATGTGTGTACTTGCTGCCTTGAGTAGAACATTTTCCAGGACTGTAAAAAAGCAGAGTGAAAGCTCAGGTAAGGGAATTGAAGCAGAATTTGCAGTTAGAGCTTGGGGGAGGGGGTCATCTGGTGACTTACCCAAGCAATCAAACCAACAGCACGGGCTACGCACAGTTCATGTGGCTTCAATGGCAATTATTGCCAAACTATTTTCATGGAACTTTTCAATTCAAACTTGGTCCTAATTTTTGTTTTTAAATATTTGTGAGTGCGTGTATATGTGCTTTTTGTTGAGATTGCTACATCAGGGTGTTTTTTTTTTTTTGAATGATAGAAAATGTCTTTCATTTTTATTTACCTATCCTGTTTTAGATCAGTGGTCAGCCCTGTTTTCAGATGGGATAAACCTTGTGGAAGATCTCTTCATGCACAAAGTGACACAGGTATATCATTCACCTGGGTCTGTGGCCTAGAAAAGACAGACTGAGTTTTGTGCAGCTCCCTGTGAGTTAGTTAACTTCATCTATTTCTTTACAGTCAATTTGAAACTCATTAAGGTTGCTATACCACAAAAATTGCTGCTCTAAGAATATGCCAAGTGCCTTCAGAAAAGGTAACAAAATGTAAATTCTGAAACTCCAAGGAAGTCTTTCTTTCTCCAACTCTTTATAAATGCTTTCAATATGTGTCCAGAGTGGCTTTTTTCTTACTCTTACCCTGTGCAACCAGGACTATTTAGACAACCTTTGGTTTAAAACACAACTTTCTTGCTGCGTTAACTGATATACCCCCCCACCACCCTATACAGTTTCAAATATATTCTTTCCTTTTGGGTCTGATTTTGTGTTTTGCAAATCTGTGAGCACAAAGGAACACATTTTGGTTTCTTTAAATAGCATGGAGTTAAGAAATGTGAACAAGCCATTTGCAATGAATGTAAGTGAGAATACATTCTGCTTAGTGTTGGTGGGTCTGACTTTCATTATTTCTACAGCTAAAAACTTTTTATTAGTATATTTCTTATTCATTTTAAGAAGCTTTTTTTCTGAAAAAATTAAAAAATTGAATTTGAAATACAAATTTGTCCATATCAATTGGATTTCTTATAACAGTCAACAGTAGATCATGACCCTGGTCTGCATTTGGTTTCCAAGAGTGTTGGTTTATGTGCTAGCAAGGATTAAAATGGCACATCGGGGATACGTTAGTAGTTCCCCAAACTGTCAAATCATAAGAATTACCTAGGCCTCATTCTCTAGAGATCCAGATTGGGGAAGGAGTAAAGCTGTGAATTTATGCTTTGATTTACTCAGTTGATTTCCGAGGAGCAGGCCAATTTGGGAACTACTAAAGAGACCGTAAGATTTTGTTCCCCCTCTGTCGTTCTAAAATTTCATGACTATTCTCTGTCACATTTCTAGAAATTTAGAGCTAGAAAGTCTCTTAGATCACATTTAAACTAAACCCCTCATTAAAAATAAAACATTTTTAAACTAAACCCCTCATTAAAAATAAAACATTTTTAGAATTTTAGAAAGTGCTAAAAATGAAAAATGGATATAAAAAAGAAAAAAGAAGAAAAAAATCTTTACTTCCTATTTTCACCACCTACACATAACTATACTTATGCTTTGGTAATTTCCCTTCCTTACTCTTAAAAATATATATCTTAAAAATGGTAGCACACTACATATATGTAAAAATACATATGTATGTTTATAACCTATATTCACTTAATATATGGATAACATTTTCCATATCATTAGAAATTCTGTAAGGTTACTGAGTCAATGGTTCAGCTTTAACACAATTATCTTAATGATTTTCTTACTGTTGGTAACTTAGGTTATTTTCCTTTTAGTTCCTCCTATAAGAGATGCTGAATTAATAGCCTGATTGAAAATTGTTTGTGTACATCCTTGATTATTTCCTTCCTTTCTCAGAAGTTTAATTTCTGGAAATATAGCATGATGGCTGCGAGCATGGACTCTGAGCCATACGGCTTGAATTTGTATGTAGGTTTTACCAATTATTAGTTGTGTGAATTTAAGCAAGGTTTAGTGCCTTGGTTTCCTCATGTGTAAAATTGGGTTAAATATTGTACCTATGTCATAGGATTGTTGTGAAGATTAAATAAGCTAATATACAAAAAGCACTTAGAACGATGTATGGGGCAGAGTAGAAGTTAAATGTTGGCTATTATTATTCCGGCACTAAAGCAGTGTATATTTGAGGCTTTTTGAGAGTTATTGTGAATTTTCCCTCCAGAAAGGCTGTAGCATTAATGTTCCCATCAGAAAGTTTAGAGTCCACTTTCTTACATCCTTACCAACACTGCCAACCTTTTTTCATTTCTAGATGAAGAAAATGAAGTACAACAAAATCAAGTTCTTCGGCACAGGCCTCCAGGCACTAAGAGATTTGGGACTAGCATACAGATCCACCACTCCACAAACTTACCTTTATCACAGTTACATATTAAGAATTTTATATTTGTACATCTTAACGCACCTTGTTTTGTAGGGCTGATTGGAGTTAAGACTTTTTTTGCCCTCTGGCGACATTGTAACTGTGAAAGCAATGGACGAATAAAGGAGTCATTATTCTCCAGTGTGCTATGTGGTTGATTGTAACTTACACATTTTCATTCTCAGAAACAGAAATTGGCATTTGTAAATATTTATAGGAAAAAACTCCCTGAAAATGCATAATATTCACCTAAACTTTATTGTTTTCTGAAAATGAGATAAAAATGGTTCTTGTCAGTGGGTCACTAGAGGGCACTGTGACTCTTCAAGTTCTCAGGTTGCACTGTTGGAAAAATTCTCCAAAAGGTATTTTTTATTTCAGTGAGATTTTCTCTGGCATCCAGAAAAGTATAGTCAAATATGAAGAGTTTGAGGGGTGCATAGAACCTGATTGTATATGAGCTGATCAGGAGGTTACACTTTTTGGTTACAGGAAAATCCAAGTCATAGGAGTTGTTAAAATATGAAAATGGTATATTTTGATCTAGCTTTTCAGCTCCAGACAGTATTCTGAGCTAGCAACTTCTCATTGTTTTTCCACTTCGGAATATTTTATTTTACAGATACGGTTGTATCTGTAAGCATGACTTAACACATGACATTGATATTTATGAAATATGCATTCACATTATAGTGATTTTAAAGCACTGTTAACCATTATATAATAGATTCTTCTCCCTCAAAGTGACCTGGGCCTTTAGCAGGTACTTTAGAATGTACCTGAAATAGCTTCAATAGCATACTGTTAAAAACTTTTTATTAGTATATTTCTTATTCATTTTAAGAAGCTTTTTTTCTGAAAAAATTAAAAAATTGAATTTGAAATACAAATTTGTCCATATCAATTGGATTTCTTATAACAGTCAACAGTAGATCATGACCCTGGTCTGCATTTGGTTTCCAAGAGTGTTGGTTAACATACTCTGTTAAATATTGTGCTAAAAAGAAAAGTATTCTTGCGCCCATGATGATATTTTCCACTTGACTGCTAAGCCTGGGTTCAAGTTAGCAAAACTGGTTAACAGCATTGTTTTCCCTTTCAAAATAACTTCCTGAAGGACTTACATACTGAGTAGTGTATCAAGTAGCATCTTTAAGAGTAATTTAAACTATGATTTCAATTTACACAACATAAAAACCCAAGAACATTTGAGGTGGTAGTTGCTGGTTTTAATTTGTTAAATTGGCAAATGATTTACCAAATTTTCTCTTTTATATATTTGCTATTTGTAGTAGATTGTTGAGGAAAGATATCTACGAATCATTAAGTTTGAGTTTGTTCTAGCCTTATTAAGTGGAGCTGGTTTAATTGAGGAGGTGTCTTATAAAGTTTTTAACAACTCAATGCTGGGTTCTTCCCTTAAAAGAAAAGATAAGATAAAAAGACTTTTGATTTCTCCTCCTCCTCCTCTCTGGAAGTCAATCTATAAAAATCACTGTAGTCCCAGTTACATGGGAGGCTGAGGCAGGAGTGTTGGGAGGAACTTGAACCCAGAAATTTGAGTCCAGCTTGGGCAACATAGGGAGAACCCCTCTCTTAAAAAACAATCAGCAAATCAGTCATCCAGGTGAATTGATTTTCTTACTTACTAACCAAATTCATCTTCCACAACGGTTCACCTGCTCTGTTCCCTCTTTCCCTGAATTGAGAGTTTATGTTGGCTAGATTATTTAATTCCTCCCTTCCTTCTTTCTCTCAATAATTAGTCTAACAGGCCATAGGGCTCTATGTCTCCAACTGTGTGTACATTTACTACTTTTATTTCTAGAGTGACATTTTCTAAAAATATCCAAACCTTGCAATATAGCATCTTACTGTACATATGTTGGGTTCAAGTCACATTTCTGTATCTGAAAGGTTCTTTCCTTTCACTGTAAGCTAGAAGATTTTTAGCAGTGGTGGCAAGTCATCCTCTCTATATCAGGATTACAGTATGGTTGATGGAAAGTGAAATAAGGGCAAAGGGTGGGTGTGCTCTGTGTCTCCCGGACTGAGTTAGCACTGAAATTGCCTCTGGTATTAGTGGCCTGTTTGCCTCTTAATGGTCCCATGCAGATGTGGGGCTCACTACTTTAAATATCAATTCTTTTCCTACTTTGGCACAGAGATCAAATCTGCTTCTGCCCCCTTTCTGCAACATGGTAATAATAGCTAATATTGTTATGAATACATATGCAGGCTAAGCACTTCCTATACATTATTGGGTGCATACAGGTCTTCATCATACACTATTGACCTAAGCAGGACTAGCAACGTGTTCTTTGAAAATCCAAAATGGAACATACTTCCAGAAAAGTTATCTTGTAGGCAGTAACTGAGAATCACTTAGATGTCAGTGACTTTCAGAATGACTCCAGGTCTTCCTTCACCACACTTAAAAAATAGCATTTTGGGGTTGGGATTATGGAAGTAGAATATATGTGATGGGGTCTCTTAAAATATTAAACACCTGTTTTTTCAAACCCTCAGAAATTAGTTTCCTTGCAGCCAATCCACCATTATGATTCCTGAGAAGGAAACACTGCCTGGGGAGGAGGAAAATGGTTGTAAGGAAGCCTAAGTAAGACCAAGTAAGCAAAGCGAATGATCAGACAAGCTTGTTTAAGCTTCTCCCACAGAGGCAAACCTCGGCAGGTGGCATAGGTGATAAAAAGTGGAGGGATTTTGGACCACATTACAGGGGAAAACCTGACGTCGAGGAGGGGAAGCAAGAAGCCTCGTTAATGGGCTTGGGAGGAATTTACACCTGTGCAGGATTTACGTGAGGCAGCTCAGGCACTGGAAAGACAGTGCTGCGCAGGCTCACTGATCACGTGGGACACCTCCAGTGAGGAGCGGACCTCCGTGCTGCGAAGGCACATTGCAGAGCCCATGCTGCGCAGAGCTGACACTGCGCAGGTCCGAGGTAGGGGAGTAGCTGCGGGTTCACAGGGTGCGGGGGAGCCTGGGAATGGTAGAGTTCAGTTTGGGACTGGCAATCCACTGCATAAAGGACATCCTAGAAGTCTCCTGTTGCACGTCGGGGGACCCTGCTGGGGCCCAAAAGCCAGGTGAGCCCAGCACGACAGTGGTGGATTCCCGGGCACGGAGATCAAGGCCGGAGATGGCGGCCGAGTGCTGTCTAGGAGGCCCAAGAGTGGGGTATGTCGCCTGCTGATCCTCTCGAAGAATCGGCCAGTACCCTAAAGTGCCCACGATTACCCAGAAGTTACTCTAACCTGGGTCTGTGTGTGTTACATCAGGAAAAACAGGAGTGACCTTAATTGACAGGTTTACTTTTCTTCCTAACTCCGCTGAGCGTGGGCATAGAAAGCCACATTATATCAGTTATAGCTAAGAACGGAGCCACATTTTCACGAAACACTTCAGTATAGTGTGTGCTTTTCAGTCTCACAAAGCACACTGTGTTTTTAAAAACACAGAAGAGTAGAATGAAAAAGTTAAGCTTAATCTGGGGCAGGGAACCGCAAGTCCTATTAATATTTGATGTATTTTCTTCCACAAAGTACACAGTTGTATTGCAAAATTGGGGTCATACGGTATGTACAATTTTTGGTCCCAATTATACTTTATGCTTTGTTTTGAAAAATTTCCCAATGCTTCAAATATTCGGTGGCTAAAACTTGACTGCACTCTTCACCTTCCTCCTTTCTTTTCTCAAATGTTTCTTCTGGCTTCTTTACTGCCGCAACTGTCTCCTTTATACCTCTCCTGGGTACATCAGGCTTCCTCTTTTTCAGTCATGCTTGCATTTTGGGAAGGTTTTCTGGTAGTGCAGCCACCATTAAGTACTCAGAGACTCTGTTGCCTTGTATATATTCTGCTCCATCTGTGAATCAGTGCCTCATTCATAAATTGAGTTGGGATTAGGAAGCAATAGGCAGAGTGGCTTGTAATTCTACATATTGAGAATATTTTTGAGAACTAATTAATATGAGCAGCCTTACTGGAAAAAATTTCCAGAACCATGACAAACCGTGTTTTCTTTTTTTTTTTTTTTTTTTTTTTTTTTTTTTTTTTTTTTATTATACTTTAAGTTCTAGGGTACATGTGCATAACGTGCAGGTTTGTTACATATGTAAACTTATGCCATGTTGGTGTGCTGCACCCATCAACTCGTCAGCACCCATCAATTCATCATTTATATCATGTATAACTCCCCAATGCAATCCCTCCCTCCTCCCCCCTCCCCCCTCCCCATGATAGACCCCAGTGTGTGATGTTCCCCTTCCCGAGTCCAAGTGATCTCATTGTTCAGTTCCCACCTATGAGTGAGAACATGCGGTGTTTGGTTTTCTCTTCTTGTGATAGTTTGCTAAGAATGATGGTTTCCAGCTGCATCCATGTCCCTACAAAGGACGCAAACTCATCCTTTTTTATGGCTGCATAGTATTCCATGGTGTATATGTGCCACATTTTCTTAATCCAGTCTGTCACAGATGGACATTTGGGTTGATTCCAAGTCTTTGCTATTGTGAATAGTGCCGCAATAAACATACGTGTACATGTGTCTTTGTAGTAGACTAATTTATAATCCTTTGGGTATATACCCAGTAGTGGGATGGCTGGGTCATATGGTACATCTAGTTCTAGATCCTTGAGGAATTGCCATACTGTTTTCCATAATGGTTGAACTAGTTTACAATCCCACCAACAGTGTAAAAGTGTTCCTATTTCTCCACATCCTCTCCAACACCTGTTGTTTCCTGACTTCTTAATGATTGCCATTCTAACTGGTGTGAGATGGTATCTCATTGTGGTTTTGATTTGCATTTCTCTGATGGCCAGTGATGATGAGCATTTTTTCATGTGTCTGTTGGCTGTATGAATATCTTCTTTTGAGAAATGTCTGTTCATATCCTTTCCCCACTTTTTGATGGGGTTGTTTGTTTTTTTCTTGTATATTTGTTTGAGTTCTTTGTAGATTCTGGATATTAGCCCTTTGTCAGATGAGTAGGTTGCAAAAATTTTCTCCCATTCTGTAGGTTGCCTGTTCACTCTGATGGTAGTTTCTTTTGCTGTGCAAAAGCTCTTTAGTTTAATTAGATCCCATTTGTCAATTTTGGCTTTTGCTGCCGTTGCTTTTGGTGTGACAAACCGTGTTTTCTAATCTTGCAGCCAAGTCATAAATAAATGTTCTTGGTAGAAACAAGAGGGAGGGTGGTTTTGTTGGGGTTAACATATCATGATATTGAGAAATGTCCACAACTGTAGGAACATGCTCTGCTAAGAATCTGCCTTTCCCCACCTATATAGAGAAGGCAGCTCCTTTTGCTAGTGAAAAGTTTATTCTTACTATGTTTCTGAAAAGTTTATTTTTTTTAATACTATGTCTTCAACGTGAGATGCACTTTACTCTCTAACTATGACTGGTGTCTCTGTCTATAGTCAGTGTTTTTAAATCTTGAGGTGAGTTTTACTAACATAGTTGTATTTTTGACCTTGACTTTAATCTAGATGAGGAAATGAGTCTAGAATGAATAAATGGCTAGTTTTAGTGGTAATTATTTAAGAAGAGTTCCAGCTAATTATTTCTATATTTTAGATTTGATTTGATTATTTAAATAAGAGTCTATAAGAATATTTTGAAATTACTTCTAAAGAATGAAGCAGGCACTAAAAAGGGAAACATATTCCTCCCCTTCCCCCATCTCAAAGTATACCCTTCCTATAACAAATCCAGCAAAATTCAAATTTGTCAATTTGCCTGATATTGAAGGGAAATGATTTTGGGTTTGACATTTTAGACAATGGTATTTGCTGGGAATATATGAAGATGGAAGGATAAATAACTAGGAGGAAAGGTTTATTTTAGAAATATTATTTTAAGCTCTGCCTATCTTTGCCTTTTTACTTTCCTGACAAAGGAGAGATGCTATTGTGAATTCTATTAGGTTCAGTTATAGTATGTAAAATTATTCTCAGACTGGGCCCTTACATAGCAAATTACATTCTGGAGGTCATCTTTGAGAGCCATATTCCAGGCATAGCTAAGGGAAATACAATTATTTTATAGCAATTAGGAATTTAGAGCCATGGTACCCAGGCTCAGAGCACTGAATAAAAAGAACTTGGAAGAGAATTAATTTAGCTTAGGCTGAGAAGACTCTTAGTATAAATAGCATCTGGCTATGCTCAATTTAAGTTTTATATATTAGGGAAAAAGCACATGTATTTTGCCTGAATTCAGTACTACACATGATTGCTTAAAGACTAGACATACTGCCATATCTATAAAATGGAATAAAATCAGCTTGGTCTCTGGGCTCTCTCGTACAAAGATAGGACCTTTATGATGGTAGCTAGGTTGTGAATAGAAATTGGAAAAAAGGAGAGGGTGCTCTATATGTATATAATATCACAGGATGAAGTGGAAAAAATAATTATGCAATATATTGTAAATGTAAGGAACCATGTGTTAAGAAATCCCTAAGAATTGTAATAATGTGAGAAGGAAAATTAAGATTAATGGTAACTTTTATCGTTAGAAAAACACATTTTTCTTCTATATCATTTGATACCTGCACATGCATTTAAAAAAAGGTGTTTGGAGGCCGGATGCTGTGGGTCATGCCTGTAATCCTAGCACGTTGGGAGGCTGAAGTGGGTGGATTACCTGAGCTCAGGAGTTCGAGACCAGCCTGGGTAACACGGTGAAACCCTGTTATCTACTAAAATACAAAAAATAACCCAGCATGGTGGTGTGCACCTGTAATCCCAGCTACTCAGGAGGCTGAGACAGGAGAATCACTTGAAGTCGGAGGCAGAAGTTGTAGCGAGCCAAGATCATGTCACTGTACTCCAGGCTGGGTGACAAAGCGAGACTCAATCCACTGTTCTTTCCTCCAGAAGAACAGTGTACAGCATCTTTGGAGATTTCCTCTCAGCTCCTAAGTGAAGAGAATTGTTCTTAAAAACTCTGTGGCCTGCGGGTGCGGTGGCTCATGCTTGTAATCCCATCATTTTTGGAGGCTGAGGCTGGCGGATCACCTGAAGCTGGGAGTTCGAGACCAGTCTGACCAACATGGAGAAACTCCATCTCTACTAAAAGTACAAAATTTGCTGGTGTGGTGGTGCATGCCTGTAATCCCAGCTACCTGGGAGGCTAAGGGAGGAGAATCGCTTGAACCTGGGAGGCGGAGGTTGTGGTGAGCCGAGATTGCGCCATTGCACTCCAGCCTGGGCAACAAGAGTGACACTCCATCTCAAAAAAAACCAAAGAAACAAAAAACGTTGTGGCCTGGAGCTAGGCTTTAACTAGTACAATTTTTCTACATTATCCTTGCAAGTTTAATGCAAATTGAGAAGAAAAGGAAATAATAATGAGGCTTATTAAGTATCGTATACATTTTGCCAGAGGAAAAATAATGTAAATTATTATTATTATTATTATTATTTTGAGACTCGTTTTCTCTCTTTCTTGCCCTCTGTGGTGGACATTTACCTCATGTGTGGACTGAAAGTCTTTGTTTTACAGACCAAGGGGTACACAATATACAGCTATTTCTCTTTTATTATTCATTGGTATAACTGAAAAAAATTATATGTGAAAGAAGTCATATTTATGGAATATTGTGTTTGAAGATCATATGGTTATTAGAGATTAATAAATTAGCCATGAAAATAGGAAATGTCCTGAAGCCCTTGAAACTCTTATTTGGTATTCGCATTTGCATTAGCCAGTATCTCCCTTTCCAATTTTTAATAGGAGAAATACTACCCTCCTTTCCAAAGCCTTACCTATCATATGTGTCTGTTATATTTAACCAAGTATCTGGGATATATACTCTCAGAATTTAATAAGGAAGTGTTTTCATAAAAATTCCAATAAAGGGAAGGGAAAAGAGAGGCTTCCTTGTGTCTTACAGGTTTTATTGTCTTTTTTCCCCATTATAATCTTGGCACATACTATTACCTGAAGGTTATGACAATGTTCAGAAAAAGTCGTGTGCTATTTATTGTAAATATCACAAGTTATCAGTAAGTTTCCTTTGCTAAACGATAAATATGGCAAATGGGAAATAACTATCTTCTCAGAATGCTTTTTTGACTCCCCTCTGTCTGCTATTAAAAATGTTGCTGTTTCTTTTTCTTCCTTTGTTCTTCATCTGTCCTCATGCTTTACTTGATTGAAGTCAGTCATATAGTTTCAAAGAATATCTGAACACTAGTGACTCCCAGATTTATAGTTGTAGTCCAGGGCCACCTGCTGAATTTCTGATACCTGTGAGCAGAGATCTCCTTTCAGTTGTCCCGTAGACATGGCATGCATTAATTTACTCATTCACTCACTGGATTTTTATTGAGGACCTAATATGTACCAGGTACTTAACATGTCCAGAACTTGCCATTCTACTCGTTTTCTATTTTATCTCCATAAACACTTGTCTCCAGATAACAAAAATAGAAACCCGGGACCAGTTTTCTCCTCATTTTCTTGATTTTAATGATGATAAAAATATTGGTCTGACACTGTGATAGGCATTTAAAATATTAGTGTATTTCATTAAGTCATCTGTTCCATGGTGAACAGATCTATTCTATGCAAACCTACCAGCAAAAGGACCAAGAAGCTGAGGCCAAAGAAAGAGGCTGACAAATCTACGTTCTCAGAAAGAAACAATTAGTAGGGACTTACAAACAGAAGCCGTGTCTTGGGCAGTTGGGAGAGGAGATGGTGGATCCCTTCCCCATTTATCTCCCAACCCCAAGGCTTATATAACATAGGGGATTTGCCTAAGTACAGGCTTTATGGCAAGCATGTGATGTACAATGCTAAATTAAGTTTAATGTTAAACAGCCTCCTTAGGTATTTTAAGTCTAGCCTCAAGTTTTCTTCCTACATGGTGAACTGTAGCCTAACTGGATGTGTTAACAGGCTATAACCTATTCTTGTGCCAATCACTGAGTTTTGGTCCATCAAAGGTGACCAGCTGTTCAAATAAGGCTAATGCTGAACTGTAACCAATCTGGCTGTTTCTGTTCCTCACTTCTGATTTCTATATGTCATTTTCCATTTCTGTCCACAGGCTATAACCTATTCTTGTGCCAATCACTGAGTTTTGGTCCATCAAAGGTGACCAGCTGTTCAAATAAGGCAAATGCTGAACTGTAACCAATCTGGCTGTTTCTGTTCCTCACTTCTGATTTCTGTATGTCACTTTCCATTTTCTGTCCATAAATCTTTGAGCACGCAGCTACACCAGAGCTTCTCTGAACCTATTCTGGTTCAGGGGGTGCCTGATTTGCAAATCGTGCTTTCCTTAATTAAACTGTTAAATTTAATTAGTCTAAAGTTTTTCTTTTAACAACAATAGTATCAAGATTGTTTTGACCTAAGGGCAAAATTCATGGTAAATACATGAAAGTTGAAACCTTAGAAGCAATCCCCATGCTGAGGTTAATCAGAAGTCAATATGGCAGATTAGCATCTAAGATGGAGTTGCTTTAGAGTCTGTAATATCAAATCCTTACAACAACTCTATGAGTTAGAAACTACTGCTATTTTTATTTTACAGTCAGGGAGGGAGACATTCGAGTTGAGAGTCATGTATATTATTTAAGGTCACGCAGTTGGTAGTTGGGAAAGCCAGGTCTGAACCAAGGTCATACACAGTAACAGGACCAAGTGATTCTCCTTTGTGAAGATCACTGATATGTCACCCTCTGCTCCATCCTCTCTGCTCTGGGTGTATAGTTCAGCCCATTGACACTTGGCCTGGACTCTTTTAACCATTTTATATTGTTTTGTATTGCTTCAGTGACTCCTCAGTACTGCTACCAGATAAATCTTTCTAAGATGTGGTCATGTTTATCGTCACCCTTCAATGACTTCTAATTATGTGACATGGTAAAAACTTCTCATTGTGGTCCTCCATGAGCTGTATCTTGCCTTTCTCATATCATCTCGTGCTTTACCTTCTTTGTATTCTATGTTGTAGTCACATGGAACTACTTGAGGATCTTGAAAGTAGCATGTTATGTCATACCTCTTTGCTTTTATTCAGTCTCTTTACTTTGCTTGGAATGTCATTTTCCCTTGGTGCATATGTTGAACACCTATTTTCCATTTAGGACTTATGTTCTTTTTTTTTTTTTTTTTTTTTTTTTTTTTTTTTTTTTTTTTTTTTTTTTTTTGCTGGCGAGATGGCGGAATAGGAACAGCTCCAGTCTGCAGCTCCCAGCGAGATGGATGCAGAAGGCAGATGATTTCTGCATTTGCAACTGAGGTACCCGGTTCATCTCACTGGGACTGGTTGGACAGTGGGTGCAGCCCATGGAGGGCTAGCCGAAGCAGGTTAGGGTGTCGTCTCACTCAGGAAGTGCAAGGGGTAGGGGGATTTCCCTCCCCCAGCTAAGAGAAGCCATGATAGACTGTATTTGGGGGGAATGGTGCACTCGGCTCAGATACTGCGCTTTTCCCATGGTCTTCACAACTGGTAGACCAGGAGATTCCCTCCGGTGCCTATGCCACCAGGGCCCTGGGTTTCAAGCACAAAACTGGGCAGCTGTTTGGGCAGACACTGAGCTAGCAGCAGGAGATTTTTTTTTCATACCCCAGTGGTACCTGGAACGCTAGCAAGACAGAACCATTCACTCCCCTGGAAAGGGGGCTGAAGCCAGGGAGCCAAGAGGTCTGGCTCAGCGGGTCCCACCCCCGATGAAGCCCAGCACGCTAAGATCTACTGGCTTGAAGTTCTTCCTGTTAGCACAGCAGTCTGAGGTTGACATGGGACACTTGAACTTGATGGGGGGAGGGACATCTGCTATTCCTGAGGCTTGAGTAGGTGGTTTTTACCCTCACAGTGTAAATAAAGCCACTGGGAAGTTCGAACTGAGTGGAGCCCACTGCAGCTCAGCAAGGCCACTATAGCCAGACTGACTCTCTAGATTCCTCCTGTCTGTGCAGGGCATTTCTGGAAAAAAAAAAAGAAAAAAAAAAAAAAAAAAAAAAAACACAAACGGCAGCAGCCCCAGTCAGGGACTTATAAATAAAACCCCCATCTCCCTGGGACAGAGCACCTGGGGGAAGGAGTGGCGGTGGGCGCAGGTTTAGCAGAATTAAACGTTCCTGCCTGACAGCTCTGGAGAGAGCAGCAGATCTCTCAGCACAGCGTTCGAGGTCTGATAAGGGACAGACTGCCCCCTCAAGTGGGTCACTGACCCCCATGTATCCTGAATGGGAGTAGAGGTTGACAGACACCTCCTACAGGAGAGCTCTGGCTGGCATCTGGCAGGTGCCCCTCTGGGATGAAGCTTCCAGAGGAAGGATCAGGCAGTAGTCTTTGCTGTACTGCAGCCTCCACTGGTGATACCCAGGCAAACAGGGTCTGGAGTGGACCTCCAGCAAACTCCAACTGACCTACAACAGAGTGGCCTGACTGTTAGAAGGAAAACTAACAAACAGAAAGGAATAGTATCAACATTAATGAAAAGGACATCCACTCAGAGACCCCATCTGAAGGTCACCAACATCAAAGACCAAAGGTAGATAAATCCATGAAGATGGGGAGAAACTAGCACAAAAAGGCTGAAAATTCCCCAAACCAGAATGTGTCTTGTCCTTCAAAGGATCACAACTCCTCAACAGCAAGGGAACAAAACTGAATGGAGATGAGTTTGACAAACTGACAGAAGTAGGCTTCAGAAGGTGGATAATAACAAACTCCTCTGCGCTAAAGGAGCATGTTCTAACCCAATGCAAGGAAGCTAAGAACCTTGAAAAAAGGTTAGACAGATTGCTAACTAGAATAACCAATTTAGAGAAGAACATAAATGACCTGATGGAGCTGAAAAACACAGCACGAGAACTTCATGAATCATATACAAGTATCACTAGCTGAATCAATCAAGTGGAAGAAAGGATATCAGAGATTGAAGATCAACTCAATGAAATAAAGTAAGAAGATGAGATTAGAGAAAAAAGAGTGAATAGAAATGACCAAAGCCTCCAAGAAATATGGGACTATGTAAAAAGACCAAATTGACATTTGATTGGTGTACCTGAAAGTGACAGGGAGAGTGGAACCAAGTTGGAAGACACTCTTCAGAATATTATTCAGGAGAATTTCCCAAACCTAGCAAGACAGGCCAACATTCAAATTCAGGAAATACAGAGAACACCACAAAGATACTCCTCGAGAAGAGCAACGCCAAGACACATAATCGTCAGATTCACCAAAGTTGAAATGAAGGAAAAAATGTTAAGGACAGCCAGAGAGACAGGTGGGGTTACTCACAAAGGAAAGCTCACCAGACTAACAGTGGATCTCTTGGCAGAAGCCTTACAAGCCAGAAGAGTGTGTGAACCAATATCAAACATTCTTAAAGAAAATAATTTTCAATCCAGAATTTCATATTCAGCCAAATTAAGCTTCATAAGTGAAGGAGAAAGGATTTTGCTTGTCTGTAAAGCATTTTTACAGACAAACAAATGCTGAGAGATTTTGTCACCCCCAGGCCTGCCCTACAAGAGCTCCTGAAGGAAAGGAACAACTGGTACCAGGCACTGCAAAAACATACCAAATAGTAAAGACCATTGACACTATGAAGAAACTGAATCAACTAATGGGAAAAATAGCAAGCTAGCATCATAATGACAGGATCAAATTCACACATAGCAATATTAACCTTAAATGTAAATAGGCTAAATGCCCAATTAAAACATGCAGACTGGCAAATTGGATAAAGAGTCAAGACCCATTGGTGTGCTGCATTCAGAAGACCCATCTCACATGCAAAGACACACATAAGCCCAAAATAAAGGGATGGAAGAATATTTATCAAGCAAATGGAAAGAAAAAAAAAAAAAAAAACCAAAAACCAATGGTCGCAATCCTAGTCTCTGATAAAACAGACTTTAAACCAACAAAATCAAAAGAGACAAAGAAGAGCATTATATAATGGTAAAGAGATCAATGCAACAAGAAGAGCTAACTATCTTAGGTATATATGCACTCAATACAGGAGCACCCGGATTCATAAAGCAAGTTCTTAGAGGCCTACAAAGAGACTTAGACTCCCACACAATAATAGTGGCAGACTTTAACACCCAACTGTCAATACTAGACAGATCAACGAGGCAGAAAATTAACAAGGATATCCAAGAATTGAACTCAGCTCTGCACCAAGTGGACCTAATAGACATCTACAGAACTCTCCATCCTCAATCTACAGAATATACATTCTTCTCAGCAACACATCACACTTAATCTAAAATTGACCACATAATTGGAAATAAAACCCTCCTCAGCAAATGTAAAAGAACAGAAATCACAGCAAACAGTCTCTCAGACCACAATGCAATCAAATTAGAACTCAGGATTAAGAAACTCACTCAAAACCACTGAACTACGTGGAAACTGAACAACATGCTCCCGAATGACTACTGGGTAAATACCGAAATAAAGGCAGAAAGAAAGATGTTCTTTGAAACCAATAAGAACAAAGACACAACGTACCAGAATCTCTGGGACACATTTAAAGCAGTGTGGAGAGGGAAATTTATAGCACTGAATGCCCAAAAGAGAGAGCAAGAAAGATCTAAAACTGATGCCCTAACATCACAATTAAAAGAACTATAGAAGCAAGAGCAAACAAATTCAAAAGTTAGCAGAAGGCAGGGAATAATTAAGATCAGAGCAAAACTGAAGGAGACAGAGACACAAAAAACCTGTCAAAAAAATCAATGAATTCAGGAGCTGGTCTTTTGAAAAGATCAGCAAAACAGACTGCTAGCCAGACTAATAAAGGAGAAAAGAGAGAAGAATCAAATGGATGCAATAAAAAAATGATAAAGGGGATATCACCATCGATCCCACAGAAATAAAAACTACCATCAGAGAATACTATAAACACCCTTAAGCAAATAAACTAGAAAATCTAGAAGAAATGGATAAATTCCTGGACACATACACACTCTCAAGACTAAACCAGGAAGAAGCTGAATCCCTGAATAGACCAATAACAAGTTTTGAAATTGAGAAAGTAATTAACAGCCTACCAACCAAAAAAAGTCCAGGACCAGACGGATTCACAGCCAAATTCTACCAGAGGTACAAAGAGGAGCTGGTACCATTCCTTCTGAAACTATTACAATCAATAGAAAAAGAGGGAATCCTCTCTAACTCATTTTATGAGGCCAGCATCATCCTGATACCAAAACCTGGCAAAAACACAACAAAAAAAGAAAATTTCAGGCCAATATCTCTGATGAACATTGATGAAGAAATCCTCAATAAAATATTGGCAAACCAAATCCAGCAGTATATCAAAAAGCTTATCCACCATAATCAAATCAGCTTCATCCCTGGATGCAAGGCTGGTTCAACATACACAAATCAATAAACGTAATCCATCACATAAACAGAACCAATGACAGAAACCATGTGATTATCTCAATAGAAGCAGAAAAGGCTTTCGACAAAATTCAGTAGCCCTTCATGCTGAAACCTCTCAATAAACTAGGTATTGATGGAATGTATCTCAAAATAATAAGAGCTATTTATGACAAACCCACAGCCAATATCATACCAAATGGGCAAAAACTGGAAGTATTCCCTTGGAAAACTGGCAAAAGACGAGGATTCCCTCTCTCATCACTCCTATTCAACATGGTAGTGGAAGTTCTGGCTAGGGCAATCAGGCAAGAGAAAGAAAGGGATATTCAATCAGGAAAAGAGGAAGTCAAATTGTCTCTGCAGATGACATGATTGTATATTTAGAAAGCCCCATCACCTCAGCCCAAAATCTTAAGCTGATAAGCAGCTTCAGCAAAGTCTCAGGATACAAAATCAGTGTGCAAAAATCACGAACATTCCTGTACACCAATAACAGACAAACAGAGAGCCAAATCATGAGTGAACTCCCATTCACAATTGCTTCAAAGAGAATAAAATACCCAGGAATCCAACTTACAAGGGATGTGAAAGACATCTTCAAGGAGAACTACAAACCACTGCCCAAGGAAATAAGAGAGGACACAAACAAAAGGAAAAACATTCCATGCTCATGGATAGGAAGAATCAATATTGTATAAATGGCCATAGTGCCCAACGTAATTTATAGATTCAATGCTGTCCCCATCAAGCTACCATTGACTTTCTTCACAGAATTGGATAGAACTACTTTAAATTTCACATGGAAGCAAAAAAGAGCCCGCATAGCCAAGACAATCCTAAGCAAAAAGAACAAAGCTGGAGGCATCATGCTACCTGACTTCAAACTATACTACAATGCTACAGTAACCAAAACAGCATGGTACTTGTACCAAAACAGATATATAGACCAGTGGAACAGAACAGAAGCCTCAAATAACACCACACATCTACAACCATCTGATCTTTGACAAACCTGACAAAAACAAGCAATGGGGAAAGAATTCCCTATTTAATAAATGATGTTGGGAAAACTGGCTAGCCATATGCAGGAAGTTGAAACTGGATCCCTTCCTTACCCCTTACATAAACATTAACTAAGGATGGATTAAAGACTTAAACATAAGACCTAAAGCCATAAAAGCCCTAGAAGAAAACCTAGGCAATACCATTCAGAACATAGGCATGGGCAAGGACTTCATGACACTAAAAGCAATGGCCACAAAAGTCAAAATTGACAAATGGGATGTAATTATACTAAAGCGCTTCTGCACAGCAAAAGAAACTATCATCAGAGTGAACAGACAACCTAAAGAATGGCAGAAAAGTTTTGCAATCTATCCATCTGACAAAGGGCTAATATCCAGAATCTACAAAGAACTCAAATTTACAGGAAAAGAACAAACAACCCCATCCAAAAGTGCATGAAAGATATGAACAGACACTTCTCAAAAGAAGACATTTATGCGGCCAACAAACATACGAAAAAAGGCTCATCATCACTGGTCATTAGAGAAATGCAAATCAAAACCACAATGAGATACCATCTCATGCCAGTTAGAATGGCGATCATTAAAATGTCAGGAAACAACAGATGCTGGAGAGGATGTGCAGAAATAGGAATGCTTTTACACTGTTGTTGGGAGTGTAAATTAGTTCAACCATTGTGGAAGACAGTGTGATTCCTCAAGTTTCTAAAACTAGAAATACCATTTGAACCAGCAATCCCATTACTGGATATATATACCCAAAGGATTATAAATCATTCTACTATAAAGATACATGCACATGTATGTTTATTGTGACACTGTTCACAATAGCAAAGACTTGGAACCAATCCAAATGCTCATCAGTGATAGACTGGATAAAGAAAATGTGGTACATATACACCATGGAATACTATGCAGCCATAAAAAAGGATATGTTCGTGTCCTTTGCAGGGACATGGATGAAGCTGGAAACCATCATTCTCAGCAAACTATCACAAGGACAGAAAATCAAACACTGCATGTTCTCACTCATAAGTGGGAGTTGGACAATGAGAACACATTGACACGGTGGGGGGCATCACACACCAGGGCCTGTCGGGTGGTGGGGGCTGGGGGAGGGATAGCATTAAGAGAAATCCCTGATGTAGATGACGGGTTGATGGGTGCAGGAAGCCACCATGGGACATGTATACCTATGTAACAAACCTGTGCATTCTGCACATGTACCCCGGAACTTAAAGTGTAATTTAAAAAAAGACTTATTTCCTTTAAGAAGTTCTTTTTTGGTTTCTGAATATACTTGACTATTTTTATACTTCTATTATTTCAACTATAAAAGTTTCTTTACTTAATCGTTTACATGTTGGTCTTCTCCCCTAGCGTCTGAACTCCTTGAGGCCAGAGACCATCTTTACTTAACTATTTCATCTAGAACAGTATGTTAAGTACTGTGAATGATGGCTAAGTGACCCTGTCTATATAGCTCAGATAAACTACAGAATTTGCAAGAAGTTGCTCAGAGTCACAGATTATTTTATAATTTTGGATTCTTCTTATTATTTTATGATTTCAAGATTAAGAATGTGTAAGAAGTTCATGATGGGCCTAGAATTAATATTATTTGATTGGGTAATGGTATTACCTCACTTCCCCTACTAAAATTTCAGAAAATATGAATTTTTTTTTTTTTTTTTTTTTTTTTTTTTTTTTTTTTTTTTTTTTAAGAAATGTGGTCATCCTGTGTTTCCCAGGCTGAATTCTCGAACTCCTGGGCTCAAGGGATTCTCTTGCCTCAGCCTCCTGAGTAGCTGAAGCTACAGGTGTGAGTTAATGTGTTTGGCTTAACCTTCATTTTTTACTTGGTTCTCAGTTACTTTAACCATATTTCTTCATAATTCCATTTGTATGTATTATTTAATTCATGATTTCCCAATGTTTCTTTCTTTCATTTAAAAACAAAATAGTGCAAATGTGTGGATGAAAGTATTAGTAATCTCTGACATTGTGGATCTCAAAATGTTTATCAGTATTTTGTTTTAGGAGCAGCCTACATATCAACTGCTGAAAAAGCAAAATAAAGCAGTACAAAAACAACCACATCAAAAGATAGAGTTTGATTTGTTTTGGTGTATCTCTGAGTATTTTCTCAGGACTGATGATGATGATTTAAGAGGCCAGTTTCTACAGTTGATTATTATTTTAGGAATGTACATTCATTATAAATCAATAGCTTTTCTTTAAGAAGCTATTATTTAATAACATTAAGGTACTCCTTTCTGCAATGCAGTAGAAAAATTTTAAATTTTTAAAACATGGGTTACAGTTTTTCTTGTTCTATTAATGGAACAATACTGTCTTTGAAGATACATGTTTTCATGTGTTATAACTTACATGTTTATAATACTTCAATTTTTGGTAAGTATTTTAAAGTAAGTGTACAGTTGACCCCTGAACAATGCAGAGGTTAGAGGCGCTGATCCCTTTGCACAGTCAAAAATCTACATGTAACTGACCCTCCCAAAACTTAACTACTAATAGCCTACTGTTGATTGGAAGCCTTACCAATAACATAAACAGTCAATCAGCACATATTTTGTGTATTATATATATTATATATTGTATTCTTACAATAAAGTAAGCTAGAGAAAAGAAACTATCATTAAGAAAATCATCAGAAAGAGAAAAATATATTTACTTCATTAAGTAGAAGTGGATCATCATAAAGGTCATCATCTTCCTCATCTTCATGTTGAGTAGGCTGAGGAAGAGGAAGAAGAGGAGAGGTTGTTTTGCTGTCTCAGGGTAGCAGAGACAAAATAAAATTCACATAGGAGGACCCATGCAGTTCAAACCCATATTGTTCAAAGATCAGCTGTATTTGCATAGGAAAAAAATCAAGGAAATGCTTGTATGGTTCATCATTGGAGATAGTATTTTAGAAGACTTTATTTCTTTTATGTTTTACTCATATATATTTGCATGATATAAATAATAGAGGGAAAATGAGATACATTAAAAAAATAAAAATTCTTGTATACACGTAAATATAATTTTAATGTAATGAAATTTTTCTGGGAAATTTTTTAAAGCAGGACTCAGCATTACAAGGCTTTCCCAAAACATATTCAATTCTCTACATGTGTTAATGAAAAAGGGAAATTTTACTGAAGATATCAAAGGGAGCGAGGAATAATTTAAATTACGTACTACATATAAAACTTCATAAAATCCCCTTTTAAATTTCTTACAATTGTTTTCCTGGTATAATCCATATCACATTTTCCTCCAACTTCTTCCCAAATAGTTTCTCCAGTCATACTGGGTCTTGACTTCTTTTCCCTCTTAGATTTTTCTCTTCCCTTCTTCTTTTTTTTTTTTTTTAGAAGAGTAATCATAGCTCTGTTGGATTTTTTTGATTTTTCATTCTTTCACTCAATAGCCTAATCAACTGACAAAGGGAATGAAAAATAAAAATGAAAATTATTACAAACACCGGGGGGGTGGTGCCAAGATGGCTGAAGAGGAACAACTCCAGTCTGCAGCTCCCAGCATGAAGGACGCAGAAGACAGGTGATTTCTGCATTTCCAACTGAGGTACCGGGTTCATCTCACTGGGACTTGCCAGACAAGTGGGTGCAGCCCATGGAGCAGGGTGGGGCATTGCCTCACCCAGGAAGCACAAGGGGTCGGGAAATTCCCTTTCCTAGCAAAGGGAAGTCGTGACAGACAGTACCTGGAAAATCTGGACACTCCCATCCCAACACTGTGCTTTTCCAATGGCCTTAGCAAAGGGCACACCATGAGATTATATCCCGCACCTGGCACAGAGTGTCCCACGCCCAAGGAGCCTTGCTCATTGCTAGCACAGCAGTCTGAGATCCAAATGCAAGGTGGCAGAAGGCCACCTGTCATTGCTGAGGCTTGAGTAGGTAAACCAAGTGGCCAGGAAGCTCAAACTGGGTGAAGCCCACCTCAGCTCAAGGAGGCCTGCCTCCCTTTGTAGACTCCACCTGTAGGGGCAGGGCATAGCTGAACAAAAGGCAGCAGAAACTTCTGCAGACTTAAACATCCCCGTCTGACAGCTTTGAAGAGAGTAGTGGTTCTCCCAGCATGGAGTTTGAGATCTGAGAATGAACAGACTGCCTCCTCAAGTGGGTCCCTGACCCCCGAGTAGCCTAACTGGGAGGCATCTCCCAGTTGGGGGGCGACTGACACCTCATTCAGCCAGGTATTTCACTGAGAGGAAGCTTCCAGAGGAAGGATTAGGCAGATATATTTGCTGTTCTGCAGCCTCCGCTGGTGATACCCAGGCAAACAGGGTCTGGAGTGGACCTCCAACAAACTCCAATAGACCTGCAGCTGATGGTCCTGACTGTTAGAAGGAAAACTAACAAACAGAAAGGACATCCACACCAAAACCCCATCAGTAAGTCACCATCATCAAAGACCAAAGATAGATAAAACCACAAAGATGGGGAGAAACCAGAGCAGAAAAGCTGAAAATTCTAAAAATCAGAGTGCCTCTTCTCCTCCAAAGGAATGCAGCTCCTCGCCAGCAAGGGAACAAAGCTGGACGGAGAAGGACTTTGACGAGTCAAGAGAAGAAGGCTTCAGACAATCGGCAATAACAAACTTCTCTGAGCTAAAGGAGGATGTTCAAACCCATCACAAAGAAGATAAAAACCTTGAAAAAAGAGTAGAAGAAAGGCTAACTAGAATAAATAGTGTAGAGAATTCCTTAAATGACCTGATGGAGCTGAAAACCGTGGCACAAGAACTATGTGAAACATGCACAAGTTACAGTAGCAGATTTGATCAAATGAAAGAAAGGGTATCAGTGATTGAAGACCAAGTGAATGAAATGAAGCAAGAAGAGAAGTTTAGAGAAAAAAGAGTAAAAAGAAATGAACAAAGCCTCCAAGAAATATGGGACTATATGAAAAGACTGAATCTACGTCTGATTGGTGTACCTGAAAGTGACGGGGAGAATGGAACCAATTTGGAAAACACTCTTCAGGATATTATCCAGGAGAACTTCCCCAACTGAGTGAGGCAGGCCAACATTCAAATTCAGGAAATACTGAGAATGCCACAGATATACTCATTGAGAAGAGCAACTCCAAGACACATAATTGTCAGATTCACCAAAGCTGAAACAAAGGAAAAAATATTAAGGGCAGCCAGAGAGACAGGTCAGGTTACACACAAAGGGAAGCCCATCAGACTAACAGTGGATCTCTCAGCAGAAACTACAAGCCAGAAGAGAGTTGGAGCCAATATTCAATATTCTTAAAGAAAAGAATTCTTAACCCAGAATTTCATATTCAGCCAAACTAAGCTTCATAAGTGATGGAGAAATAAAATACTTTACAGACAAACAAATGCAGAGAGATTTTGTTGCCACCAGGCCAGCCTTACAAGAGCTCCTGAAGGAAGCACTAAACGTGGAAAGGAACAACTGGTACCAGCCACTGCAAAAACATGCCAAATAAGACTGTTGATGCTAGGAAGAAACTCCATCAACTAATGAGCAAAATATCCAGCTAACATCATAATGACAGGATCAAATTCACACATAACAATATTAACCTTAAATGTAAATGGACTAAATGCTCCAATTAAAAGACACAGACTGGAAAATTGGATAAAGAGTCAAGATTCATCAGTGTGCTGTATTCAGGAGACCCATCTCATGTGCAGAGACACACATGGGCTCAAAATAAATGGATGGAGGAAGATCTACCAAGCAAATGGAAAACAAACAAACAAACAAAAAAGCAGGGGTTGCAATCCTAGTCTCTGATAAAACAGACTTTAAACCAACAAAGATCAAAAGAGACAAAGAAGGCCATTACATAATGGTAAAGCGATCAATTCAACAGGAAGAGCTAACTATCCTAAATATATATGCAGCCAATACAGGAGCACCAGATTCATAAAACAAGTCCTGAGGGACCTACAAAGAGACTTAGACTCCCACACAATAATGCGAGACTTTAACACCCCATGTCAACATTAGACAGATCAACGAGACACAAAGTTAACAGGGATATCCAGGAATTGAACTCAGCTCTGCACCAAGCAGACCTAATAGACATCTATAGAACTCTGCACTCTAAAAAAACAGAATATACATTCTTCTCAGCACCACATCATACTTATTCCAAAATTGACCACATGGTTGGAAGTAAAGCACTCCTCAGCAAATGTAAAAGAACAGAATTATAACAAACTGTCTCTCAGATCACAGGGCAATCAAACTAGAACTCAGGATTGAGAAACATACTCAAAACTGCTCAACTACATGGAAACTGAACAACCTGTTCCTGAATGACTACTGGGTACATAACGAAATGAAGGCAGAAATAAAGATGTTCTTTGAAACCAATAAGAACAAAGACACAACATACCAGAATCTCTGGGACACATTTAAACAGGATGTAGAGGGAAATTTATAGCACTAAATGCCCACAAGAGAAAGCAGGAGAGATCTAAAATTGATGCCCTAACATCACAATTAAAAGAACAATAGAAGCAAGAGCAAACACATTCAAAAGCTAGCAGAAGGCAAGAAATAACTAAGATCAGAACAGAAGTGAAGGAGATAGAGACACAAAAAACCCTTCAAAAAATCAATGAATCCAGGCGCTGGGTTTTTGAAAAGATCAAGAACATTGATAGACTGCTAGCAAGACTAACAAAGAAGAAAAGAGAGAAGAATCAAATGGATGCAATAAAAAATGATAAAGGGGATATCACCACTGATCCCACAGAAATACAAACTACCATTAGAGAATACTATAAACACCTCTATGCAAATAAACTAGAAAATCTAGAAGAAATGGATAAATTCCTGGATACTTACACCCTCCTAAGACTAAACCAGGAAGAAGCTGAATCCCTGAATAGACGAATAACAGGTTCTGAAATTGAGGCAATAATTAATAGCCAGCAACCAAAAAAAGTCCAGGACCAGACGGATTCACAGCCGAATTCCACCAGAGGTATGAAGAGAAGCTGGTTCCATTCCTTCTGAAACTATTCTAATCAATAGAAAAAGAGGGAATCCTCCCTAATTAATTTTATGAGGTCAACATCATCCTTATACTAAAGCCTGGCAGAGACACAACAACAAAAAAAGAGAATTTCAGACCAGTATCCGTGATGAACATTGATGCAAAAATCCTCAATAAAATACTGGCAAACCAAATCCAGCAGCACATCAAAAACCTTACCCACCATGATAAAGTTGGCTTCATCCCTGGGATGCAAGGCTGGTTCAACATACACAAATCAATAAATGTAATTCAGCATATAAACAGAACAAAAGACAAAAACCACATGATTATCTCAATAGATGCAGAAAAGGCCTTTGACAAAATTCAGCAGCCCTTCATGCTAAGAACTCTCAATAAACTAGGTATTGATGGAATGTATCTCAAAATAATAAGAGCTATTTATGACAAACCCACAGCCAATATCATACTGAATGTGCAAAAATTGGAAGCATTCCCTTTGAAAACTGGCACAAGACAGGGATGCCATCTCTCACCACTCCTATTCAACATAGCATTGGAAGTTCTGGCTAGGGCAATCAGGCAAGAGAAAGAAATAACAGGTATTCAATTAGGAAAGAGGAAGTCAGATTGTCCCTGTTTGCAGATGACATGATTGTATATTTAGAAAACCCCATCATCTCAGCCCAAAATCTCCTTAAGCTGATAAGCAACTTCAGCAAAGTCTCAGGATACAAAATCAGTGTGCAAAAATCATAAGCATTCCTATACACCAATAACAGACAAACAGAGAGCCAAATCATGAGTGAACTCCCATTCACAATTGCTTCAAAGAGAATAAAATACCTAGGAATCCAACTTACAAGCGATGTGAAGGACCTCTTCAAGGAGAACTACAAATCACTGTTCAGCGAAATAAAAGAGGACACAAACAATTGGAATAATATTCCATGCTCATGGATAGGAAGAATCAATATTGTATAAATGGCCATATTGCCCAAGGTAATTTATAGATTCAGTGCCATCCCATCAAACTACTAATGACTTTCTTCACAGAATTGGAAAAAACTACTTTAAAGTTCATATGGAAGCAAAAAAGAGCCTGCATACCCAAGACAATCCTAAGCAAAAAGAACAAAGCTGGAGGCATCACACTACCTGACTTCAAAGTATACTGCAAGGCTACAGTAACCAAAACAGCATGGTATTGGTACCAAAAGAGAGATATAGACCAATGGAACAGAACAGAGCCCTCAGAAATAATACCACACATCTACAACCATCTGATCTTTGACAAACCTGACAAAAACAAGAAATGGGGAAAGGATTCCCTATTTAATAAATAGTGCTGGGAAAATTGACTAGCCATATGTAGAAAGCTGAAACTGGATCCCTTCCTTACACCTTATACAAAAATTAATTCAAGATGGATTGAAGACTTAAATTAACGTTAGACCTAAAACCATAAAAACCCTAGAAGAAAACCTAGGCAATACCATTCAGAACATAGGCATGGGCAAGGACTTCATGACACTAAAAGCAATGGCAACAAAAGTCAAAATTGACAAATGGGATGTAATTATACTAAAGTGCTTCTGCACAGCAAAAGAAACTATCATCAGAGTGAACAGACAACCTAAAGAATGGCAGAAAAGTTTTGCAATCTATCCATCTGACAAAGGGCTAATATCCAGAATCTACAAAGAACTCAAACAAATTTACAGGAAAAAAAAAACACAAAAAGTGCGTGAAGGATATGAACAGACACTTCTCAAAAGAAGACATTTATGCGGCCAACAAACATACGAAAAAAGGCTCATCATCACTGGCCATCAGAGAAATGCAAATCAAAACCACAATGAGATACCATCTCACACCAGTTAGAATGGCGATCATTAAAAAGTCAGGAAACAACATGTGCTGGAGAGGATGTGGAGAAATAGGAACACTTTTACACTGTTGGTGGGACTGTAAACTAGTCCAACCATTGTGGAAGACAGTGTGGTGATTCCTCAAGGATCTAGAACTAGAAATACCATTTGACCCAGCCATCCCATTACTGGGCATATACCCAAAGGATTCTAAATCATGCTGCTATAAAGACAAATGCACACGTATGTTTACTGCGGCCCTATTCACAATAGCAAAGACTTGGAACCAACCCAAATGTCCATCAATAATAGACTGGACTAAGAAAATGTGGCACATATACAGCATGGAATACTGTGCAGCCATAAAAATGGATGAGTTCATGTCCTTTATAGGGACATGGGTGAAGCTGGAAACCATCATTCTGAGGAAACTATCACAAGGACAGAAAACCAAACACTGCATGTTCTCACTCATAGGTGGGAATTGAACAACGAGAACACATGCACACAGGGTGGGGAACATCACACTCTGGGGCCTGCTGGGGGGTTGGGAGAGTGGGGAGGGATAGCATTAAGAGATATACCTAATGTAATGATGAGTTAACGGGTGCAGCACACCAACATGGCACATATGTACATATGTAAGAAACCTGCACTTTGTGCACATGTACCCTAGTACTTAAAGTAAAATAATAATAATAAAAAGAAAATTATTACAAACACCTGAAGGCTCAGAGGAGATGCTGCAGACACTGTCAGTTCTGAATATCCACATTTTTGCTAACAGAACACAGATTTTGTTTGAAATAGCAGTGTGCTCCTTCCAGTGATGTGCCATAAATGGTCTAAGCCAGTGTGCCTCAATGGAGTCACTGTGACATTTTGGGCAGTGCAAGTCTTCATTGTAAAATACTGTTCTTAACATTTCAGTGCTTTTGGAATCACTGGCTTCTATGCACTAAATGCCAGTAGCACTATTGGTATCTACACTATCATTATGATAATCAAAATGTTCTCATGAATATTATGACATTCCCTGGGGATGGGGAGCGTGATGTTTCTACTGGTTGAGAATCAACCAGTGTCAGCTAATCATGACATTCCTGCTTTCTGCTTTCCAGATTTCACATAACTAATTGTAGCCCTGTGATCCACTTAGAGGCACGGAGACCTAAAGCAAGTCAGCTATAAGGGCTTCAGCAAAAGCATTCTTAATTGAAAGGATAGATGTAGCTGTTATTGCTCTTTGCTTTCTTCTTGCCCTGCATGGAGAACTAGAGCAAAGATGTAGAAGCCATTTTGTAATCATGAGGCAACAAACTATTCCAAGAATGGTGGACTAAGTAAATAGAAGGATCCTGGATCTTAAAAGATTTGCTCCAACACTAGCCTCTTTATCTCTTCTTATTTGAGAAAAAATAAACTCCTTTTGTCCTATTCACTGTTAGTCAGGTCTTCTATTACTTGCAGCTAAAATCACTCCTAACTGAGAATATGATGCATGTCAATGGATTCTTGTATTAATGTCAATATGAGACAAGAATTGAACAACCTTAGTCAAACCCCTATTTACAATGTACTTCATTGTGCTTGGTGAAAAAATATTATCCTATGAAAATAAGAATGCTATTTAGAAATTTTTTAAAAAGTGACAACTGAAAATAATATTTTCACATATATTTAGGAAAAACCCCACAAATACCTAAATTCACTGGAGAAATAGCCATAATAATCTCTGTTTCCCCCAGGATCTAGATGTTTCTTAAGCCAAATTCAAGAAGTTTTAAATTTATTTTGAGAGGAAGAATTGATTTATTTCACTTGAATTACAAACTTAAATAGTCAGGGTTGGTATCTAATGCAGTCTGTGTTCATCTAGAACAGAGAGAGACATTGAATATACTTCTTGCTTGAGCATGGCATGAGGCTCTTAAGATTCAACAATCTTTATTCATTGTGTCCTTTCTTCTTTCAGTTGTGACATCATCTTAGGTGTCTGTAGTGTTCATGTCTATAGTTCTTTAACGTTTCTCATCTTCTTTGTTGTTTCCAGACAACTTTACTTCCTTTCTACTTATCCACCCTTTTCCATGACCACAACCTGGACTTTGTCATAACCTAACAGTTCTTCCTAAGAAATAATAAACCACTGTACAACTTCCTATCCTTCAGAGTCTCTCATTCCGTTACTTCAACTACACAGGTTTTTTTGTGTGTGTGTTTTTTTTTTTTTTTTTTTTTTCCCCTCAGATGGACCTCCAGTTTCTCCAGTTTTTTTTTTTTTTTTCTTACCTGTCTGCATTCTATTGGTCACTTTCTGTCTTTATTTTATTTATTTATTTATTTTTTTGAGATGGAGTCTCTCTCTGTCACCTCGGCTGGAATGCAGTGGTGCAATCTTGGCTCACCGCAACCCCTGCCTCTCAGGTTCAAGTGATTCTCCTGCCTCAGCCTCCGGAGTAGCTGGGACTACAGGTATGTGCCACTACGCCCGGCTAATTTTTGTATTTTTAATAGTGACAGGATTTCGCCATGTTGTCCAGGCTAGTCTCAAACTCCTGACCTCAGATGATCCACCCACCTCTGCCTCCCAAAGTGGGATTATATGCATGAGCTACCATGCCCAGTCCCATCGTTATTTTTTATATTACCCAGTTTAATTTCTGTGGTTCATCATTTCAACTAGTCTTTAAGCAGTTTCCTAAACTTCCTTACATTTTACATGGCCTAGTCATCTTTTTATCTTATTTCTCTAGTTCTACATAGAAGCTCAATGTTTCTATTCTCTTGGACTCCTGCCATGCACATCCTCCTTTGCCAACCACTCCTCTCTTAACAGAATCACATGTATTTTACTTTACAAAGAAAATCTACACTATATCCATCTTTTATTCATTCCATCCTCTTATAAGTTTTGTTTAAGAATAATCTCTCTACCTGAGCTCTAGATCTCCTCTCTTATCATCTTTTCAGTAATCTGGCTCAATGAATTATTCCCTCTCTCCTTCTGACACATTCGATTAGAATTTAAATAGGGCAAAATGTCTCCCATTTTGTAAACAAACCATATTTAAATCTCTCATCCCTTTCTGAGTACTCTTGATTTCTCTCCACTCCCTTGCAATCAACCATTTTGAAAGAGTTGTTTACACTTACTGCCTCCTCTTTTATCTCCTATTCCTTTTTAAACTCACTGAGATATGACATCTATGTCGACACACTGCGTTAATTCCTTGGCGTGGCTGAAACTCCTCTCTTTGAAGTCACTAGTGATCTTGCTAAAGCCAAGAGACATGCCTCAGTCATTATGTTATTTGATCTTTTTTAGTATTTGACACTATTGATCTTGATACACTTTTTTTTCCTTTGACATCCATGAGAGATGAGGTTTCCTTTTACCTTTTGGGGTGTTCTTTCTTATTGATCTTTGCAGGCTTCTCTCCCTTAGGAGCCTTTCTTATAGCCTTCTCTTTTCATTCTTCAGTTCTTGTAATAGGTCATCTATTTCTGTGACTTGAAGTATCAGCCATACGCTGATAATTCCCAAGTGAATGATTCCTTCGCAACAATCACATTCGAACTTAAAATCAATATATTCACCTGCCCATTAGATGTTTTCACTTGGCTATCTTATTGGTATTTTGAAATAACATATCATCTGTTCCCTCTAGTTTTCTTATCCTCCATTGTTTCCAATCTCTTTAAATAACATCATCCTATTATTTCAGGGAGAAACTTGGAAATCATCTCTGACTTCTCTCTCTCCGTTGTGTTCCATATCTAAATATAACTACATTCGATTTGTTCCACCTTCTAAATATTTCTCTGATCTGTTAACTTCTCTCTGTTCCTATTATTATTTTCCTGGTTTGGATTGACATCTGCTTGTCGTCCGGATTAATGCGAAAGTCTTCTATTTCATGTCCATGCCATAATCTTTCCCTCTTTTAATCTACTCAAATGCGTATGTTATTATATTATTTGCCTGTTTAAAATCCCTCCGTGACTTCTAGTGAGTCTTATAATGTATGCTCTTAAGCATGGCTCATAAGGCCCTGTCTAATTCTTTACATGTATCACTCACCACTCAACCTTTTTTATTCTAAGCACTAGACATCTAAAGTTCTTTCAATGCATTTTCGATATTCTGTTCTCCTGCTTTCACAGTTTTGCACATGTTCTTTTCTTCCCATTTTTACTTCTCTAACTCTTACTCATTATCTATATTTCAGCTTCCTGCTCATGTGTATTATTGATTAGACTAAAAGCTCTGTAAGGGCAGTGACTAGGTCAGCATGGTACCTTAATGTCTGGCACACTACATGGTACTCAGTAGACACTGAACACCGGACCAAATGAATAAGTGAATGAATGAAGTGACTTCTAATCAATTAAATGTATAGAGTAAGTGAAAATTTGGGACGAAAACCTCTCCTAGTATATGGGTCTGAGTTCCTGATTGGCTGATGTTTCCATTCACTGGGAAAGTGATCAGGAAGTGGAGCCATTTTGGGAATGAGGTGTCTAAAATATCCATGTGGAGATGTCTGGTAAGTAGTTGAGAATATAGGACTGGTCACAGGAGAGGGAGATATGCTGAAAACTTTGAGTGGGAGTTGTCAGCTGAAGTGGTCTGAGAGAGCTCAGGGAGAGGCCGCAGCATGAGAAGATAAGAGAGTAACTAGACAGATTACTGAGGAACACTGACATTTGTAGGGCTGGGTAGAAAAACAAGGAACCACAAAAGCATTTCAGTAAAAGCCAACAGACAGGTAACAGGGGAAAGCACCCTGTTTTGGTGTCATATAAGCAAATGGAAGAGACTTTTTTTTTTTTTTTTTTTTTTTTTTTTGAGATGGAGTCTGGCTCTGTCGCCCAGGCTGGAGTGCAGTGGCCGGATCTCAGCTCACTGCAAGCTCCGCCTCCCAGGTTCACGCCATTCTCCTGCCTCCGCCTCCGCCACCTGTAGCTGGGACTACAGGTGCCCGCCTCGTCGCCCGGCTAGTTTTTTGTATTCTTTAGTAGAGACGGGGTTTCACCGTATTAGCCAGGATGGTCTCGATCTCCTGACCTTGTGATCCGCCCGTCTCGGCCTCCCAAAGTGCTGGGATTACAGGCTTGAGCCACCGCGCCCGGCCGGAAGAGACTTTTAAGGAGGGATGATTGATATTGTCAGATTAATTCTTTTGCGCCATTCCACAAATTGAGTTTTGACAGAGGATATAGTATGATATAGTATCAGATGTCATTTGTGTACCTTGCTTCACTACAAGTTTCTTGCATGCAGGGATACTGTCTTGTTTGTACTTTTAATCTCAGACTTAGCTCAACATCTGACACATAGTGGGGTTTAATAAACAGGTGAACATAAATGCATTTGCTCTTATTAAGTGATGGACTCAAAATGTATGGCAGCATAGCTAATTTCATTCTATAAGAAATGTCTTCTAAATCATGCTTGGATTCAAAGACATTGGGAAAAGTAGAATATAGTTAGGTACTTCTCACTGGATAATTAAAAAATAGGCCAACCATAATAAACATTTTCAACTTTAAGATCCCTTACTTTTCCGTGTTTTTCAACACCCTCTCCCTTTGCTCTGTTAATCTTACAGACATAGTCAATTCTGACTTTCTCATTCTGAGGAATGTAAAGGAGATCTGATAAAACTAGATAATTGATATCAAAGCGTTTTAACTTAAAATGTTAAAAACTCCCAGGGATGCTTTCATTATAAAGTAAGACTCAGTAGAATTTAATGCTTACTTCTCAGTAAGGACTTGTTTTTTTAGGATGGCAGTGGTGAGAGTGGAAATGGTAGGAATTTTGAGGGAGATGGAAGAAAGATCTGTTTCTGTGTTTGTAAGTACACTACCCACCATTTACCCTTAAAGAACTTGCCCTAAAAGGCATGTATGGAGAGAGCATTGGTTCTTGACAAACACCTGGTTTGAGTCCTTACTCTTCACTTACTAGCTGAGTATGTCTCCAGCTTTCTGAGCTTTAATTTCCTCATCAGTAAAAGGAAGGTCATAATAACTTCCCTCTTGGGTTGTCCAGAGGAGCAAGTGAGATTGCATATGTGCAGCTAGTTTGCACATGTAAGTCTACTATTATTCTCTGCAGGCACTGCATGGAAGTGTCTAATATTGTTGTGCTGTGTTTCAAGTCTTGTTTCCACTATTTGGTTTGCTGTTTGAATATTACAGGGCTGCAAAAAAGTTTATGATATTATTGTATAATGTAATTATTTGGAAGTAGAAATGTTACAGATATGTAAATGCGTTAAGCCGCCTTCTCACTTTTTTCCTCTTAAGTATAAATCCAAAGCCTAGGACACAAACATTATCTTTCTAGTTTGGTCTTCCTGGAGACATGCAAAGTCTTCAGAGAGGTGATTGGTGTCCATACTTCCCACGCAGCTGCAATTGAACCTGTACAATTACCTCCAGAGTATTGTCTTGGCTCCAGTCTGTTGGATAACTGCCTATTTGAACAACTTTGCCTTGGATAATTTCCCTTTGTCTAACCATGGGACTCATAAATCTATGCATAGGGGGACATATTTCTGAAAATGATATTTGGCCACAGATAGTTGCAATTTCAAGACTTTTTCAAAGGGTGATAATGACATATTTTTACTGGACAATGTAAGTTTTCGAACTTTGAAGATACATTTTGGGATCTAGATTATTTATGCATCAATGTAGAAAATGCATTGCTTATCCATCAAACTGTTCTAAAATGTTAAGGTCATGAATAAGAATGTTCCACACCCCATAAAATACTTCTCCTGGAGTACAACTTAACCGTGAGGGAATATTATTAAATATGTAGGAGTTCTACTTTGGTATTCAACAGAGATATAATTTTTGATACTATAAAATTAGAGAGAAAAAGACCCATTTCCTTCATAGTATGTTTTCCTTGTAATTTTAAATGTTTAGAAAGGAATATGCAGAGAAAGATTTATTGTTTTTTTGATTCCTTCTTCATTTCTGAATTTTATGTTTTGGTTTCATCATAAAAATCTGGTCGAGTGGCCTGAATGGTTATCTTATTTGTAAAATCTGTTAGGGCATAATTATATTCTTCAGAAAATACTATGTGCTAAACATGGGTCAAGAACACTCAAAAAGTAGGATAAAGCGGTATACTATTCCCAGAAAAAAAGAAATAATATCAAGAGTAATGAGAGAGACTTAGAAGTGCTTTCTACAGGATTTCCAGATTTCAACAAAATTGTTTTACCCTGAATAATGGTAGGTTTAGTCTTAGCCAAAATGCAACTGGGCAATCTGTTACTTCCCATATGGAAAGCAACTGTTCAAGTAAATTATATAATTGTACATTACAACTTTGCTTCTGTCATACATTATAAGTTCAATTCTGTCCAACACTGAGACCATTGCATGACTGAGCCAAGTTTAGTGTTGCTGGAACCAGCCATTCTTGTTGTTGTAGTTATATCCAGCAAAAAAGTGAATTCTCGTATTTATTTGTTCTCCTTCATTTCTTGGAAATAGAAAGTCTGTCTGGACCTGTTAGTAGATGTCACTTTTATCCTGATTTGGAGAATAAGTCAAGCAGGTGTTCTAGAGTCCATGTAGCCTGTTTTGAAATGAAGAGCATAATGTAAAAGGATAATTTTTTGCATTAATTTTTATTCTAAATGAGAAGAAAAAAACGAGAAGAAAAGTTAAACCCTGAAATTCATAGGGAGCCTGCAAAACCCAAGAATGACTACATGGACCTCTTTATTTTCTCACAATGATACTCTGCTTTGAGAGAGTTGAGCTCATGGTCTCTGGACTGGTGCTTATGAGGCAGTGCAGAATGTTCCCTGTTTTGTCATGTTGGCAAAGAAAATTACCCCAGTGCCATGATTGTCAGAATGATGCAGCACCTCTGAGGAAAGGGATTACTGCCTTATTGTAGATAGGTTAGTGTGAGCTATGCCAAATGTTGAGTGGGATTTGTTGAGTACCATACAAACACAATAAAAAAACTCTAGGTATTTCAACTGTGAGAAAATAGAAGTGTTGATAAGAAAAGAAAAAAATGCAAAAGGGAAAATAGTCATTATTTTCTCAGTTCTTTCAAGAGGCAAAAAGGTGAAACCTAAAAGAAACTGAAAACCTTTAAAAAAGTCATAGAAGTTACTGTCAGGAAAATTTTA
The DNA here is from genome assembly GCF_007565055.1 of Rhinopithecus roxellana. NCBI lineage: Eukaryota > Metazoa > Chordata > Mammalia > Primates > Cercopithecidae > Rhinopithecus > Rhinopithecus roxellana. The sequence continues at coordinate 63,964,971 of NC_044550.1, read as the reverse complement.
TTAATTTAAGTGAGGCACTTATTTATTTGTGCCATTAAGTAGTATGATTTACTTATTTACTTATAATCTCATTTTTACTTGTAATTAACAATTACAAATCAAATGATAATTATACATAATTATGGAATACAATATGATGTTTCAATGCATGTATATATAGTATAGTGATTAGATTGGGGTAATTACCATATTCATAACTTTAAACATTGGTAATACTGGTCATGCTCTGTAGTAAATACAAAAGCTGAGACATGACACTTCCTATGATCTGTCTGGCTATTTACCAGTGATTTTGTTTTCTTTTACTCAGTTTTCAAGGAGGTGGTATGAATGTACAATTATATTCACTTCCTCTAAATTTCCAATGTTTAAAATATTCTAGAACTTTTCAGATTAAAAGGAATACCTTTCAAAATATGGGCAATGATATTAAAATATAAGCTTTAAACTTTATTATTCATTGCATAAGTAATGTCTAAAGTAGTTTAAGCCGTTTTTTAATGTGGTTTTTTTTTTTTTTTGAACACTGTACAATGACCCTTGTTTGGAATTGCCAAACCATTCATCTTGTTGCAGATTCACAAAGTAAACTTATTTATGTAATCTGTCTACCTTTAAAAGTGACTCATGTAAAAGATGAAAAAGCTTATAGTTTCTTTACTAAACAAAGTATATTTTTCTATAAATGTCAGCATTGAGGTATGCAAAGAGCTTGATAAGTACTTGAGGAACCCAGAAAAGTTGTACTTTTTACTATTATTAATCAGTAATTGTCTCGCTATATCTGTCATTTATAAGTTTATTGTGTGTCATTTATATTATAGAATCATAGATAAGGAAATGAAGGGTAGCAGCAATGGATCAATTTAAAAGCACACATTGCAGCAGTAAATAAGGGTAACTTTTGACAGTTTAAAAAATTAAGAATAATAAATTATAAAACTTTTAAAGTTAAGCTACTGTAGAATTTTCAGTTTGACAAGTTTATACACCTTTTATATTTGGTTCCACCACTGACTGTAATTAATTAAGACATCATTGTAAATAACTGCAAATGTCCAGTGAATAACTGACATATCAATTATTGTTTGATAAATAATGTGAAAAACTAGATGTATTCTTGAGTGCCTCCTACTTACTTCACCAAAACCCAGTATCCTGTAAACTGGTGATATGCCCCTAAGTCAAGCTGTATCTTCAGTCTGTACCTGTGAACTTCCTTCTCTGTCTGTTATTATTTTAACTGTCTCTTTCAATTGTCTGCGTGTTAAGATACAAACAAGAAAATATTTTTGTTATCTTTGAAAACTGTTGCTTTCATTTCTCAAATCTTCAGAATATGTAGAAATATATATTCTAATTGATTGTTTTGGAGAACCTAGGAAAATGTGAGTTATCTATATTTCTAACAGGATAAAGTCAGTAATAAATAAATTAGTAAAGTTCATGCCCCCTGTTAGGAAGACCCAGAAACCTGTACCGAAAATTAAGCTCTGATTTTTATTTTAACCAATAAGCAATGCAGAAAACTTTCCAGAAGTTTTTTTCTTTTTTTCTCCCTCTGTGTTATATGACAATTTGGTACTTCATTTTGTATTTGGAAGTACTTTTCCTAACTTATGATGCAGCATCAGAAGTGCACAGAAATCTACCATCAATAGCAATAGTACTTTTGTGGAGGATAGAGAGTTTTTTTCCTAATGGATAGCAGGAAGTAAAATGAGCTCAACTAATGATGTTACTCAGTTTGCCTTTAACTGAAGGGATTTTCTTAGTTTTAAAAGAAGATGAAAAACCATAAACATTAAAAAAGGAGTTAACGCATTGTATTATATTATGAATTAAAATTTATTTGAAAGCTTTTCCTGCCTTGAACAGTGTAGAGGAGAAATCACACAAGATTAGCACAGACATAAGACAAAGCCATAAATTTGAATTTTCAGAAGCTCTGACTGACTACTGAATGCAGGATTTATTTTGAAGACCTTCTGGTAACCTCAGTTATAATGTTTGCTTCCACAGAAGGCTCAATGAGTCAGGGAAGTAGTCCACATGGTCCCTTTATGTCATAACCGGCATGTAAAACTGATTTCCAACTTGGGGCTCACACTTCTGTTCCAAACCTGAAACTTTTGGCATCAGAGCTCATGCTCTTATGGCCAATTTGGATTTTTAAGCAAAGAAGCTAATTTTAAAAGTCTCTTGGACAACACATGACTTTAAAAATAAATTTTAATGATTTAAATGGAAACAAACCAGGAGTAGCTGGATTAGATTTCTCTTAAAATGTACATGCTTAGCGATTAGGAGGAAAAAGTGGCTGAAAAAAATGCTGTCTGTTTTTTTCCTTCCAAACCCCAAATAGTTGAATAATTGAGTAGCTCAAAAGACTCAAGTTGGGACATCTTTGTGGAAAATATTTCTGGCAATAAAAGTACTGCTAATACAAGAATGAGAGATAATAAACTTCTCTTTAACAATGAATTTTATGGTTTCTAAACGTTAGCCTTAGTGATGAAATTATTTTATTGAAGTTTTTTTCGGAATAGATTGATCTGTTCAGAAATTTTAGGGACAGAGGGAAAAATAGGCAGATATTTGAGGAAAAATGTTTGGGAATTAAGGTTTTCCTAGATGGCATTTACTATCATTGTGTTTCCCAATGCTTTTAATACCAAACTATTTTTAGGTGTCTACATTTTCTTAGCCATTACAGACTACATGTAAATGGGAGCAGGTGAGGAGACCAGCCTCTGAAAAATGTGGGCTTGATTTAGATGCTGAAAAGTTTTGTTAAAGAAGGATGTGTGTGATGGGGAAAGAAATCTAGATTAGTAGGAGATTTAAGTTAGTAGATAGGCGGAATCATGGTAGTTGTTTGGATTCGAGGAGGTTCAGTAAATAATGTCCCTCTCTTAATGTTTTTGGATTAACTGAGAAATGAAGTAGGGCAGGTGGGAGATGTTCATAAAGCTGATGTTGGAGATTGCAGTGTAACTGTAGGTAAAAATAATGGGCTTCCTCTAAATAGACTCCAGAGCTAAGCAGCCTTCCCCACCATGTCTCAGATAGCACAGGACAAGGCAGGCACTCCTCTGCAGGGTTAGAACTGCCCCGTACTACTTTTTGCAGCACTGAATGTTTGCTTTCTGCAGGCAGCTTGCTTCCAAGAGACAGAAAATGGGGAAACCAGCCAAATGTGCCGTTTTATTTTTCTTAAAATTTTCAATCAGTAAGTCTCTCTTGGGGAGGAGGGAGTAAAGTTTTGGCAGGAGCCCATGAATGTTACTTTAATGGGGTCCCCTTTACATGGAAGTAAACATCAAGAGGCGGAAAGAAGTGTTTTTTGAAATTTTTGTTGTTTTAACCCAGTGGTTATAAACCAGGATTGTTATCTTCCTCTAGGAAAATTTTTGGTTGTAGCAGTGATTGCAGCATACTGATGATGTTTAGTGGGTTGGGGCTAAGGATGCTAAAGATCTTACAATGCATAGAAAAGTTTTATTAAAGAAGGATATGTGTGATAGGGAAAGAAATCTAGATTAGCAGGAGATTTAAGTTAGTAGATAGGCGGAATCCTGGTAGTTGTTTGGATTCCAGGAGGTTCAGTAAATAACGTTCCTCTCTGAATGTTTTTGGATTAACTGAGAAATGTAAGGAATAATTGTCCCAATAACATTGCCTCCCTTATAAAGGAAGAAATGTCCCAATTAACCCCCTAGAGACAACCTGAGCCTAGCCCATTGGGTTTTGTCTGCTTCATGGACCGGGGAAGAGATCAACACTCAGCTAAGAACAATCCTGTTTTGCCTTCCTGAGTTCATTGTCTCAATGCAAACCATCGCTTCCTTGTGGATCCTCTGATCTATTGATGACAACATAGATTTTGTTCCAGTAGGCTCTGAAATGGGTCAGAATAGCACATTAATTAAATAAATTCCAGAAGTGATTTCCAGGACAGAAATTTCATCCCATAGTCCAGTTCCCATAAAAAACTATGACCTGCCAAATTGTTCAGTGTAACTTAGAAGTTATAAAATGAAATCCAATAACTACATTAAGATGTTCCAAAACTAAAAAAGATGCCCTAAATTTGAATGTAGAATCTGTATTAGGGTTCTCCAGAAAAACAGAACCATAGGATATATCTATATGTATATCTACATCTATATTTGTGTCTGTATCTATATCTGTAGATACATAAGAGGAGATTTATTATGGGAATTGGCTCACATGATTATGGAGGTTGAAAAGTCCCATGATAATTCTGTTTGTAAACTGGAGAAAAACCAGGAAAGCCAGTGGTATAATTCAGTTTGAGTCCTAAGACCTGAGAACCTGGGAGGCCACTGGTGTGATTCCCAGAGTCTAAAGGTCTGAGACCCAGGAGCACCGACGTCTCAGGGAAGGACTAGATGGATATCCCAGCTCTAGAAGGGAGAATGAATTCATCCTTCCATCGCCTTTTTGTTCTATTCAGGCCCTCAGTGGATTGGATGATGCCTGGCCTGCCCACATTGGGGAGAGTGGATCTTCTTTACTCAGACTGCTGATTCAAATGCTAATGTCTTTTGGAAACACCCCAGAAATAATGTTTACAAGCTATCTGGGCTTCCCTTAGCACAGTCAAATTGATACATAATGTTAACCTTCATAAACACTCTCCCATTAAAAATTTCTTGGGGAAAAATATTCAAAGATCTACCCCTTTTTAAGTTAAGAATCTGAAAGAATTCAAGTTAATCTAAAGTCCAAAGAATTGAAGTCCAAATTCTTTTGGATTTATGAGTTAGAAATTCCCCAGAATTGAAGTTTCGTTCTAACTCCAAATTCTTATGCTTAGTCTCAGATAGTTTCTTGATGTCTGACTAGAATTGCTTTTCTTTCTTCAGTTGTGTCCTGTGCTATTTCTCACTGGAATTAGTAAAATTTCTTCAAGTTTCCAGAAGTTGTATTGATTCTGAACCAAATATTTGATAAATCTTATTTTTAAAAAAGATTCTAAAACATCAACAAGCCATCTAAAATGACCACAGCACTGTTTTTTCACTCAGGTAAATCTTAGTCCCCAAAATAGTTATCCCAGGCAAAATTATTTCCCTCACACCTTGTCCTTAGTATTTCCAAAGATGCATGCCAGAAGTTTGGTGGTATATTTATTGAGCTAAGGGCCTTGAAGTAGGTGGCATACTACATTTCTATTTGGGATAATTTGAGGAAAGTATAGTATGGGTGTAGGCAGAGTATAAAGAAGCCACAGGGAGTAGTGTAAACTCCTGGAGTTGGTAATGGGGAGGCTGTTACTACTACTGGGCCTGAAGAAGGAAGGGAGGGAACAAGTGGAATCCTGACAAGGAGATGACTATGAGAGGCCTCCTGATAAGGGCAGGCAGGAGCCTGGGAGGAAATAGTTCAACTCACTCTGTCCCTCCTTGGACTCTTCTGAACCAGCTGGAAGCACAGGAGCCCATTAATGAGGTACAAAGTGAAGAAAGCTATCTGACATAGTAACTGAGGACACAAAACGATAAAATGAAGAAAGAAAAAAATCTCGATTCAGTCTTACTAGAATGCGAGTGAAGTCAGACATCTAGAATCCATGACCAGTGAGTTTAAGTTTAATTGGGAGAAATACCTTATCAAGAAGTTTTTTTTGTCACCATTGATTTACTATATCTGGAGAAGGAAAACATTTATGTATGCTTCCTCAGTCCTCAGAAAGTGGCTATTTTTGTCTTCCTGCTAAGTTTAAAAATTTCAGTCCTGGCAGCCCTACTCTTCAAGTCTTACCTGAGGTATTTTTCCCCCTGAGATGTTTTTTACCGCACCTCAGTGACAATCTGTCAATACACTATCAAAACCTATCCTTACCAAAATGTATCCCTTTGAGCCTCATATTGACCAGTAGCCAATTGTATGCTGTTATATGCTACTGTCTTAGTCCATTCCTGCTGCCTTATACCTTAGACTGGGTGATTTATATGGAGCAGAAATTTATTTCTCAGAGTTCTGGAGGCCGGCAGGTCCAAAATTATGGCACTGGCCGACTCAGCCTCTGGTGTACTAACTCAGCCTCTAGTACAATTGACTAATTGTACTGGGTCAATTAATACACCCATATATTAAGCTGTGTTCTGCTTTATTAGGTGGAGCCTTCTTGCTGCCTCCTTAGGCGGCAGAGGGAAGAGAAGCAGACAGCTCCTCATACCTCTTAGACCACTAATCTTTTATACCATTACATTGGTGATTCAGTTTCAACATGGGAATCTTGTGGGGACATATTTAGATCACAGCATCTACCAAGCTCAAAATGCTCTGTCACTTACTAAAAAGCCCTGGTCCCACCTAAAGTCTATCCAACCGTTATTGATTTCGATGTTTAAATTTAATAGAGTTTATTTATTTAGAACAGGTTAAGATATACAGAAAACTTGAGCAAAATGTACAGTTCCGAGAGAGCCTCTCACCTTTCTCCTCTGTACCTGCCCAGTTCCCCCATTCTTAACATCTTGCATTAGTGTGGTACATTGTTACAGTTGATGAACCCAATATTGATACATTGTGATGAACTAAATTCCATAGTTTACACTAAGGTTAACTCTGTGTTGTACATTCTGTGGGTTATGACAAATGTATAATGACATGTATTCATCATTAAAGCATCATAGAGAATAGTTTCACTGTCCTAAAAATCATCTGTGCCCTGCCTCTTCATCCCTTCCTCCTGCCAATCCCCTGGCAACCACTGATCCTTTTAATGCCTCCATAGTTTTGCCTTTTCCCAAATGTCGTATGGTTGGAATCACATACTATGTACCCTTTTTCAGATTAACTTCTCCAACTGTTATTATGCTCTGCAAATTTCACCTCCTGGTTGTTTCTCAAGCATACTACTCTTAACAAAGAAGATACCTAGTTTTGTGGTATAGAACTAATTTTACATTTTAAACAAAATTTCAGAATGAATCAATTTACTGTTAGAGAAACTTAACAACCCAGGAAGAGCTGATAATTCACTTTGAGCCCAGAGGAAGTAAAAACAAAATGATGTCCCAGCTGAAGGCAGTCAGGCAGGAGGAGTTCTTTCTTACTTAGCATTTTCTATTCTATTAATCTAATTGGATGACGCCCCATCATGTTAGAGAGAGCAATCTGTTTTACTCAGTCTGCTGATTCAAATGTTAATTTTATTCAAAAACACCCTCACAGACATACCCAGAATAATATTTGACCAAATATCTGGGAACCCTGTGACCCAATTAAATTATCAAATTGACACATAAGGTTAACCATTACAGAGACTGAAAGGAGCAAACTACTCTGTGTGTGTGTGTGTGTGTGTGTGTGTGAGAGAGAGAGAGAGAGAGACACTAGTGAGATCTTTTTCTCTCTCCGTAGACACAAATACTATCTAATATATTCACTGAGTTGTGAGTTGCCTAAGAGTGGGCTCATCTTAATCATCTTTCCATTCTTGTTCCACACAGAATATCTGCTGCAGAGCATATACAGGGTAAATCTTGGATAAATCAAAGTGGATAAATAAGTAAAAGTAGCTCTTGCAGTGCAACATGCAAAGGGAGTAGGGTCCTTTATGAAAGAGTTTACCTGATGGCCCAGAGTTTGGCTGTTTGATTTGGTATTGGTGTTCTGGTTTTAGAAATCTGTAGTGTTTTTTTTTTTTTTAAACTTTTATTTTAGACTTAGGGATACATGCGAAGGTTTATTACGTAGGTAAACTCATGTCATGGGGGTTTGTCATACAGGTTTTTTTCATCACCCATGTATTAAGTTCAGTACCCAATAGTTATCTTTTCTACTCCTCTTCCTCTTCCCACCCTCCACCCTTGAGTAGACCCTAGTGTCTCATGTGTTCTCATCGTTTAGCTCCCACTTATAAGTGAGAACATGCAGTATTTGGTTTTCTGTTCCTGCATTACTTTGCTAAGGATAATAGCCTCTAACTCCATCCATGTTCCTGCAAAAGACGTGATCTTATTCTCTTTTTATGGCTGCATAGTATTCCATAGCGTATATGTGTCACATTTTCTGTATCCAGTGTGTCATTGATGGGCACTTAGGTTGATTCCATGTCTTTGCTATTGTGAATAGTGCTGCAATGAACATTTGTGTGCATGTGCCTTATGGTAGAATGCTTTATATTCCTCTGGGTATATACCCAGGAAAACGATTGCTGAGTAAAATGGTAGTTCTGCTTTTAGATGTTTAAGGAATCACCATACTGCTTTCCACAATGGTTGAACTAATTTATACTCCCATTAACGGTGTATAAGTGTTTCCTTTTCTCTGCAACCTCATCAGTATCTGTTATTTTTTGACTTTCTAATAATAGCCATTCTGACTGGTGTGAGATGGTATCTCGTGGTGGTTTTGATTTGCATTTCTCTAATGATCAGTGATGTTGAGCTTTTCTTCCAGTGCTTATTGGTCACATGTATGTTTTCTTTTGAAAATTGCCTTTTCATATTCTTTGCCCTTTTTTTAATGGGGTTTTGTCATGTTAATTTGTTTAAGTTGCTTATAGATGCTGGCTGTTAAACTTTTGACAGATACTTTCTTCCATTCTGTAGGTTGTCTGTTTACTCTGTTGATAGTAACTTTTGCTGTGCAGAAGCCCTTAAGTTTAATTAGATCCAATTTGTCAATTTTTGCTTCTGTTGTAATTGATTTTGGTGTCTTTGTCATGAAAACTTTACTCGTTCCCATGCCCAGGATGGTATTGCCTAGGTTGTCTTCCAGGGTTTTTATAGTTTTGGATTTTACATTTAAGTCTTTAATTCACCTTGAGTTGATTTCATTATATGATGTAAGGAAGGGGTCCAGCTTCAATCGTCTGCATATGGCTAGCCAATTATCCCAGCACCATTTATTGACTAGGGAGTCTTTTCCCCTTTGGTTGTTTTTGTCACCTTTGCCAAAGTTCAGATGGTCATAGGTGTGCAGCCTTATTACTGGGCTCTGTGTTCTGTTCTGTTGGTATATGTGCCTGTATTTGTACCAGTACCCTGCTGTTTTGGTTACTGTAGCCCTGTATTATAGTTTGAAGTTGGGTAAAGTGATGCTGTCAGCGTTGTTCTTTTTGCTTAGAGTTGTCTTGGCTATTCAGGCTCTTTTTTTGGTTTCATATGAAATTTAAAACAGTTTTTTTTTCCTAGTTGTGTGAATAGTATCATCGGTGGTTTGATAGGGATAGCATTGAATCTGTAAATTGCTTTGGGCAGTATGGCCATTTTAATGATAGTGATTCTTCCTATTCATAAGCATGGGATGTTTTTCCATTTGTGATTTTTTTGTGCAAGGTTTTTAAATTCTCATTGTAGAGATTTCTCACCTTCCTGGTTAGCTGTATTCTTAGGTACTTTATTCTTTTTCTGGCAATTGTGAATGGGATTGTCTTTCTGATTTGGCTCTTGGTGTGACTGTTATTGGTGTAGTGATATTTGCACATTGGGGAATTCTTAAGAGGAATTCATTGGGAAAGTCTTAAGAAACTTAAAGAACCCATAAGTTCTATATTTTTAGTGCACTGAAACTCTTAAAAATTAACCAAAGTGGCAGTTTGTCCTTATTTTTAGTGCATACAATTGGAAAGTTAATTTGGAGGATGTGCTAGAGTGGCAATAATGGTGCAGTGGAGGCTAAAGTAATAATGATTTACAGAACTCAAAGCATTCCAGATTCCAAAAATATGTGACTTGAAGCTAGACAGAGCATGCCCATTGATATGATTAGGCTTTGTGTCCCCACTCAAATCTCATTTGGTTTTTTTTTTTTTTTTTTTTTTTGAGATGGAGTCTCGCTCTGCCGCCCAGGCTGAAGTGCAGTGGCCGGGTCTCAGCTCACTGCAAGCTCCGCCTCCCGGGTTTATGCCATTCTCCTGCCTCAGCCTCCCGAGTAGCTGGGACTATAGGCGCCCGCCACGTCGCCCGGCTAGTTTTTTGTATTTTTTAGTAGAGACGGGGTTTCACCGTGTTAGCCAGGATGGTCTCGATCTCCTGACCTCGTGATCCGCCCATCTCGGCCTCCCAAAGTGCTGGGATTACAGGCTTGAGCCACCGCGCCCGGCCTCAAATCTCATTTTGAATTGTAATCTCCATAAACCCCGTAATCCCCATGTATCGAGGGAGAGACCAGGTAGAGGTAATTGCATCACGGGGTCAGTTTCCCTCATGCTGTTCTTGTGATAGTGAGTTCTCACTAGAGCTGATGGTTTTATAAGGGGCTCTTCACACTTTGCTCTGCACTTCTTTCTGCTGCCTTGTAAAGAAGGTACCTTGCTTCCCCTTCACCTTCCACCATGATTGTAAGTTTCTTGAGGCCTTTCCAGCCATGCTGAACAGTGAATCAATTAAACTTCTTTCCTTTATAAATTACCCAGTCTCAGGCAGTTCTTTATAGCAATGTGAAAACGGACTAATACACCCATTTAATTGTTTCCAAATTTAGCTGTCAGATAAGTCTTTGCTGCGTCTCTGAAATTGTTTACTCATTTGTAAGATAGAACAATAATGCCTTATGAATAGAGTTGTTTTAGGAATTGAATAAGATAATTTACTTTAAGTGCCTGAGTATAGAATACATGGACACCAGGGTAGCGTGGGTCTCATCTGGGTCTAACTGGGCTCTAGACATGCATGGGGAGCTGATTCAAAAGAATGAACAGAAATTTTATTTACAGAGATTCCAAGGAACCTCCCTGGAAACAACTTTTTGATCATTTGAATAGTGTGTATATCCTAATATTTGAATGATATTTTGTACTTGGATTTTTCTTCCGGCCCAACATTTCATGTTTACATACTATATAAGACTGTGAGAGAAGAGGCTTAACAAGGATGTAAAAAGAGGAAGAGCAGTTTCATAGGAATCTCTGTAAACTCTTATGGATATCAGCAGGACTTAGATCCCATTTTTCTTGTAAATGAGAGGAGAACATATTTTCTCCCACTTTATTTACCACAGGCCTTTATGTAACATCGACACCCTAAAGCAGTTCTTCTCAACATTTTTTAATATCATGCGAACATAAATACTATAATATTTGTATGTCACTGTGGGGTTACTGGAATAGATCCAGGGTCATCACCATGGTGCTTGATGAAAAAATAAGATAAGGTCAAGGGTAAGGTTAGGACATGAAGCTTGTGCTGGGAGGTACTGTTCTACCAGAGATAGAACTAAATTTTTACTTTAAGTTGTATGTTAACTCCAAAAACAAACCCAACACAAAATAAAAAACAGGATCAGTTACAAAGTTCACAGTATTCATGATGTAAAAATAATTCCAGAGTTTTTGTTATTCTTTTTGATAGTGAGATCAGAGAAAACCATCTCCCATGAGATTTCATTATGAAGACATTATGAAATATGGTAAAAACAAATGTCTTCATAGTCATATTTATGATAAATATAGTGGTGAGTTTAATAGGGATTTAAATAAAATCATCCAGTATAGCCTGACATTAATTCAAATCACTATTCAAGAAAATGAGTTTTGTGATGTTTGTGTGGTGGAGAGTATAATGTAGTAATAAATTCTGGATACTCAGTTTTATGATGCTCTGGCCTAATCTAAGTATAACTTTTAGAATAGAGTATTTCTAACCCCTGCCTATACATTAGAATCACTTTTGGTACTTTTGAAAGACATGTATGCCTGGGCCCATCTCCACAAATTCTGCTCCTTTTATCTTGGGTGGGGTCTAGGCATAGGCTGAGAATAATAGATGCATGACATTTTCTTCAGATAATCCTTCATAAATATTATTTCTCACCACTGAATTTGTTGTGAATGTGACACAACAACAAATTTCCTGACATTTGTCAGGAAGAGAATGTATTTCCTGACAAAGGCTTGATTCATATGTATTTTATATTTTTAATCAAGTGCAGAGTTTTAACAGTCGGCTGACTTGTAGTTGGGGTTGGCGGTATAGTATAAAATCAAGCAGCCTGACAAGAACACATGCCTAAGAAAGGTGTGAACAGTACCAAGATTCCATTCAAGAGTTCTGGGCAACTTTTTACCCATATTTGAATGGGTGAAAGAAGCTTAAAAATTCTTGGCCATTGATTATAACCACAGTAACCTGGAATAATTTTAAAGCAGCTATAACCAAACACCCTCCTTGAGCTGTAAAAAAACTTATTGATAAAACTGCATTAGAATGTCTTTGAGCAATGTGACTTCTAGTATTACTCTCCAAGAAAAATGGATTTCAAAAATATGCAACAAAAGTGAATGATGTGAATCGTTACATGGATATATTAACTATAAATATATAGAAATAAACCAGTTCACATTTAGGGTGAATAAATATCAAAAATATTTATTGGTTTTACGTATGTTGATTTGTTGCCTTCCTTGGGGGAAGTATTTAGCTAAAAGATCCAGTTGTCTATTAAGGCTATTTGTAATTCATTATAATGAAAGCATGTCATCTACACACAACAAACAATCTTTAAAAATATATATAACAGTTTTATTAAGACAGAATTCACATATCATACAATTCACTCGCTTAATTTGTACAATTCAATGACTTTTAGTATATTCACAGAATTGTTTGATCACTACCACAATCCATTTTAGAACCTTTTCATCACCCCAGAAAGAACCTCCAAACCCATTAGTAGTCACTCCCCGTTTCCTCCCAACCTCTGCTTCCCCAGCTCTTGGGAACCACTAATCTACTCTTTGTTTCTATAGATTGTCCTATTCGGAACATTTCATGTGAATAGAATAATACAATATATCATCTTTATGACTGCCTTCTTTCACTTAGCATAATGTTTCCAAGGTAATCCATATTATAACATGTATCACTTCTTTGTTTCTTTTAATTCCATTACATGGTTATATCACATTTTATTTATCCATTTATTAATAGATGGCCAGTTAGGCCGGTTTCAACTTTTTGGCTATTAGGTTTTCCTAGGTATTTTATTTTATTTTATTTTTTGTGGCTATTGTAAATGGGATTGCATTCTTGATTTTTCTCTCAGCTTGAATGTTATTGGTGTATAGAAATGCTCCTGATTTTTGTGCATTGATTTTTTGTCGTGAAACTTTACTGAAGTCATTTATCAGTTCCAGGAGCCTTTTGGCTCAGTCTTTAGGGTTTTCTAGGTATAGACTCATATTGTAGCGAATAGAGATAGTTTGACTTCTTCTTTTCCTATCTGGATGCCTTTTCTTTCTTTCTCTTGCCTGATTCCTCTGGCTAGGACTTCCAGTACTATGTTGAATAGAAGTGGTGAAAGTGGACATTTTAGTTCTCAATATTTTGCCCATTCTTAAACTGTGTTATTTTATTGTTTTTGTGCTATAAGAGTTCTGTATATATTCTACATAGAAGTCTCTTGTCAGACATATGATTTTCAAATATTTTCTCCCATTCTGTGAATTGTCTTTTCACTTTTTGGATGGTATTCTTTCTAGTGTAAAAGGTTTACATTTTGATGAAGTCCAATTTATGTTTTCTTTTGATGTTTATGCTCTTGGTTATCATATCTAAGAAACCATTGTTAAATCCAAGGTCCAGAAACTTTCAGCTCTTACTTTTAGGTCTGTGATCCATTTTGAGTTATTTTTTGGTGTATGTGAAATGAATAAAGGATCTAAGTTTATTCATTTATTTATTTTTGCATGTAGATATCCAGTTGTCCCCTTCCTCATTTGTGGAAAAGACCATTCTTTTCCCATTGAATTATCTTGGTACACTTTAAAAAGGTTAAACACACACACACACTTACATAAGGGTTCATTTCTGGACTTTCAGTTCTATTTCATTGATCTATATATTCATCCTCATGCTAGCACCACACTGTCTTAATTAATGAAATTGGAAGATGTGAGTCCTCTATTCTGTTCTTCTTTTCTAGATTGCTTTGGCTGTTTTGAATCCTTTGAAATTGCATATGAACTTTAGAATCAGCTTGTCAATTTCTCCCAAAAAGCCATTTGGGATTTTGATAGGGATTATGTTTAATCTGTAGATCAACATGGGGAGTATAACCATCTTAACAATATCAGGTCTTCTGATACATGAACATTTACTTAGGTCTTTCCACTTATTTAGATTTTCTTAAATTCTTTCAATACTATTTTGTAATTTTCAGAGTTTGTTTTGCACTTGTTTTGTTAAATTTATTCCTATTTATTTTATTCATTTTAAATGCTATGTAAATAGAATATTCTTAATTTCATTTTTTTGGATTGGTCACTGCTGGCATATAGAAATACAATTGATTTTTGTATATTGATCTTATACTCTGCAAAATCACTTCACTTGCTTCTTAATTCCAATAGGCTTATTAGTGGATTCCTTGGTATATTGTATAGAGATAGTTTTACTCTTTTCTTTCCTTTCTGGATGTCTTTTATTTCATCTTCTTGCCTAATTGCCATGTATGGAACCTCCAATACAGTTTTATTTATTTTTATTTAACAAAATGTTATTTTATTTTTCCATAAGTTATTGGGGTACAGGTGGTATTTGGTTACATGAATAAGTTCTTCCGTGGTGATTTATGAGATCCTGGTGCACCCATCACCAGAATACACTGCATCCTATTTGTTGTCTTTTATCCTTCATCCCCCTCCCAGTCTTCCCAAGTCCCCAAAGTCCATTGTATCCTTCTTATGCCTTTGCATCCTCATAGCTTAACTCCCACAGATCAGTGAGAACATAGGATGTTTGGTTTTCCATTCCTGAGTTAGTTCATTTAGAATAATAGTCTCCAATCTCATCCAGGTCATTGCAAATGCTGTTAATTCATTCTTTTTTATGCCTGAGTAGTATTCCACCATATATATAGTATATATTATATATGCTATATGATATATATACTATAGTATATATAATACTATATATAGTAGTCCATCATATATGTATATATGTGTGTGTATATATGTGTGTGTGTATATATATATGTATATTTATATATCACAGTTCCTTTTTTTTTTTAACAAATTGATATTATTTATTTGAGGGAAACATGACATAAGAGGTATGATATAGTCATCAATTTGCTGGAAAAGAAAGTCGCCTATTAAAGAGAAACTGTATCATAGTGGGAAGGAGCAAGGGATTTAAAGCCAAACAAGCACGCAGTAAAATCCTTGCTCAACTAATAACTTGTCTGTGGGAAAGTAACTAAACATCGCCTATTTTCCTCATCTATAAATGAGGATAACCCTTTGTGAGTTACTATAAGAATTTGATTAAGTGAGATAATGTAAGTAAAACACCTAGCAAAACGTCTGGTAGAGAACAATAATAGAAATCACAGTAACAAACTGATAAGGTTTGTTAGTGGTATTGACATTCATTCTGACTGTACTGGATAGTAGTTGAGAACATGATGTCTGAAGCTGTATTGCTGGAGTTCATAATCTAGCTATATGACATCCTAGTTGTAGGACCATGGACTACTTGTTTAAATTACCTCACTTTTGTCATCTGTTAAACCAGGATTATCCTTATAAATATTGTGAGGATTACATAAGTTAATATGTAAAATGTTTAGAATAGTGCCGGGGACTATTCTTTTGTTCTTCTTCCTCTTGTTCTTCCCTTCTGTCTCCTTTCTTCTTCTTATAATTTTTATGATTCAATGGCAATATTTTTCGTATTTCTGATAAGCTGCAAATATAGGTATTGAATCACTGCAAAACATGCAACATTAGCAATCTCATTTGTCTGCCCAGTCCTGTTGTCTTTCTTGCATTCAATGTGGTAATCCCAAGAGCACATCCTAATAAAGCTTCTGCATGCTAATTTCTATCTAGATTCTACTTTCTCAGGAACAAAGCTCATGACAATCACTACTCTCTTCCCACATATAGTGACATCTTCATGACTATCGTAACCATGAGTTTGTAATTTAATGAGGCAATGTACACCAAGAATATTCAAAGGATGCCAATCTAAGGCAATGTAGACAATGAAGAAGTTAACAAATTGATATTATATATTTGAGGGAAACATGACATAAGAGGTATGATATAGTCATCAATTTGCTGGAAAAGAAAGTCGCCCATTAAAGTGAAACTGTATTATAGTGGGAAGGAGCATATAGTGGGAAGGATGTAGTATATGCTTTGCTAAATATTTTATGTGTATTATCTAATATAACATTTGACTGAAAAGTACCATTATGATGTCCATTTTATGTATGTGGCAATTGTGGCACAGAGAGGTTAAGGAATTTTCCTTGTTCACCCAGTTATAAAATGGTGGGGCTGGAATTTAAAACCATGTGGTTCAGCTTCAAAGAGTGCACCCTTTATCATAATATTCTACTGTCATTTAGTAAGTGTTCAATAAATATTTATAGAATATTTTAAGGTGCTTTTGGCATTTTCTTTTTTTTTTTTATTTAAGTTCTAGGGTACATGTGCATAACGTGCAGGTTTGTTACATATGTATATTTGTGCCATGTTGGTGTGCTGCACCCATCAACTCGTCAGCACCCATCAATTCATCATTTATATCATGTATAACTCCCAATGCAATCCCTCCCCCCTCCCCCCTCCCCATGATAGGCCCCAGTGTGTGATGTTCCCCTTCCCAAGTCCAAGTGATCTCATTGTTCAGTTCCCACCTATGAGTGAGAACATGCGGTGTTTGTATATCACAGTTTCTTTATCCACTCATCAATTGATGGGCATTTGGGTTGGTGCTATGATTTTGCAATTGTGAATTGTGCTGCTATAAACATGCGTGTGCAAGTATCTTTTTTGAATAATGACTACTTTTCCTCTGCGTAGATACTCAGTAGTGGGATTGCTGGTTTAAATGGTAGTTCTACTTTTAGTGCTTTAAGGAATCTCCACACTGTTTTCCATAGCGGCTGTATTGGTTTTACATTTCCACCAGCCCTGTAGAAGTCCCTGATTGCTGCATTCATGCCAACATCTACTGGGTTTTGATGTTTTGATTATGGCCATTCTTGCAGTAATAAGATAGTATCATGTTATGGTTTTGCTTTGCCTTTCCCTGATCATTAGTGATGTTGAGCATTTTTTCATAATGTTGTTGGCCATTTGTATACCTTCTTTTGAGAATTGTCTATTCATGTACTTAGCCCACTTTTTGATGGGATTATTTGTTTTTTTTTCTTACTGATTTGTTTGAGTTCATTGTAGTTTCCCAATATTAGTCCTTTGTCAGATGTATAGATTGTGAAGATTTTTTCCCACTCTGTGGGCTATCTGTTGACTCTGCTGACTGTTCTTTTTGCTGTGCAAAAGCTTTTTAGTTTAATTAGGTCCCAGCTATTTGTTTCTGTTTTTATTGCTTTCGCTTTTGGGTTTTTGGTCATGAAATCCTTGCCTAAGCCAGTGTCTAGAAGGGTTTTTCCAATGTTAACTTCTAAAATTTTTATAGCTTCAGGTCTTAGGTATAAGTCCTTAATCCATCTTGCATTGATTTTTGTAGTACCTGAGAATGAGGATCCAGTTTCATTCTCCTACATGTGGCTAGCCAGTTATCCCAGTACCATTTGTTGAAAAGGGTGTGCTTTCTCCACTTTATGTTTTTGTTTGCTTTGTTGAAGATCAGTTGGCTGTAAGTATTTGGGTTTATTTCTGGATTCTCTATTTTGTTCCATTGGTCTATGTGCCTATTTTTATGCCAGTACCACACTGTTTTGGTGACTATGGCCTTATTGTATAGTTTGAAATTAGGTAGTGTGATGCCTCCAAATTTGTTCTTTTTGCTTAGTGTCACTTTGGCTATGTGGGCTCTTTTTTGGTTCCATATGTATTTTAGGATTGCTTTTTCTAACTCTGTGAAGAACCATGGTATTTTGATGGGGCTTGCATTGAATTTGTAGATTACTTTTGGCAGTATGGTCATTTTCACAATATTGACTGTACCCATCCATGAGCATGGGATGTGTTTCCATTTGTTTGTGTCATCTGTGGTTTCTTTCAGCAGTGTTTTGTAGTTTTCCTTGTAGAGATTTTTCGACTCTTTTGTTAGGTATATTCCTAAGTATTTTATTTATTTATTTTTTGCAGCTATTATAAAAGGGGTTGAGTCTTTGATTTGATTCTCCATTTGGTTGCTGTTGGTGTATAGAAGAGCTACTGACTTGTGCATATTAATCTCGTATCCAGAAACTTTGCTGAATTCTTTTATCAGTTCTAGGAATTTTCCAGAGGAGTCCTTAGGGTTTTTAAGGTAAACGATCATGTCGTCAACAAACAGGGACAGTTTGACTTCCTCTTTACTGATTTGGATGCCCTTTATTTCCTTCTTTTGTCTGATTGCTCTGGCTTGCACTTCCAGTACCTTGTTGAAGAGGAGTGGTGAGAGTGGGCATCCTTGTCTTGTTCCTGTGCTCAGAGGGAATGGTTTCAACTTTTCCCCATTCAGTATTATTTTGGCTGTGGGTTTGTCATAGATGGGTTTTATTACAACAAGGTATGTCCCTTGTATGCCGATTTTGCTGAGAGTTTTAATCATAAAGGGATGCTGGATTTTGTCTAATGCTTTTTCTGCATTTATTGAGATGATCATGTGACTTTTGTTTTTAATTCTGTTTATGTGGTGTGTCACATTTATTGACTTATGTATGTTAAACCATCCCTGCACCCCTGGTATGAAACCCACTTGATCATAGTGGATTATCTTTTTGATATGTTGTTGGATTTGGTTAGCTAGCATTTTGTTGAGGATTTTAGCGTCTATGTTCATCAAGGATATCTGTCTGTAGTTTTCTTTTTTGGTTGTGTCCTTTCCTGGTTTTGGTATTAGGGTGATGCTGGCTTCATAGAATGAATTAGGGAGGGTTCCTTCTTTCTCTATCTTGTGGAATAATGTCAAGAGGATTGGTACCAATTCTTCGTTTAATGTCTGGTAGAATTCTGCTGTGGATCCATTTGGTCCTGGACTTTATTTTTGTTGGTAATTTTAAAATTATTGTTTCAATCTCACTGCCTGTAATTGGTCTGTTCAGGGTATCTAATTCTTCCCGATTTAAGCTAGGAGGGTTGTATTTTTCCAGGAATTTATCCATCTCTTCTAGACTTTCTAGCTTATGTGTGCAAAGGTGTTTGTAGGAGCCTTGAATGATCTTTTGTATTTCAGTGGTGTCAGTTGTAATATCTCCTGTTTTGTTTCTCAGTGAGGTTATTTGGATTTTCTCTCATCTTTTCTTGGTTAATCTTGCTAATAGTCTATCAATTTTATTTATCTTTTCAAAGAACCAGCTTTTTGTTTCATCTACCTTTTGAATTTTTTTTTTGTTTGTTTGTTTTAGTTTCATTTAATTCTGCTCTGATCTTGGTTATTTTCTTTCTTCTGTTGGATTTGGGTTTGGTTTGTTCTTGTTTCTCTAGTTCCTTGAGGTGTGACCTTAGATTGTCTGTTCATGCACTTTTAGACTTTTTGATGTAGGTGTTTGGGGCTATAAACTTTCCTCTTAGCACGACCTTAGCTGTATCCCAGAGGTTTTGATAGGTTGTGTCGTTATTGTCATTCAGTTCAAATAATTTTTAAATTTCCATCTTCATTTCATTTTTGACCCAATGCTCATTCAGGAGCAAGTTATTTAATTTCCATGTATTTGCGTGGTTTTGAAGGTTCCTTTGGAGTTGATTTACAGTTTTACTCCACTGTGGTCTGAGAGAGTGCCTGATATAATTTCAATTTTCTTAGATTTATTGAGGCCCATTTTATGGCCTATCATATGGTTTTTCTTGGAAAAAGTTCCATGTGTTGTTGAATAGAATGTGTATTTTGTGGTTGTTGGATGAAATGTTCTGTATTTATCTGTTAAGTCCATTTGTTCCAAGGTATAGTTTAAATCCATTGTGTCTTTGTTGACTTTCTGTCTTGATGACCTGTCTAGTGCTGTCAGTGGAGTATTGAAGTCCTCCACCATTATTGTGGTGTTGTCTATCTCATTTCTTTGGTCTATTAGTAATTGTGTAATCATTTTATATATTTGGGATCTCTAGTGTTAGATGCATATATGTTTAGGATTGTGATATTTTCCTGTTGGGCAAGGCCCTTTACCATTATGGAATGTCCCCGTCCCTTTTAACTACTGTTGCTTTAAAGTCTGTTTTGTCTGATATAAGAATAGCTACCCCTGCTCACTTTTGGTGTCCATTTGCATGAAATGCCTTTTTCCGCTCCTTTATGTTAAGTTTATGTGAGTCCTTATGTGTTAGGTGGGTTTCCTGAAGACAGCAGATAGTTGGTTGTTGAGTTCTTATCCATTCTGTGGTTATGTATCTTTTAAATGGAGCATTTAGGCCATTTACATTCAACGTTATTATTGAAATGTGAGGTACTGTTGCATTCATCATGCTCTTGGTTGCCTGTGTACTTGTTTTTTTTTTTTTTTTTTTTTTTTTTCTTTTTCACTTGTATTTTTGTTTTATAGGTCCTGTTGATTTATGCCTTAAACAGGTTCTATTTTGATGTGTTTCTAGGATTTGTTTCAAGATTGAGAGCTCCTTTTAGCAGTTCTTGTAGTGGTGGCTTGGTAATGGTGAATTCTCTCAGCATTTGTTTGTCTGAAAATGACTGTATCTTTCCTTCATATATGATGCTTAGTTTTGCTGGATACAAAATTCTTGGCTGATAATTGTTTTGTTTGAGGAGGCTGAAGATAGGTCCCTAATCCCTTCTTGCCTGTAGGGTTTCTGCTGAGAAATCTGCTGTTAATCTGATAGGTTTTCCTTATAGGTTACCTGGTGCTTCTGTCTCACAGCTCTTAAGATTCTTTCCTTTGTCTTAACTTTGGATGACCTAATGACAATGTGACTAGGTGAAGTTTTTTTGCGATAAATTTCCCAGGCGTTCTTTGTGCTTCTTGTACTTGCATGTTTAGGTCTCTAGCAATACTGGGGAAGTTTTCCTCGATTATTCCCCAAATATGTTTTCCAATTTTAGAATTGTCTTCTTCCTCAGGAACATGATTATTCTTAGGTTTGGTCATTTAACATAATCCCAGACTTCTTGGAGGCTTTGTTCAAGTTTTCTTATTCATTTTTCTTTTTC
Organism: Rhinopithecus roxellana; assembly: GCF_007565055.1. Classification (NCBI taxonomy): domain Eukaryota; kingdom Metazoa; phylum Chordata; class Mammalia; order Primates; family Cercopithecidae; genus Rhinopithecus; species Rhinopithecus roxellana. The sequence continues at coordinate 63,943,927 of NC_044550.1, read as the reverse complement.
TCTGTTGGATTGAGTTAATTTGAAGACCTTGTCTTTAAGCTCTGGATTTTTCTTCTACTTGTTCAATTCTATTGCTGATACCTTCTAGAGCATTTCACGTTTCTAAAAGTGTGTCCAAAGTTTCTTGAAGTTTTTATTTCTTTTTTTAAAGCTATTTATTTTCTTGAATATTTCTGCCTTCACTTCTTGTATCATTTTCTGGATTTCATTTTCCTTGCATTGGGCTTCACCTTTCTCTGGTCCCTCCCTGATTAGCTTAATAACTAACCTACTGAATTCTTTTTCAGGTAAATCAGGGATTTTTTTCTTGGTTTGGATCCATTGCTGGTGAAGTAGTGTGATTTTTGGGGGGTGTTGACAAGCCTCATTTTGTCATATTACCAGGGTTGGTTTTCTGGTTCCTTCTCATTTGGGTAGGCTCTGTCAGAGGGAATGTCTAGGGCTGAAGCCTGCTGTTCAGATTTTTTGTCCTATGGGGTGTTCCCTTGATGTAGTATTCTCCCCCCTTTTCCTGTGGATGTGACTTCCTGAGCCAAGCTGCAGTGATTGTTGTCTCTCTTCTTAGTCTAGACACCCAGTGAGTCTGTCCCTCTGTGTCTGTGTCTGCACAGAGTCCTGTGATGTGAACCATCTATGGGTCTCTCAGTCATGGATACCAGCACCTGTTCTGGTGGAGGTGGCAGACAGTGCAGTAGACTCCATGGGGGTCCTTAGCTTTGGTGGTTTAATGCTCTCTTTTTTGTGCTGGTTGGCCTCCTGCCAGGAGGTGGCACTTTCCAGAAAGCATCAGCTGTAGTAGTGTGGAGAGGGACCAGCGGTGGGTGGGGCCCTAAAACTGTCAAGATTATATGCCGTTTGTCTTCTGCTACCAGGATGGGTAGGGAAGGATTATCAGGTGGGGCAGAGCTAGGTGTGTCTGAGCTCAGACTCTCCTTGGCGGGGGTCTTGCTGTGACTGCTGTGGGGGAAGGGGTGAGATTCCCAGGTCACTGGAGTTGGGTACCTAGGAGGATTATGGCTGCCTCTGTTGAGTCATGCAGGTTGTTAGGGAAATGGGGGAAAGCCACCAGTTACAGGCCTCACCCAGCTCCCACAAAAAGTGAAGGGCTGGTCTCACTCCCTCTGTGCCCCACCCAGCAGCCCTGAGTCTGTTTCCAGGTGGTGGGCGAGTCAGGCTTGAAAATTTGCCTGAGGCTTTCTGCCTCCCAGCTGTGAAAGAAAAGGGCTTTATTTCTTCCCCCACCTGTGAAGTCTGCAAGTCGGTTTTGCGCCCTCCTCTGAGTTCTGGCTAGGAGGCTTCTTTCCCCGTTCAAATTATTACAAAGTTCAGCTAGCACAGTCCTTCTCTCTGTGAAGTTTTATCCCCTGCTCCTCTGGCCTCCCTCCTGGTGGATTCCTGTGGTGCCAGGCAGGAATGGACTGCTTGGGGATCCAGCAAGCTCACCTTTCTGCTGCTTCATCTACCCCTGTATTTCGCTCAGCTCAGCTCTCTAACTTGACTCATCTCCAGGTGAAGTAGGGAACTTCTCTTGCAAACAGGCCTTCAGCTTCTCCAGCAGGGGTGTGTGTTCAGGAGAGGAGGCTCTCCCTTTCTCACTTCTGCAGTTGGGGCACTCGCAGTATTTGGGGTGTCTCCTGGGTCCTGCAGGAGCAGACCCACTTCCTTCAGAGAGTCTGTGGGTTCTCTCAGGATTGCTGGTTTGTCCTCGCAGCTGATCTGGAGCTAAAATTGACAGTACAAGCCTCTGTGTGCTGCTCTATCTGGAGCTGCAATCTAGTCCTGCCTCCTGTCTGCCATGGTCCCCAGATCCCCGCCTCCAATACAGTTTTAAATAGAAGTGGTGCGAGTAGCCATTCTTGTCTTGTTCCTAATTTTAGGGGAAAAGCATTAAATCTTTCATTATTAAGTATGTGGGTGAAATGGTTTGGCTGTGTCTCATCTTGAATTTTAGCCCCCATAATTTCCATGTGTTGTGGGAGGGACCCAGTGGGAGATAATTGAATAATGGGGGCGGTTTCTCCCATACTGTTCTCTGTGTAGTGAATAAGTCTCACGAGATCTGATGACTTTTTAAGGGGTTTCCGCTTTTGCATGGCTCTCATTCTCTCTTGTCTGCTGGCACGTAAGATGTGCCTTTCACCTTCTGCCATGATTGTGAGGCCTTCCCAACCAGGTCGAATTGTGAGTCTATTAAACCACCTTTTCTTTATAAATTACCCAGTCTTGGGTATGCCTTTATCAGCAGCATGAAAACGGACTAATTCAGGGTTTTTCCCCAGATGCCCTTTATCAGGCTTCGCACGTTCCCAGTTCCTACTTTGTTCATTGTTTTTATTATGAATGGGTATTGAATTTTGTCAAATGCTTTTTTCTGCATTGATTGAGATAATCATGTGGTTTTTGTCCATTATCCTATTGACACAGTTATTTCATAAATTGGTCATGGTATATAATGCCTTTTGTATGTTAATGGTCCAGTTTGCTAGTATTGTACTTTGTTGAGAAGTTTTGCATCTATATTCATAAGAGATATCAGCCTATAGCTTTTTTTCTTGTATTGATTTTATTTTATTTTATTTTATTGGGTTTGTTCTCATAGTAATGCTGGCCTCATAGAAAGAATTGGAACTGCTTTCTCATTATTTTTTGAAAGAGTGTTTAAAAAATTTGTATTCATTTTTAAAATAAAGTTTGCTAGAAACTTTTTAACTTTCATCGGTGAAGCCAACTGGCCCTGGACGTTTCCTTATGGGAAGGTTTAAAACTATTAATTCAGTCTCCTTACTAGTTATCAGTTTATCATTTAAAATTTTTTCTTCATTCAGTAAGACAAAAGTTTTTTTTTACTAAGACAAAAACTTAGTAGTTTTTGTCTTTTTAGGGATTTGTTCATTTCATGTAAATTATTAATTTGTTGGCATATAGTTGCTCACAGTATTCTCTTCTTAGTTTTGCAGGGTCAGTAGTAAATCCTCCTGGGAAAGCTTGGTTTAGAAGAGGGAGGCAGCCAGTAAAATCTTAAATAAGAAAACATCAAGTAGTTATCAGTGTTATAATAAAGCTAAAGTCGGGTGATATGAGGAAAGTGGTCAGGTGGCAATTTTAGATTGGGTGGTAGGAAACGACCTCGCTGAGAAATAAAATTTTAATCAAGACGTGCATGATATTAATAATAATGAGCCAGTGATGCAAATATCCATAGCATTCCAGTCAGAGGGAAACCACTAGTGCAAAATTGTAAGGGGAAACACATTGGTATATTTGAGGAATAGAAAGAAGGCCAGTGTGACTGAAGTGTACTATGTAAGAAGCAAATTAGAGGATGAGGCCAGAGAAACAGACAGGTCCAGATTATATAGAACCTAGTAGGTAGCCATGGTAAATAATTTGGATTTTATTCCAAATAGAAACCATTGGAAGGCTTTAAACAGGAGATTGACATGATCTGTTTTATGCTTTAAAAGAACAAACTGTAGGAAGTCAAGAGGGAAAGGCCACGTATGCGAGGCCAATTGTGTTTCATGGGAGCTATTCAGGTGAGAGTAGGCAGTATCTGAATCTGTGTAATAGTGGAAATGACGAGAAATGGGTGTATTCAGGTTACGTTTGGTAGTAGAATCAACTTGCCAATGGCCTAGATGTCAGTGAAGAAAAGAGAGAAAAGAGGAATTCAAGGTTTGTGAGCTGAACAACTCGGTGGATGGCATGAGAGTAATGATATACGTCATTATTTCTTTGCATGGGTGTCTCTACTACCAGGCTATAAACTTGTTGATGGCATATTGTTTTATTCCTTCTTGTATCTCAGGCACCTAGCAAGTGCTAGGTCAGTGTGAACAACAACAAAAAAATCAGTGATAATAACGCCGTGACATACATACGAGGACAGGACATGGAAAGACATCTAACTTAGCAGGGCAATCAGAAAATGCTTTTAAGAAAGAATTCTTAAATTGATTCAGGGAAGAAAGCAGGGGTTAGGGCAAATTTGTAATTTAACACAAAATACTCTGATATAATTTCTAAGCTAGTCTTGTGAACAGACATAAGCTTCTTTTCCTCATAAAATCAAGTCCCTCTTAAATGGCCAGTCTAATTTCTTGGAAGAAAGGGTGACACTGGTTAAACTTTCTATGTCTCTGTGAGCCCGAGTGACGTGGTCCAGTGTACATAGAACCTTAAAGTATGGTATGAGCTTTGCCAAATCTGTACAGTTTTTCCTTCTGTGGTCAGAAAAGTGGTAATCATTAGAACTTATGCTTACTTTGTTGTTCAAGTTTATGTAGGTGTTCTTTTTTCTATTTAAGTGCTCTTTATGTTTGTTGGCAGTGTTGGCCTTCGATTGTATGTTCTTGGAAGCCTGTGACTATGTTAGATTTTTGATGTTGTTATAACATCTGATACAGTGTATCATGTGTATTTAGATGTTAAGTAAGTTTGTTTTTGTGGTGATGTTTTGCTACCTAGTTCCCCTTTGGCTCTCTGTAGAGATTCTAATTTCTAATAATGTCCAGTTGAGATGTATTGACCACCTTCCTAGCTTTTTGTTTATAAAAATTTAAAACATACTGAAAAGTTGAAATAATAGTGCAGTGAATGCTTATATACACTGTATCTAGATTTCCTATTTTTTAATGCTTTGAAGCTTTTGCTTTATCTCTATGTATATACCCATACACACATACATGGATATTCACACTTAATAAAAACGTTTGAAAATTAGTTGCACACATCATGACATTTCACCCTTAAATACTTCAGCATGAATGTTTAAGGGACAAGAACATTCTACCTAAATATGAAAGCATTATTACACCCAAGAAACTTAACTTTAAATCAATAATATTAATTTAATATAGATTCTGTATTCAGATTTCATCAATTATAACAAAACTGTTTTTTTATAGCCTTTTATTTATTATTTTTCTGGACCCATGGGCCAATTGAGGACCATACATTGCATTTAGTTGAGAAGTATCTTTTTAATATTATACATATTTTGTGTTAAATCTATTGTACATCTTGTCTGCTTTTATAGATTCATTTTTAGTCTTTAAGGGTAACATAATTTGACTCTTTTAAGAAGAGTGGATGACATTTATTAACTACATAATAAAATAAGCTGCTTTCCCAGCTGTTGGATAGCCCTGAAGGTTAATTCTGAAAATGACTTTTCCAGTAACCAAGTGAATTGAACTGTTGATTTAAAAATTAGTTTTAGTGCTTCTTTCCCAGCCTTTGAACTTTTCACTAAACATTAGTAATTTTAATAAAAATGCATTTTGTTTGTAGGCCTTAGAAGCATTTTATCCTCATGAAAATATGGAAAACTTCACCAGATTCAACCAGTGGTAGCTCGTGAAAATTGTTTTTGAAATGAAACACTAAACTACCCTTCCTCAGCCCTCCCAAGTTAATAAATTACGTAATTACTAAATGCTCTGACAGGCTTTGGAGTTTCATAATTTTAAAAACTGATGTCAGAGAAGAGATGTTGAAATACTATTAAAAACATCTGAAAAGCACCTCCTGCCCAATTATGCTACTCTAAATACCACAGCAACATTAACCGAACATTTTCTCTATCAATGTAGAGAATTTGGAGATCTTTATTCTTTTGAATGGCTCATTCATTGCTGCATTTTTTGTGGATTAAGCAGTATTATCCAATGTTACCTTCCAAAAGGATTCTTCTAATTTGATTATTTCATAGGCTCCAGATCTGTAGTTTATTGTTTACGGTTGCAACATGAATGGGAGAAAGGAGGATTAGGTCACTAGTGGCTACAAAGTATTTATATCTTGATTGTATTGATCATTTTAATAAAACTTCTTGACATTGTTTCTTGAGCCATGTTGAATATGGTTATTTGTTCTTTTGTGTTTTCCTCATCTCCAATTCCCCAAGTTTTCCAATGCTCTTTGAAGTTGTATTTTTTAAATCATTTTCCCCACTTCCCCCCCAAATATATTTTTATGAGTCATATACTTAGCTTTTACAATTTAACATTTTTCTTCTTTTTGAGTTCATCTCCAATCCATTTTATTGTTTATACTCATGAGAATTCTATTCTACCTTAGGTCTCTGGAGGTATGTCAACCTCCTTTAAATTTTCCTTTTGCTTCAGAATAACTATCTGTGCAAATATCATTAAAGTGTATCCTAAGCTCTATTGTGTTGGTTTAAATTGCTCATATGCTGAAAAAACTTTAATGAAAATGATCTTTTTCCACTCCTCCAACTTAATGGTCCTGGCTCTCTTTGAGGTCTGTGACTCCTATCTCTACCCCATCTTAGCTCTGATCCACCTCAGTTATACTCTAGACCTCCTCATTCATTGCCAGGAAACTTCCACCTCTGAAATCTCCAAAATTTGTGGAGTTGATGTCTTGTTTATTGCCTATTCCACCAAGCTTGCACTGTATTTTCAGTGAAATACTCACTCAACCCCTCCAAGTCCTCGTTCTTCAATTTGTCTGTGCTTAGTGTCCAAAGCTAAGCCAGTGGAGAGTCTTGCCTCAACTTTTTTTGAAAGCCATATTTCTGTCTATCTCCAAGCATCTCTACTAGGTAATCCTGGAAGTAACTCAAATTCAGTGTGTCCAAAAGAGAAACTCATCATTAATTGCCCCAGATGAGAACAACTGTGTTTCTTTTGTTTACTGCTATATTCTCCATATTTGGAATATATTGGGCACTAAGGTCATTTTTGTTGGATGAATGAACATATGAAAAGAATTTCCTCAACTAAATTTATTCTCCTTCCCAACTTACTATCTGATTCCTAATATCGCCCCTTACACACTGGCAGGGAGGACATGAGGTAGACAGAAATATTCTAATCCTGGAAAAATATGGATTATTTTGGAGAGTTTCTTCAAGGTGGAGGAAGGGGACAGTATTTTGGGAGGTTTTTCATGCGACAGAAATATGTGTCCATTCCTATGCTGAAACCCCAAGAAAGGACAGGTTCTCTGATGGGGTGGTAGGGGTGTGTGTGTGTGTGTGTGTGTGTGTGTGTGTGTCTGTATGTTAAAACATTAGGAGTCCTGGCCTTTAGCTTGTTTCTTTCCAAGGTCTTGATGCTGAAACAGTCCATTACCACAAATATGGCACAAACATATTTCTGATGATGGCATATATGTAATTGTATATTCTGATTTCACCACGTAGCATTAGATAAACATAATTTCCATGTTGTTACAGTTTTTGGGATGAAAATTCATGATAATCATTGAAGGGGTGTTTTATAACTTTGGACACTTCCTCTACTAATACACATTTAGGCTATTTCTACTTTTTCCCATCTTAAAACTGCAATGAATGCCTTAATACATAAGGTTTTTCTTCTTATGGATTATATTTTCAATATTCATATAATAATTTTCCTCTAAAGCTTTGTTTTATGTCTGAATCAACTTTTAAGTCTGTTTCTCTGAGGATTTTCTGTTTGTGTCACTGTATAAATGCCCAGAAAGCTTAATGTTTCTTCTTCCAAGTCTTTTATAGTTTGATATGCTTGTTTTTTAGCCACCCACTGTGGATCCAATAATTTCAATTTTTTAGGTATTTATTTCAGTCCGCATACCACTGAGAATTTACTGACGTTGAATAAAAAGTCAGGTGTTTAAACCAACTCCAACACAGCAGCATCAGCTTTTTTGTTTGTTTGTTTGTTTTGGATAACTATTTCATTTGTTTTTTCTCCAGGGATCCTGATTTTTTTTTTTTTTTTTTGGTCAGTCGTAAAACTTTAACAAATAATTGTCATGTCTAGTCTTACAATTAAGTATGAAATCCGTGTGTGAGGTAGATGACACAAGATAAGCCCACCTTATTCTTGTGTTGGCTATGTGGATTCTAGATATAATTATTGTTTAAAAATTTTAATTTAGTATATGTTTTTATTTTCTGAAAAAGCAATATATACACGATAAAAAATTAAAACGTTAACAAAGCATATGTGGTAACAAACATCCTCTAGACTTTTCCTTAGTCAACTACTAGCATCAGTTTCTTTGTTTCCTTTTAATTATTCTACACATACTGTAGCTTTTCTCTATCATATTTATCTAAAACTGTAATGTTTCCGAAAAGAGAAACATCTTGATTTAAGTCATATGTTTATTGTCATTTTAATAATATATTTGTTTGTTTTATTATTTAGTTTGGCACAATATAGTTCTTATATTTGGGTTTTCTTTTATCTATAAATACAAATTGAGTAAAGATTGGTTCAAATAGTCAATTTTTTTTGAGAACTAAAATTAGGGAAATAGAAAGTAGAGAAAATGAATCAGAATGGATGAGAGGTATTGTGAAAGTAGGAGCCAGGACTATTGAGTGTAGTGTTTAAGGAACATGTTCTAATGTATCTATCCATATTTTTATCCTCTCTAAAGTTAGCATGTACGTATATTTTTATTATCCATGTTGTTGGATAATACATTATTAAATGCTGTGTAAGTGATTCCCAAACAATGCTCTGGAAATGTTAGTATTTGACAAAATATTAGTAGGTATGTGATGAAACAAACATTCTATGGTACAAAATGTTTGAGATAAGTGCTGTAGCATTGATAGTAAACATTTTTAGTAAATTCATAAATTGTTTTTAAGGTACAAGGTGCTAAATTCACCTATCTGAGCTGCTAAGTTCATTTACAATGTACTTGGAATGAAAAGGAAATTTATTACAGAGCTCTATCATTCTCTTAACTCTTTGGCCGATAGATACCTTTGTATCTGGCAGCAGTGTTACTGTTCTTTTTTAGTGTTTGCAGAATGCAATTTTGGCAGTTCCTGAGGGGAATAGAATTTACTGAGGCAGTTTATATTCTTAAAATGCAATAACTTGTTATGTCAGAAGCTGCTTTGAAATGCCAGAAGAAAATATTTCCTCTTTCTCTGCCTTTCTTCCTTCGTAATTGCTATAAACAATGCAAGTTGTCTACATAAACCATACAATTATTTATCTTTAACGTTTGATGGAATGTCTTTAAAAGTCAGACATAGTGCCAGATAGTGAAATGTTTATTTATTTATTTTTCTGAATCTGGGGAATGTGGGAGGACAGCCCTGCCTTGGTGGTGTAGGAGCCTGGTCTGGGGAAGGCAGGAAAAGCAGCAGTCCAATTAATCCTGTTTCACCACCTCTCACCAGCAGTCTTTTATAGTTTAGAAAGGAATTCTGCCTCAAACGCTCTCATGAAATTAGTTGACTGCCAAGTAAATTAATACAAGATAAACCAAGAGGAACTCTGCATTGAAGGCTTCCTCATACATTGCTTGTGAGTTAGGTATGTTTTGCAACCGATGAGCTCCTGTTTTCCAAGCCTTGAGACTACATTATGTCATGATAATGATTTCTGTATTTGGGAATAAATGCTGTCATTGTTTTACCTCCATTGAAACACTTTCTCTCTTCAGGTTTAGTCTCTAGTTCAGATTAGTTATATTCACCTGTGAAATCTATAATAATAAGTTGGCATTTTAGTCAATATATGGAATGAAATTTTACTTATAATTCCCTTATCTTCCTCTTGAAAATGAGAGAGCTGTTTGTAAACTGTGAGGACACCTCAAAGTTGTGGAACTGTTGAAGTTTTCATTTGAACCAATAGCAGAGCCAGACTTCATTAGATGTGATTCTGTAATTGTCATGACATTCCCTGTTCATAACATAAACAAATACAAAAAAGAAAATAAGGAGTGGAAGAAATTTCAGTATAGGACTTGAAAGACACTGTTGGGTCTTATTTGGGGTAAGGGCATATATATATATACACACATACATTTATTTGTATTTTAATTTGTATTATAGGAAACATTAATATTTATATATAAAATATATTTTATATCAATATGTTATTTGAAGTATTTGTGTTACATATATTTATGTTAATATATTTTATATAAAATATCTGCATTCCTAAAACATGTATATATTATATAATTTTTAATACTTATTCATATATAAATTTATAAATATAAATAATACATAAAATTGAAAATATAAATAATACATAGCTACATACATAAATATACATTTAAAAATATTTGAGGTTACATATTTATATATAACAATATATAAATATATAATGTAGAAATATTTTATATGTGTATGTTATATACACTTATATTTTGGAGGCTTTTATATGATAGCCTAGCAATTTCTTTAAAAGAAAAACCGAAAGCAAATACATTTTTGGCTGATCGGGTGTTTTGTGTAAATGTGCCTGGAAACTTGAGTAGGTAATAATGCTTTATTAATTTCTTTAGAAGTATTTAAACCAGTTTTTGAGAATGTGAGTATGCTAGTGGACAAATTTCATCTCAGTAAGAGATCACGCTCTGCTGGCCCCAGTCTAGTTACATATGTATTTTCTACAAACTGGGCACTAGGTACGGGTGCCTGGCAATGGGCTTAATTGTTTGGTGACAGAAGGCATTAAAAAATTGAGGGAGGTCCCTTGGCACTGCAGAGGGGAGGTGGGAAGAGAGAATAAGAAGCCTGTGATCCAGAATGTTTATTAACTTTGCCTTTCTGTGGAAAAGATCCTTCACCCTGTCACTGGGCATGGAACTGGCAGCTGGGATGTTGTCTCTGGTCCCTGAAACCAGATGAGCGAGGCTGTTGAAGGATGAGTTCAGCTGCGCTCCAGCTACCTCATGCTCTGAATAAAAGTCACAAAGAAACTCATATGCAGGACTGCACTGAGGAGCTAGAAGCTTTTAGCTGCTAGTTTGTTCTGTTTCCAAAGAACTAATTGTTAAGAAGAAGCAAGGGCCATGGTGATGGAAATTATTACTATGTAAAGGTTGCCAGTGAGACTGCTTGAGAAGGTGTTGGTAGGAGTTTTCTTTTGGAGGTGAAGATGCTCCTCCACTTGTAATGGGGTTATGTCTGAATAAACCCTTCCTAAATTGAAAATACAGCAAGACAAAAATTCATTTATATACCTAACCCAGTGAACTTGATAACTTGGCCTAGCCTACCTTAAATGTGCTCAGAACACTAACAGGCTACAGTTGGGCAAAGTCATCTGGCAGCACAGAACCCTGTAGAGGTTGTTTACCCTTGTGATGGCTGACTGGGAGCTGTGACTTGCTGCCACTGCCCAGCAGTGTGAGAGAGTATGGCACCACTTTCTACTGAAGGCATATGGCTTTTACACCATAGTAAAGTAGAAACATCGTAAGTTGGGGCCCATCTGTATAGTCAGTGGCAGGCAAGTATTGAAACTCATAGGTATCAAGGATTTGCTTTCTCCTGATAGCTCTGTGGCTATGGGCTTCTTGGACTATAGCTCCATCCCTTGGGCACCAGTAGGGCTGAAAGTTCTGTAGTACAGTTGCAGTGCCTGGTGTGTGAGGAACAGAGATGGCAGTCTAGGGTACCTGAGTAGATATTCCTCCGTGGTTCCAGAGTAGAGTTGGATGAATAATTGATGAGATATGACCAGGCATTGTTCCATCTCCTTGTATTTGAATCATGGCCTCTGGATGGAGGACAAAGAATTATGTCAGAATTTACTTAGTGGTAGTGAAACAGCCCAATTTAGTTGTCTTCTGAAACTTTGCTTCAGCTGACATGGACCTCTAGGGTAAAAAAAAAAAAAAAAAAAAGGAAATGCTTTGGAACATGAAAGTGATGGAAGGAAACACCCTATTTATCTTTACCACTTCTTCCGAAGACATAAACTCTTTGGAAGTTAATGTCTGTATGCATTATGTTTTGCAGGGTTTGGATCTTCCTCTGATAGTTCTACTTCATTCTGTCAAAGATCCAATTCCCTAAAGAGTTTTTTTCATCATCTTCAAACATCCAGTGAGTGTTTCTCTATGATGTTGCTTTCATGATGCCTCAACCAGGCTGTCTGAGACATCTGGTAGTTCACAGTTCTTTTAAGATTTGGGGGATGATTTAATATTTAAAGAGTAACTTTTTGTTGGAACTTCACATCACTTTTTCCAATTCAAGTTATCAGTATTAACTAAGCTTATGATGTGCAATGCATGAAATTTGGACCTCAAAGAACATAGGAGATCACACAGACTTCATACATATTAAACAGTTAGAGAACGTTACCAGAAAATAAAAATTTAAGCGTCCGTTTATGTGGAGGAAGCTCTTAAGTGCAGGACAGATTAGGATAACTGAGAGTGAGCCCTGGCTCTGCCACCCTGCATAAATCATAGTCTCTCTAATCCTCATGTGTCTAATAGGGATACTATTAACTGTCTCTAGGATTGCTGAAAGGATTAAATAACACCCAAAGGTGCCAAGTGTATCATAGACACTCAGTACATGTTAGTTAATGCAATGTAGTATGGGGAACACATAAAAAGAGGGAAGAAAATGTGAATGAGATGATGAAGGATGGGGAAGACATGATTAGCAGAGAGGAGTGATGAGGACATTTGCAAGGAGGTTGGAGGGAGAAAGTGAGTTAAGATAGGGAGCTGGGAATGACTTAGGTGTGGCCGTGGGTTCGATTGGGGTGAAGGGTTATATGTAAAGCAATAAGATAAAAAAGAGGACTTCTATGACCAGCTAAGAAGTCTGATGAGATCCAATAAGCAGTTGAATATTATATGAACACAAGTGGCATTTTGGAAAGATTTTTGCAGTATGTAAAACTAATGCAGCAGCCCTATGAGGAAAAAAATTATTATTATCCTTATTTTCCAGGTGAAAAATAGCATTTGGAAGAGGTTTCAAAGAAACTTCACATAGGTATTTACTATGTGAATACAGTAATAACATTAATGACAATCAAAAAGAAAGAAAACATTAATTCATAATTTAGCCATCCAAACAAATCAGACTGTTTTCATTTTCCCATATTCTCAGTTGGTTTTGCTTTTTTTCTTCCAAGGGAAGGAAAAATGGTTATGAATATTATTTGAGTTAATTTCTGTCAGTGCTTTAAACAGTGTCTGGCACAGAGTAAGCACTTACTACCTGTTACTTATTATTTTTGCCTTAATACAGACTAAGATGTCATAGAGCAGAAGAGAGAGTCTGTGATGACACCGAGCCTAAGTAAGGGCACTGGGGCAGGTAAATTTTGTGGCCTTCCTAGTTTTACTCACAACCTCGTAACATTCCATGTGCAAACTAAACACAAAGAGAATTCTCAATCTTTTCCAGAATGGAATGGGGTATGACTGATATGCAAAGTTATTTCCTAGCTAAATTCTTTGGTGGCCTGTCAGAGGTTTGCTCTCACTAACGTGAAAATGGTGGGAAAGAAAGAACAAATGATAAGTTTATTAAAAAAATGTATGTTCTATTCAATGAGTAATCTGTAGCTTGGATTTATTTTTGGCCTAAAATATAGGTATAATTCTTATACTTTTCTTAGAAAAGATGAATGTTTTAAAAAATTGTTACATTCTTGACAGTGTCATGGGATAAATACTTGAGATTTTAGTGTGTTCTAAGAGTGAGCAAGGCAGTTTTTATCATTTTAAACTCCTCATTTTAAAACTTTTTAAAGTCCTCATTTTTTTTTTAAAGTCTTCATTTTAAAACTTTTCTGGTAGGCTATGGGGGAGTTAGCAAATGAGTATGTTATATCAGTTACTTAGTTTGCAGTAATTTATTTCTGGACTAGTAAAACTGTAAACTATTCTCTAACTGCTAACCTTGAGTTATTTTTCTAAAGACTTTCTTTTCATGTTTCTAAAACCTTAGCTGTTGATACCACTTGGATAGACTCATTATTTTTCAATTGCTGAGATCTAAGTTGTTGAATAAGCAAGACTAACCCTTTGACATGAAAGAAAGTTTAGAGGAAAGAAGGATTTCATTAGCTTTTCATTTTCAAGGCTATGTCTTATAATATGAATTTATCAAGAACATGAGTCATATTTTTCACACCTCTGTGTACTTTGGGATATAAACATTTCGGGAGATCCAAAGGTACAAAGACTGCTTTGTGCTGAGGAATATAATAAAAAATTAAGAAACTGGAATTGAAAATAAAACTCCTTTGTGCATTCTTTATATAACTGAATAAGCTTTGTGGGCTTTGAGTCTTCTCAAATCTCCTTGAAGGGATTTGTGGAACAATTATAGTGGCTGCGCTTGCCATTACACCCTTTCTGGGAAGCCTAGGAGGAAAGAAGGCTCATTTACAGTGTAGTCTGGTAAAATGGGTTACAACTCTGCTGAGAGGAGTGTATCTTTTGTACTTATAAGCAGTATCACAGAACATCAGTTGGTAAATGGATCTGGGTTTTATAACTTAGCTGAATCTCCTCATGAAGATATGGAGACATTGATAAAAGTCATTAATACATTCATGTTCAAGGGCTTTAGGTTGCTTTATGCTTTTTTTCTTCCTCTTCTCCCTCTATACTTTCTTTCTTCCTTTCTCCCTCCTTCCCTACCTCCCTCTTCCTCCCTGTGTTCCTCTCTTCCTTGGTCTCTCTCTCTGTTTTTTATTTCATTCATTCATTGTGAAAGCAGCATTTAATAAGATTTCATAAATAGATGATTTTATTCTTACTTCATAGAGAATCTTCAAGATTTTCTGGAGAAGAGATTCAAGCGATGAGGATAGGTAAAAGTAAGAAACCTTTTGTATTTACTCCTAATTCACTGGTAATATACTGAAGAGAGGTTTTTAAAGCATTACTTATTTGAACAATCTGTCACTATCATTAGCTTTCATTTTGCTTATAAGCTGTTGAGGAAATGATTTTACCATAGAGTTATATACAACACAGATCATTTTTGTTGCTCTCCTGACCCTTTATTTATTTCCCTCTCTCCCTTTCTCAGTCTTCTTCCCTCCCTCCTCACCTTCCTCCCTCCCTCCTTCCCTCTTTCCTTCTTTTCTTGTCTTTTAATCACTTCAGTATCCACAACTCAGCCAAAGTATTAACTACAGTACAAGCCTTTTTGACAGTTGGACTCTTGTGATTTGGTACCTGGGAGCACTTGCTACTCCTTCCCTCATTGCATTTTGGTATATGCTGTTGGAAAGATGGATTCTGGAGGATTGGATAGCAGAGCGGTAGTCACTCTTACCATAGTCACATATGCAAGAAAAATACAGAATTTGGCCTTTTTCTTTCCTTATTGCTGACAGTCTTACTGGGTAGTTAAGAAAAAATAAGCTTTCTGTTTTGCAGTTTATAATCTTTTACATTCGTTTTTGGCTTAGTTGCTTTTTGATGGTTCAGTGTCTTTTAGATCAAATTCATGGCCTTTTAGATTTCTATTTCCTTTCTGTGCTTTTCTTCAAGTTGGAATCTGAGGGTGATTTCATGGTGATGAGTGAAGTTGGGAACCTTTGTCCAGTAGCATCCTCTGGATCTTTGCTGTGGTCTAGAGTGGTGCGTCTGGTTTGTACCCTGGGCTGGTCTTTTTCCTGGACATTCTGCTGATGTTTGTTATAAAGTCTCTGATTGTTAAACATGTGATTATTTTCTCTCCTCTTGCCTTAATGTGTTTGTCAGGATTCTCTAGAGAAACAGCACTAATAGGAGATCTATCTATCTATCAATCAATCAATTATAGGAATTGAATCACACAATCACAGAGGCCGAGAGGCCCTACAATCTGTCATGTGTATGCAGGAGAACCAGGAATGCTGGTGTAATTCAGTACAAGTCAGAAGACTGGGGAACCAGGGAGCTAATGGTGTAGGTCCCAATCTGAGTCTGAAGACCCAAGAACCAGATATACTGATTTTTGAGGGCAGAAGATGAGAAGATGGACCTCCCAGCTAAAATAGAGACAGCAAATTTGCCCTTCCTCTACCTATTTGTTCTATTCTGGCCCTCCATGGATTGAATGAGACCCACTCACTTTGAGAAGGATGGATTTTTTCTCAGTCTACTGATTGAAATATTAATCTCTTCTGAAAACACCCCATAGACACACCCAGAAATAATGTTTTACTAGGTATCTGGATATCCCTTAGCCCAGTGAAGTTGATGCATAAAATTAACCATCACAGTTAACAAACACTTAAAGGCTATGTCAGACAGTTAGTTGCTCAGGTCATTTCTTAGGATAGCCCAAAAATGGCCATGGAGAATTTGGCCATGTCACTCTGAAAGCAAGTATTCATTAGTCTATTTAACTTGAGAAGCTATTCTTTCCCATCTGCTTTCTACACTCTGTGGCCCTGGTCTCAATACCTCAAATACAGAAATTCAACTGGTTCAAGTCACATAATGGGGAGTTTTTCCATTAATCACTGTTTTCCTTTTTACTAATTCCTTTTTTTTCTTATTTTTTTGTTTTTTTATTATACTTTAAGTTCTAGGGTACATGTGCACAACATGCAGGTTTGTTACATATGTATACATGTACCATGTTGGTGTGCTGCACCCGTTAACTCATCATTTACATTAGGTATATCTCCTAATGCTATCCCTCCCCGTTCCCCGCTACCCCTCAACAGGCCCCAGTGTGTGATGTTCCCCTTCCTGTGTCCAAGTGTTCTCATTGTTCAGTTCCCACCTATGAGTGAGAACATGTGGTGTTTGGTTTTCTGTTCTTGTGATAGTTTGCTGAGAATGATGGTTTCCAGCTGCATCCATGTCCCTACAAAGGAATGAACTCATCCTTTTTTATGGCTGCATAGTATTCCATGGTGTATATGTGCCACATTTCCTTAATCCAGTCTGTCATTGATGGACATTTGGGTTAGTTCCAAGTCTTTGCTATAGTGAATAGTGCCACAATAAACATACGTGTGCATGTGTCTTTATAGCAGCATGATTTATAATCCTTTGGGTATATATCCAGTAGTGGGATGGCTGGGTCAAATGGTATTTCTAGTTCTAGATCCTTGAGGAATCGCCACACTGTCTTCCACAATGGTTGAACTGTTTACCCTCATTTCAGGCAGCCTGAGCTCACTATTTTAGAGAAAAGGGATCGGGCAGAACAATTAAAAACAAAACAGTTGATGCCAGCTTCTGAGTTTAAAACTCTTGGTAGAGATAGCATTGAAAGAAAGGTTTGGAAGATCAGCAAGAATGGATGATAATGTAAGAGATTGTTTTCCTTTCCTTGACTTGATAAAGATTCCTCATGATGAAGAAACAAAGTTGGAAAGAATGGTTTCAGATGCTGGCAAGGCTCCCTGTGCTTTTCCCAGCATCTGTCTCAGTGACAGTCTCAGCCATGGGGCCAAGTGATCCCAGAGGAGAGGGCCCAATTGCCCCAATCCCTGCCTGGCTGTCCGGGTGCTATAGTTCTTATCTATGGAGCAGCAGAGTAATTGGAGACAGCACAGGGTTATCAGGAAAAGGCCTCCTAGAAAATCTCCATGTGCTCACATGTGGGGTGAGGAGGAGCCAGATCTTTTCCAGTACAGCGGAGAGTGGTATAGATGTGGTATCAAAGGCAGGCAGCTGTGGAAAAGCTGGGGCCAACATTGGAAAGCAGCCCAGATAGGTGGTAGTGTCCTTTTTAGCAGATGCTACAATGGAGATGTGACGCCTCCAATGAGTCAGGTGGAATGAGGTGTGTTTCAGTAGAAGCCAGTGTGGACTGAGGAGCAGGTGCATCTTCCTGATGCCATGACTAGGCCAACTGGAACTTAGATGTGGGAAGGGAGGAGAGAACCCTATATTGAGTTTACTCTGATTTGACAGAGACAGTGTTAAGTTAACTGAGCTTAACCTAAATTAATGAGTTTAAGTTTCCTGCTATCACGTAGAGTAAGGAGTAAGTTGAATTTAAAAAAAAGGCATGCCTCTTATATTGAACCCATCATGTAGATTTTCTAGCAGCTATGAACAACAACATGAAAGCTGGCAAAGAAATGGAGCATGTCAAGAAGCCTTCCAAATATGATCCAGTTTATCTTAGATGATTTGTGTTAAATTGGAGCTAAAGTGTTCCAGAAAAACATTGAGGTGTTGCCCCATTATTTAGCAGGAGTGATTGCTACCTCTTGCTAGGAGTGTGGGGCACAGAGTGGCATGTTCAATGACAAGAAATCTAGCAGTCATCTTCTAATATGGTCTAAAACCTTCTAAAGGGTTTCTAACACTTCTTCAGCTAGATGATTTGCTTAAGGGTGATGAGATTTGTTGGTAGAAGCTTCGGGAGGCATTCTGATGTAGAAGAAAGCATGCAGACATGGGGTTAAAACACATGTGATTTTAAATTCCATATCTGCCCCATACAAGCTGTGTGCCCTCAGTTTTCTGTGTAAAAGAGTTAGTCATAGCTGTTGCAGTCTTTTCTTTTTGTTTGACCTTTCCCCCTTATTCCCATAATGGTCCCACACCTCCCCCACTCTAAATACATGTGATTCAACAGGTCCCAACCCCACCCTTCATTCTCTGTGGTCCAGGCCTGGCTAATCAGGGCTCTTGACACCCTGGTCTCAGTGATTGATTCAGGATAGACACAGGGCCTAAATCAAAAGAAGCAGAGTAAATCCCAGGATTTTTGTTCGAAGAATTGAGAAGCAGCAGCTCACTTTCCCTACTTGCTAAGCTTGAGGAGTGATAAGCCTGGAACCAGCAGGCACTGTCACATTGAAGAAAGACAACCTGAGTGAAGTCATGCACAGAAGAGTGGAACGGAGAGATGGACAATCTGATTTCTTCTGGCAGGATCTGAACTCCTGAATTCTGTCATGCCTGTGGCCCAGTACTCCTGTATTTTTTTAGAGGATGATGAACAGCTTTCATTTTTCCCCACTTCATGTTTGGAACCAACTGAATGATACCAATAAGAGTTAGACAGATGGAGATCAAAGTATTAGCTGTAATGCTAATAAAAGCTGAATTAGTAAACATAGTTTAGATGTGCAGGCACAGTGGATTTCCTAGTACTTTCCCCTGGATTGGGTTTATAGAGCCAAATCCTGCATGGGAGGCTTAGCATGTGGTAGACAGCAAAGCAGAACACTCTCTGTAGTGAGGTAGGGAGGCAGATCCCTAAGTCAGGGAGCAGAAGAGACTGAACTCAGCAGTACCCACTTCTGAATACATCAGTTGTTTAAGTCCATCTTCCTTCTGCAGGATGAGTGAGGAGGAGATGGAGAGACTATACTGTTATTCAGGCAGAAGAAATACCACATGAATTCAGAGCACCAGAAGTTTTCCTTATCCTTTTTGGGTACCTGAGCTGATAAATTTTCTTTTGTGCTTTAATTTTCTATAACTTGCAAATGAGAGTCTTGACTAAATTTCATTCATTCGTTCCACCAATTATGGACAGGTATTATGCTTTATTATGTTGGAGCGACAACACTGAACAAATCCTTGTACTCAAAGACTTCACAGTTTGGCAGGGATGTGGATGGCAGGTAGGCAAGTGCTCCCCTGTGTAATAAGTTCCAGGATAGGAGTAAGAAGTGGATGCTATGGGAGTGAATGCCCTACACTCAGGCAACAATAGAAGATTTTCTAGGTTTCTGTGAGGATGGCATGAAGTAATGTAGGTAAAGTTCTTGCTATACTATGATCTGTTAATAAATTCTAGTTTCTTTTTGTTTCCTTACTTGAGATAGTACCTGGCACATGAAGAGTACTACAAAATAACTTGCAGAGTGATTAAGGAACTACTGAATAATTTCTGAAATTCATCAGATTATAAGTGGAAACACTTTCAGAGCTTATATATCTGAACATTTATAATTTTCAAAAACTGAAACCTTGAGTATTACAGTAGACATTAGAGCCAAAAAAACTTCTTTGTGAATATAGCACCAATTCATTTCAGCTACCACCAGATTGTCACCAAAATGCAGCTCTAATTATTACCACCATCATCACCATAACAATATGCCATGGTTTACAAAATACCTTTTGTATGTTACCTTATTTTATTTTTAATGAAATTATTTTTTAGAACAGGTTTATAATTACAGAAAAATTGTGAAGATAGTACAGAGAGTTCCTACATATTCTATACTCACTTTCCCCCTTATTGACATCTTATAGTTGCACTATAAGATGCACTATTCATGCACTATTGTTAACTCAAGTCCATACTTTATTCTCATTTTCATATTTCTCACCTGCTGTCTTTTTTCAGTTCCAGGATTCCATCCAGGATACTTCATTACATTTAGTTGCCATGCTTTCTTAGACTTCTCTTGGCTGTGACAGTTTCTCAGACTTTCTTTGTTTTTGATGACCTTAACATTTTGAAAAGTGGTGGTCAGCTGTTTCGTAGAACATCTCTTATTTGTGATTTGCCTGATTTTCTCATGATTAGATTGGTGTTATGAATTTTTGGGAGGAGGACCACAGAGGCAAAGTGCCATTTTCAGCACATCATATCAAGAGTGCAGACTATAAACATGCCTTATCCTCTTACTGATGGCCTTGATCATCTGTAAGGTTTGTCAGATTTCTTCACTGTAAAGTTATTCATTTTGCCCCCATCTATGGTGTACTTTTTCCTTCATTTAATTTTCGGATTTACAAAGGCCTCATAAGCAATGGCGGTGTCATAAATAGAAATAAGCAAGTTCCGTGAATCATAGATGCGTTATGCAGATCAAGTAGGCAATGCTTCAAAACATGCTTTGAGATGTGTTAAACATATGCATTTATGCTAATATTTTAAATTGATAGTTCAAAGAAATAAATCTTCAAGAAATTTGAGGTCTTGGTATAGGATAATGGGAGAAATGCTCTGGACCACAGAGTCTTTTGATCAGTCTGAAAACTTGTATCTTTTTGGGTGATCAACTGCTCTCTTTCAGTACAAAGCCAAAATTATATACCCTTCTGGTGGATACTTGTCAAGTACAAATTTATGATGTAGAAATTTTGAGCAAAAGCAGGAGCAGGGGGATCCATAGTACAACATTTTCTCATATATTTAGGAAAAATCGGAGCAAAAATGGTTTACTTTTACCCTCATTCTCTTTTCATGCTCCTTAACTGAGATCTGAAATATAAGAGAGGAAAAATATGAGGGGAAAAAAGGAGAGAGGACCGGAAGATTTAGCCTGGGAGTGGTAGCTCCTAGTGATTTATTATGGGCCAGGGAAAGCTTAGTCTTTCTTCCATATTTTCCAGGAAGGATGTGATGAGTTGCAACAACAATCTGGTGACTATTGCAGGCTTGTTTGAATAAGTCCTTCTTTATGCCTGGCTCCTTTTAAACTTGTGTTCTGTACCTACTTCAGGTTAAATGGCTAATCAGTTTTCTCCTGCCTCCAAGAAATAAGTCTCTGAGGAGCTTTACAATTTTACTAGTTCAAGAACATCAACATTTCTCCACATTCAGCTTGAACCAGAGGCGAAGCAATGGCAGTAGTTGCTCTTTGTGAAAATACCTCTCTCTTTGGGCTTTAAATCATGTCTTTTTCCTCTCCACCACTGGTTTCCTCTTTTGCAATGGAGTGTTTTCTGATTATTTTCCCACTACTCTTCCAAGAATTCTGGAATCTATGAGAATTAAAGGCACAATCAAATTGATACCTAATTTTCTTTATTTGTAGGTAGAAGAGTGTCCATACCATTGCTGTGTTCATTAAAAAAGTTATTTAGGGAGATCTTGAAGCAGCGAATTTGATTTTACTTTGTTGATTTATTATTCAGAGATGCTGCTGCAGAATAGCCGTTTTGTGGAGTGAGGGTTTTTAGGTTTAAGATAGACTGTGGGACATAATGTTTAAGGCCGTGGAGTTTGGAGCCAGACCACCAAGGTTACAACTGTATTCTACTACTTACTACCTGTGCAACTTAGGACAAAATACTTAACCTCTCTGTGCCTCAGTTTCCTCTTCTGCATTGAGCATAATAGTCCTAACTCATAATCATCCTCCTCATTGTGAGGATTAAACGATTTAATGTATGTAAAACACTTACACCAGTGTCTGGCATAGTAAATTCTTTTTGTGTGCTATTTGTTATTTATAATAATTATAAAAATTCATTGGCATGGATGCTAGTACTCTGCATTTGTTCTTCCTCCCTCTCTCACCTTGTGTCCAGGAAGATGGCTGCTGACTGCGAACAGCATTACCTCAGCCCCCTTTTCAGGTGACCTGCAGATGGATTCAGCCCTAGGAGGACTGGAAGATCATGGTGGATAGAAGGCAAAAGAGATGTGATTCTTTTTTCCTTGCTTCTTCCCTGCTTCTGTGTAGCTGTGTTTCTTGCAATAGATGTGGTCCTCTGTGATTCAGCTCCTGGGGGGCAGCCCTTTCTGCAGCTCCAGCTGTCACTGGTCTTCTTAAATACTCTTTCCTCCCTGTCCCCTTTCAGCCCTAGGTGTGGTAATGCTTCCCATGGGTGGTCTCTGGGTGTCTTAGCATCTCTCATTTTTAGCTCAATCCCTCCCACACCCTATCCTATGTCCCTTTAGAAGCCTTTCTTCACTTGAACTATCTGGGGGAGAATTCTGTTTTTTTTTTTTTTTTCATGGAACTGCAACCCATACAAGCTTCTATAACTTTACATTAAGATTTGACAATTTTGGAATGCCCCAGTTCTAAATCTGTTCGTTAATAAGCCAGAAAAGCTTCATTTAAAAATTGTATTTATTATTTATAAATATCGTGCCTCTTAATTTTCACATTAAATTTCTTGAGGACAGAAATTTGGATACGTGTGTATGTATGTATGTGTGTGTGTGTGTGTGTATTCCTTGTAGCTTTTAGCACAGTGCCAGATATATAGCAGGTGGTAAAAAAAAAATAACCCTCTACATTCCTGTTCGGAACAGTGAACATGATGGTTTACTCCAGTGACACATTAAAAGCTTTGCAACTATAGCTGCTTTAGTTTAAATCTCTCAACAATTACTTGTTAAGTTTTAAAAGATTTATTGCTTGTGAAAGGTGCCAAAGTAATAACACTGTGGAAGAAAATCCTGTTGTCTCACAACAGACTGTGACTGTCCAAGCTTTCTCTGCCTCCTGCCAGAGAGCCCAGTGGAGCTGATTGAAAGATTGGCTCATTTTTAACTGGAGTTTTAATGTTCTAGGAGACTGGGTGGTTTACCTCCCCCTTAGGAAATTCTAGGAGAGAACTAGGTTAAGTGTTTTCTCTTTCCAAGGAGTCTTTCATACAGCCCTCCTGCTACATCCTTGAGTAGACTCAACTTCTTAAAGAGGGAGTAGTTAATTAATTTCATGTCTATGTACTTTTGTCTGCAGAGGAAGATGTCTTTAATGTTAGCGACATGGCCCACAGAAATGGTTTGGTGACCTAAATAATCGTAAACAAGATCCTAGATATAACCTGGCTCTTAGCATACAAAGCACTTCAGTGCAATTATAGGCATAAATATTTAACCTTGCTGAGGGCAGAAAAGTGCCTGTGTGAGTTACTTGGACTAATGGGTCTTAGAGTGCCATTCTCTTAACCTCTAAAGCAAGGGGTAACAACAGCTATCTTGTATATTGTGAGAATTAGAGATGTTTACAGAGCACCTAGAATGTAGCAGGTGCTCAACAAATGTCAGCAAGGAATACTGAGAAAAGCTAGATTGGAGTGTGTCTGTGTGTGTGAACTGAAAATGAATAGAAATGATCACTATGTTTACTTGGTCAACAGTTTTAAAAGATTGTTTACTGCTTATTTGCAAACAGGCCAAGAGGGAGTCTAAGAAACAAAAGAGAACCTCTTAGGGGCTTTACCAAATTAGTGTCAGGGTAGAATGACTAATTTTTCAATATCTCAAGAAGATGTTTCAGGCTATTGTTAGAGCTTTGGGTATTTTATTTTATACATCATACTTATTTTACATGATTTGGGAATATTTTAATAAGAAACTGAAAAATTTAGTATTCCAGTATTACCAGCTTATTTGGGGTGTTTTCATGAACTGAGATAATTAAATCCATTACACTATTTTATGCCCAATAGGATCATACTCTGTTCTTGTCACTTATGTAGCACATCATCACAGAAGACATTCATTGCTCCTAGCACTATTATTCCACTTTCATAGAAAAATACCTGAGCTTGGCCGGGCACGGTGGCTCAAGCCTGTAATCCCAGCACTTTGGGAGGCCAAGACGGGCGGATCACGAGGTCAGGAGATCGAGACCATCCTGGCTAACACGGTGAAACCCCGTCTCTACTAAAAACTACAAAAACTAGCCGGGCGAGGTGGTGACGCCTGTCGTCCCAGCTACCTGGGAGGCTGAGACAGGAGAATGGCGTGAACCCGGGAGGCGGAGCTTGCAGTGAGCTGAGATCCGGCCACAACACTCCAGCCTGGGTGACAGAGCGAGACTCCGTCTCAAAAAAAAAAAAAAAAAAAAAAAAAAAAAAAAAAAAAAAAAAAAAAAAAAAGAAAAAGAAAAATACCTGAGCTTGAATTGTTCACAGAAAAATCACGATAAGAGTGGTTTAAACGCTGGAAAGAGGATATATAAGAAATCCAGCAAGAGAGGTGATGGAGAAGAGGCATCATGATATAGTGGAATAGGTACAGAACGGAAGCCACAGACCTGCAATTTTGCCAGTGGATAGTTGTGGTACTGTATTAGAGTTCCCTAGAGAGGCAGAACCAATATGATCGATCGATCGATCTATCTCTATGCATCCATCCAGTTAAAGATACAGTTGTCCCTTGATATCCTGGGGATATTGGTTCCAGGACCCCCCACAGATACCAAAATTCATGAATACTCAAGTCCCTTATATAAAATAGCAAATTGTTTGCCATTTACCACCTATGCACATCCTCCCATATACTTTAAATTATCCCTAGATTATTTACAATACCTAATACAATGCAAATGCTATGTGAATAGTTGTTAAACTGTATTGTTTGTAAATTTGTGTCTTTTATTGTTGTATTTTAAAAATTGTTTTTAAAAAGTGCTTTTGGTCTGTGATTGGTTGAATCCATGGATGCAGAACCTGCAGGTACATGTGCGGGCTGACTGTGTTTATTGTAAGGTTTTGACTCATACAGTTATCAAGTTTGATAAATCCCATAATTTGCTGTGTGAAAGCTGAAGATCACAGAAAGCTGGTGATGTAACTTCAAGGTCTGAGAGCCTGAGAGCCAATGGGGTAGATTCCAGTATGGATTCAAAGGCCTGAGAACCAGGAGCATAGGGGGCAGAAGAAGACGGATGTTCCAGCTCAAGTAGTTTAACGTTCCTCTGCCTTTTTGTTCTATTTCAGGCCCTCAATGTATTGGATGATACCTGCCAATACCGGTAAGAGCTGATCTGCTTTACTCAGTCTACTGATTTAAATGCTAATCTCTTTCAGAAACACCCATACAGACACATCCAGAAATATAATCTTTAACCAGCTATCTGGGCATCCTGTGGCCCAATCAAGTTGACACATGAAATGAACTATCACAGTTACCTTAGTCAGTTAAATTCTCTGAGCCTTGGCTTCCTCATCTGTAATAAAAGGGTATTGCACCTTACCATCTTAAAAATTGCTTCTTATGATTCATTCTGCTTCGCTAGTGTATAAAAAAAGATTAGCATTTATTTATCTAATATCAAAAGTACTTGCTCAATACAGAAAATCTGAAAAACTAAGAAAAACACCATGGCATGCCCCCCCTTTCACTTTCATCTATATTCTTCAGGGGTAATCACTGTAATATTTTGGTTCTGCCGAGTTATTCTGAGCACAACTACACTTTTACATTTAAATGCCTTTTTCAGTTAGTAATTCAGTGAAGAAAAAAACTATAAATTTGAGAAAATTTTAGGAAGTGTTCTCCTTTCCTTCCTGGGTGTTAGGTGTATTTAAAATAGCAATCTATGGGAAACAATGCTATCATCTTTGACAGATAATTTTCCAAAAAATGAATCTAATGTTGGAGTGTCTTAACAGATGGAAGCTTGTTGGTTGGCATTTGCCATAGGAAGGAATATTTTTGGGAATGAAGTTCTTGGAGAAGGCCACTTAGCCCAATCACAAGTGGGGACTCTTGCTAAGGTTTCGTGATATGCGCACCAAAGGATAGGCAATCTCCACTAGGTGGTAGTGTTGCCACGTGGTCCAAGAAGATAAGCTGCAAGAAACTGGCTAAAGATTATGTGAATATTAAAGACAGAAGTTTGGGCATGAACAGCAAACCTGCTGAGGGCCAAGCAATATGATTTTTGACTTGTTCTAATTGAGGGCCAGCTGAAGACTTGTCTGGAGGACAGTCACATGTATTATGTATAAGCTTTAAGATGTGTTTATAAACACACACACACACACACACACACACACACACACACACACACGTAAAATAGACATAGAGAATTATGTCATCTGGGAACCAAACTAGAAGAGCAAATTTCCCTCAAAGAGGTAAAAAGTATAATATATAATATGATAATTACATAGCGTACACGAGATGTATTTTGAACTTTTCGGAAATAAACCTTTCAGGCGCAAGTTCTGTTGCCAAATAATAATAATAGCCAGAAGAGAACTATGTCTTGTGGTTTTCTTATAATCCCTTCCAGCTCCTCACACACACCAAATTATGCTCAGGAAAATGGGGATAACACATACTTTTCAGGGCAAATTCAATAAATTGAACTCTTTGGACCAAAGCACTAGCAAAACAACATTGAAAGATCACAATATTTAACTTCTCTTTCAGAGTACACATAAACATCAGGAAAGAATGAAGATACCCTCATTTAAAAATCATTAAAAATTTTCAGATTTGAAATACCAATGTAAACTTGATTTTCTCAGACTTGGTAGATTTTACTTACAGACAAGTCTTTTTAGGGGTCATTCAATGTTTTAGTGTCTTCTTTACTCTTTACATAAAAAGTTGTTTTACTTTTTGTCTCTCATTTTTTTTCTCCCTAATGATATTTATATCCCCCTCGTTACTGGAAATAAGATAGATGGAAAGGGATAAACCTCTTACGATTCCATTTTACCATATTTCTCCATTGTAAGAAGATACAGTGGAATTCATTCAGCACAGAGTTAAAAATAGAATTAAAACATGCAATGTACATCAAACTGACATTGTACCTTGACACCTAGAAACTGTACAAGTAGGTGGTTTTAGTATTAGAGTAAAAATAAGGACCTTTAATTTTCTTCTACCAACCTCTTCCTTTTTCTCTGTTCATGGAATGTGCCTCTGAGGTGGATGCTCCATTGAATTTTTCCTAATATTTGTGATTTCTTGCAAGCTATTAATATAGCTTGCAATAATATGTGAGCAGCAGAGTTTTGACTGCCATGGGCCTTGGATGACTGCTTTGGTCTGGGGATATTCCTAGGTCAAAGGATGCCCTGAAATTCAGGTGGGTGGCAAGACTGACTCCAGAAATCTAGGTCTACTTTGAGGAAAAATCCAGGAATACTGATCTGGCAAAAACTCTGAAGTCACTTTGGAAGCAGCCAAGATGCTCAGTAGTCTCTTACAGATTAAGGCCAGTGCAGGCATAAACTGGCCAACCATGCCTGCATGCAGTTGGTTTTGGATGACAGGGATGAAGCTTTCTAAGTGTAAACTACAGTGGCGTCAGCTCTCGATCAAGTGTGTGTATATGTATGAGTGAGGAGACTTAATTAAGAAGGTGGGATTGTTGTAGTAATTTCCTTTGAGTACTCATTTAAAATTGACTTTAAATGCTATTAGCTCTTGAGGTGAGGGGAGAAGGAAAGGGAGTAGAAGGTTAATTGCTAAGAGTAAACACATCCCGTGGTGGTTCTGCCATAGGCCACTTGAGAGTCAAATTTAGATCCAGATGAGATCTGAGGTATCTTCTGGGCCATAATCCTTCTTGTACCAGGAATGTTTGTCAGTTGTAGTCTGAATCTAATTTTTGTAGAAGTTTGAAAAATTCCCAACTCTGCTAAACCTTGCTAAGGAGTCTGAAGTCTACTTGAGATACCATAAAATTTTATGTGCTTATTACTATAGACTTTGGAACAAAACCAAATATCAATAAATATACAAACAAAAGTATAAAATATTTCTGGTCATATTTAACTTACTTGATTCTTTGGGTAAGGAGATTTTTTTTTTAAGCCTGGCAAAAATATTTTATTCTGCCATAATTTAAGAGGAGTAACTGCAGTATGGTGTCTACTCTTTTGTCTGTGAATTTTTATATTTTCAAGAGAATGAGAGCACCATAATATTTTTGCAATCATGGTGGTCTCTTTTTCTTTAAATTCTGAAGGACACCATTGCTGCCAGTGTAGAAAATTTCTTCTGGGAGTACAGATAGACTTCCATACAGGATTACTTTGCAGTAAAGTCAGAAATCTGAAGCACATGAATTAAATGGTTAAGCAGTGCTTGCAAGCTGTGATATCAGAGGAAATAACTGCTGTTAAATGAAAGCTGAATAGCAGTGTACAGAGGGAAAAGTTTTCATTTTCATCAGCTAATAATCAAAACAGTTTGACACTGGCCAGACAGAGCCAAAAAATATGGAAACAATTACTGAGTTAAATGAAATATCACAAAATTATATGTTATTTTGCATTTCGAGTTTTTAAGGTAAAAGCATTTCGTGAAGATTCTATTATGTATTGACCAAATAAAAGAAAAATGGTCAGGAGTGGGTTTAAAGGCAAAAGTAAGAAATGTGATATCTTAAGATACAGTGGAAAAATCTTTGGATTATTCTGACTTCCACATGCATAGCTCTACTTTAAATCCCACAGCTCACTGCCTATATTATTAGGTTGGAATAACCAATTCTATAATGGAGTAAAAATGATTTCTCTGACAAGAAAAAGATGCCTTATAAGTCTAGTTGGGGTTTCAATCAAATGCATATCGTTCACTTTGTCTTAAACAAGAAAGTGATGGTGATTGTCATTAAAACTCTTGCTCTGTTTTTACTTTTATGGGACCATTATACCCCCTAACTGCATAACACTACAATAACAAAATCATGTTTCCTGCTATTTCAAGAAATCTGAAATGGTGATGAAAGACATTTCCTACCAATGATGTCAGTGGTTATTTAATTGCCATTAAGATGGTAATGAAACTCTTTCTTGTCACTTACACCTGATGAAGTGTTCTTGATCAGATTGTGTGAAAAAATGGCTGCCATTATATTATTGCTGTTTCTAAAAACTAGATTTTCATTGCTTTAATAATGTTAGCAAAGCAAGCTGAATTATGTTTGGCATTAGCTCTTGAATTATTGCCTCTAAATAGTATTATAAAAAATTAAACTACCTTAGTTTTCCATACTAAGGATAACTTACCTTTTTTTTTTTTGCAATATTGAGAAAAACCTTATTTTTCCATTACTTGAGATAAAAATAAATCACCCACTCTAGATCTCAAATTGCCTCTGTCCTATTAATTTTAACTACCACTGTCATTTTTTTTTTCCTGAAGTCTAGAGCTATGCTTAAGTCACATCCATGGGACATAAAGCAAATTAAAAATTTCTGGATATTTTTTCTTGGCTTGCGATATTAAGGAATACATAATAGTCATCTCTTCTCTCACATTTATCTTGATATTTTCTGTTACCGGATTAACTGCTTTCTTTACTTGTCTACCTTCAAGGAAAGGCTGGGAGAGAAAGAAAATAAACAAAGACTATAAAACAGGAAGAGAACTTATAGCATCAATTCAGAAGTAGAGAAGCAACATGATCACTGGCATAAGAAAGAGTTCCCTATATCTCAAACCCTAAACAAGGCTATTTGATCTTTACCTGAAAGTTGATGATACTATGGTTAGTTGGAAAAAATATCAATGATAGAGTCTATTTCTTAAGCATTATTTTATTTTTATTTTTGGGAGTACATAGTAGGTATATATTTATGAGGTGCATGAGATGTTTTGATATGGGCATGCAATGTGAAATAATCACATCATGGAGAATGGGATATTCATTGCCTCAAGAATTTATTTGTCTTACAAGCAATCTAATTATATTCTTTTAGTTATTTTAAAATATACAATTAAGTTATTATTGACTATAGTCACCCTGTTGTGCTATCAAATAGTAGGTATTATTCTTTCTAACTATTTTTTTTGTACCCATTAACCATCCCCCAATGATAGAGTCAATTTTCTTTACCCTTGCAACTGAATTTGACAATGTGACTTACTTTGGTTAACTGGAAACTGGCAGAGGCCCGTATGATGAACACTTGCATCATACAGAGCTTACCCTATCTTGCTATTCTTTGGAACCCTGAGAATTCTGTGTTAAAAAACTCCGAATGTCCTACTAGAGCTAGCTTGTCCAACCCACAGCCTGTGGGCCACATGCAGCCCAGGACAGCTTTGAATGAGGCCCAACACAAATTTGTAAACTTTTTGAATACATTATGAGATTCTTTTGCGATTTTAAAAAACTCATCAGCTATCCTTAGTGTATTTTATGTGTGTGACCCAATACAATTCTTCTTCCAGTGTAACTCTGGGAAGCCCAAAGATTGGACACTGCTGTACTAGAAGAAGAGAGAACATATGGAACACATATGACCTGTCCTAGCTCAGGTTCCTCTAGACCAACATGCCTGCCAACTCTCAGACATGTGAGTGGGACCATACTAGATTATTCAGTCCTAGCCAAGTTGGTGAGGACCAGAAGATCTGCTCAGTCAATTCACAGACTTATAGGAGATAAACATAATTGTCATTTTAAGTCATTAAGTTTTGGGAGTATTTGGTATACAAGTAAAAGCTAATTGAAACAAATATAAAACTGGAATATTTGTTTTGGATGAAAAATATTGTCTCACCAAGTTTCTGTTTTAATTGCTTTTATTCCTATTATCGAAAAGGTACTTCAGTGGATAAGTTGGTTTTAGTTTCATGAACTCATTGTAGCATGGGTAGCCTGTTCTGTAAAGATTCAATGACTTGAGTCATTCTAGTTGAAAGCTATACATTTCTCTTGAATTCCTGGGTGCCTCCATAAACTTTGTAAGATCTGGTTGCAATAATCTGTCAAGATACCATCACTTTTTAAATTATTAGCCTTTTCATTTCAATTTTGCCTATATGTTTTTAAACCATTACTTTTTATGTGAACATTTGGGAACCAAACACATTAGCTATTGCTAATTTAACGTGACACATCATAGATGTAAGTAACATTAGCACTAACACAATTTTTACATTCCCATTGGAATTGGCACCAAATTCTCAGAACTATCTGAGACTTTGCTGTATTTACTGTCAATAAGAATTATATCACAGATGCATGTATAGAACACGTGTTTGTTCTATCTACTGAGGAATGTTTGTTCTATCTACTGAGGAATATCTGGATGACAAAAATTTATATTTGAATATATGCTCTCTCTCTCTTTTTTTTTTTTTTTTGAGACAGAGTTTTGCTCTTGTTGCCCAGGCTGGAGTGCAATGGTGCGATCTAGGCTCACTGCAATCTCTGCCTCCCGGGTTCAAGTGATTCTCCTGCCTCAGCCTGCCAAGTTGCTGGGATTACAGGTGCCTGCCACCACGCCCAGCTTATTTTTTGTATTTTTAGTAGAGTCGGGGTTTTGCCATGCTGGCCAGGCTGGTCTCGAACTCCTGACCTTAGATGATCCACCCGTCTCAGCTTCCCAAAGTGCTGGGATTACAGGTCTGAGCCACTGCACCTGGCCTGCTTTTATTTTTTAAAAATTGATTGTATAGGTTGTTGACTGAGTGTGAAACTGTTGGTGAATTCAAGAAATTGCAGGGCTTAGAAATTGCGAGCATTCATCTTATTCTAGGGTTGTCTTGCCTATTGTTGTAATTTTGTCTTGACATTTTGATTGATACATGTACTGAATTCCTTTTGGAGAGGTTGATTTAAAAGCTCAAATCACAGGGATGGACAGAATACTTTTTTATTTTTTGTCCAAGATGTTCAGAGTTGCAATCTATTCTTTTAAATACATGTTTTACCAGATGATCCAGCTCTTTGGAACCAGCTGGCTGTATATTACTCTGTTAGAAACTAAGTTTTAAAAACCGCAATCTAAAATTTGGAAGAGTTACCCACCTGGATTAGTGACAACTTTGCATTTTCAAAGAGGAAATATAATTCATGCTAAAAGTTATTATTTTGGAGAAAATTATATGTAATGAGTGAAATTTCATATGTTTAATACCTTGCTCCAGGTTTTATTGATAGCAATTTAAAATAAAATCGTTTAGCTTTATGTCAAGGCAGCTATCAAGCTAGCTGTATATCAAACTGAGAGCACCAGACAGCCCTACTTACGAGTATCAATGAACTCAAATATAGAAACTCTCTCAGTATGAAAGGAAGCAAGTCTACTTAGATCTGGTTTCACATAAAGAATTTATTTTTCTACTTTAACATGTTCCTGTCAATTTTGTTTGAGATGGTATTTGCTATGCAGTAGGTTTAGACTAATCCTGTTGCCTTCTTTTTCTAAAAGAAAAAAATATTTTTATTCGTTTACTTCTGGTGGAGAGGTTAGATTGTATGTGGTCATTCTATTAATAAGAATGGATAAGAATGAATATCTCACCTGTGAGTACAGCATACAGTTCCTCTAGCACTGACATATCAAGTCTCAGAGTATTATGCTTTTTAAAAAGGTAGAATTTAGAGTTAGGTAATTTGGGCCTAATCTGCTGATTTGTTGGGTAGTCTTCAGTAACTCACTTAACCTCAGTTATAAAATGCTTTCAAATCCTTAGATGAAAGTTTCTGTGTTTGAGACAGAGTATCAGACTTGATTCTTATTTTATACAATCCTCAGGGGAAATTTTGAGAGCATTACGTAGAACTAGAATTTGGCACGATAAAATTATCATGGATTTGGGGGTTAAGTGAGCATGTTCAGTCTTTATGATTTTCAACCATTGCAGCAGCTCTGAATGATGGCAAAACATTCGTTTTTGTAGAGACTAGGTGCTGCAGAGAGAAATGAAGGGGGCTTCTCGGTGGCCTGGCAATTAAAGCCAAAAAGAATCTTTGATTCTTCAAAATGGCTTAAACAATGATGAGCATGTGGTGATTTTTCAGCTTTTATCCCCAATGAAGGATTAAGAGATAGTTAAATAAAATGGAATTTTCATTTAAAATGTCTCCCTTCATGGACATCCTGCTTTAGGCATATCTGATTCTGGGAGAAGGACCGGGGAAAGCCCTGAGGTGGCACTGGGCTTCACAGTGTCACACATGTCAGGCCTGGATGCCTAGAATCAGACACTAAAGTGCTATCTCTAACCCTTTCTTTACTGGTCTGAGGATTGCATGTAGCCCTTTGGAAACAGGGTCATTTTTGAGAGGTGTAAAATCTGCTTTTGCCTGTTGGAAGTCAGAGATCTCTTAGATTCCCAAACCAAGGTATGATTGTAGAAGGTGTAATATTAGGTTGTTATTAAAATGAATATTCAGACAGGACTGTGATCAGAATGTATCAACCACAATCCTGTGGTCCAGGTCTGACACTGCACTACTCATGGAATTAACCTAGTGATTATTCTGGAAGCCTGGATATAATTTCACTCCAATCACATTCAAAAAGCTTAGTGAAGGAAACTGAAAACATTTTCAGATTCTTTGAGTCCTTCTACAAAGCCTCACTCTGCACCTATTCCGCACCAGTGCTTTACTTGGTTTTGGGGATATGGTGGTTCAATAGACAGACACTATTGGTATACCTGCTAAAGTAAGCAGCCGCCCTTCTGAGTGATTGTTGTTTTTAATAAACTTTTTATTTCATGTGAATAATAACCATTTTATATATTGTTCTTCATTTTAGAATGCTATGCTTCAACAGTGACTGCAGTCTGAGGTGGTTCCCCGCAAACCATCTAAGATCAACTTATTTCATTTGTCCAATAAGTGTTCATTATAGTAACCTTTATTTTGAGCCTATTTTTTAAGTGCTAGGCACTTTCCCTTGGATTGGAACTGAAGTTGTCCTTGGATTAGTATCTGTAATTGATCTCTGGAAAGGCTACTGCTGTTGTGAGACTGCTCCTGAAACTTGTAATCAGCTTGAAGTGTTTGGTTTTACTTGGTCTCACTGGTTTGTCAACATTTATGTCTTCCTTGACATTTAATAGCTAATGTGCTACCATGTGTTATTCACTACCTTTACATACTCAGCCCCACAAAACTAGCATGTTGTAGATAATAAATACTTTCACCAAACATTTATTGTACCCCTGCAATGCTCTGAGGAAACACAGTGCTTACCTTCAAAGTGCCTTTAATCTAGAAGGGGCAGATAAGGAAACATTTACAATAAAGGATGATAAATGACAAAACAGACATAAGCCTGGGATATTGGTGAAACACAGAAGAGGATTACCTAAGGATGTCAGACTCTAGGATGTCAAAATGAAAAGGACAGAACTCACTTGTACTTGTGATCTATTACTATGTCACAAATTATTATAAAACAAAATGCCTTAAGATGATAATAAGCATTTTTCCCCTTCTCTCACCATTTCTCCACTTCAGGAATTTGGGAATGTTTAGCTGGGTAGTTATAGCTCAGATATCTTTCATGAGGTAGCAGTTGAGATGCCAGCCCAGGCTGTTGCCATTTGAAGATTTGACTGGAGCTCAAGAGTCTGCTGTTGAGGTGATTCACTCACCCAGCTTTTAAGTATGTTTTGTTTGTTGGTGGGAGACCACAATTCCTTCCCACCAAGGTCTTGTCACAGGACTGCTTGAGTATTTCCATGACATAGACACTGGCTTCCCACAGAGTTAGTGTTCTAAGAGAGGCCAAAGCAGAAACCCTAATATCTTTTATGACCTGGATTTGGAAGTATTACACCTGTACTTCTGTAGGTATTCTACTGGTTGCTTAGGCTAGCCATGAGTAAATGTGGTAGGGACTACACACTGGTGTGACTACCAGGAGGTCAGTACACCGGAGGCATCTTGGGGCTGGCGCTCACACCAGTCTTCAGGGCTGTTTAGTGTCTGATTCAGTGCTAGTCCCAAGAACTTTAACTCTTGGCAACTACCACTGATGATGTGGGCCTTTGAATTTCATATATTATAAAGGTTTCATATGTTACTATTGCTCTTCCTTGAGTCATATGGAATAGCAAGATGTTAGGGAAACACTGGATACAATTGTTTCTTAATGCGGTGCTACTGAGAAATTAATCCTGGTGGTGTCATTGGCAGTTAATAGGTTTCAGACAGCATCACAGAAAAACAGTATTTGCTGTTAAACGTGGGGATTACAAAATAAAGTATTATTTATAATAGTGTTGCTTAGACATTATCATGGGGCTCCAAGTGGGAACTTCTTTCCCTGGAGGCTTGATAATTAGCCAGTTGTGTAGATTGACCCATATCGTTTGTAGCTTTAATGTGCATTTCAAGCATTGAGGCAATGAACCATTTAATACTCAATAATGTAAGCATCCTCCACATCCCATCTCAGCATAGTGATGTAGCCAGTAAGTATTTGGGGCTTCAGGCTTGAAATCTTTGTTTTATTCAGAAGGGAAAGTGAATGTTGATGATTAAAAGTTAAAAATTATTACATATATTGGATAACAGTATTCTGCTAATACTAGTTTTAGTTTTGTGGTTGTATCAAATGGTGTT
The DNA here is from genome assembly GCF_007565055.1 of Rhinopithecus roxellana. Taxonomy (NCBI): domain Eukaryota; kingdom Metazoa; phylum Chordata; class Mammalia; order Primates; family Cercopithecidae; genus Rhinopithecus; species Rhinopithecus roxellana. The sequence continues at coordinate 63,908,483 of NC_044550.1, read as the reverse complement.
AGGAAAAGGGCTTTAACTTTTTTGAATTCTATTAGCCCTTGCCCAACAAGCCAACTCATATAAACATATCATCTAAATACAGAGTATTTGTTATATACACTCCACTTCAATATTCTGGATTATTTTAAGCCCATTGTATATAAAAATCTTAGGGCTGCCACCGTTCCAGTCCAATCACTTTCTTCTTCATATTAACATAGCTGTAAATTAATATAGCTAAGACTTTTCAGCCTGTTGGATTTTGGCATGTGTGGTGCATCTGCATTTATCTGCGTAGGATATGGCCCCTTTATCCTAATTTGTCATTATTGGGGAGTGTCAAATTGATTGTGGTTACAGTACCTTTTCTGCCTATATCTTGCTTGCAACACAAATTGGTTATTGATCTTCCCATTTAAAGCAAGATTTCCTGCTTTATAACCACTCTGATACTTTGAAAGAGTGCACAATTTTAGTACCAAGCTTGATAGAGTCTAATGCACTTATGATAGTATTTGATACAGTTTGTAATTTGGTGAAAGTAGAGCTGTATTTAAGCACAAAGTTTCAAGCTGCAGAGATTGGTAAGTATATATTTTAATCTTCCCCACATAATTGATCTTCCTTTGATCTATGTAGGTACCCCATTACTAGCAACACTTTTGCATATAGCTATTATGGTCTCTTCTTTATTCTATATTTAACCTAGGCCCTGGGGCACATGTTTATCTATTTAAATTTGTTGTGTGATATGGATACACCTTCAGTTACATCTTCTCATAGGCCTGTCAACATCTTTCATTCTGTTTTGTCAAAGAGTAACCGTACTCCCTACTCCCAGCAATGCTCCTATTGTCCATTTTATTTCTGTTGAGTTCTGACTTATCCTTTGGACTTCTGTCTTAAGCAATTTTGAGAAAAGAAACTGGACATGGAAGGGGAAACTGGAATATCCTTTAAATATTAGGGATTGAAGATCCCCACAGGCCAGGTACTCTGAAAGAGTAGGAATATGGTATTAAGAAAATCAACAAAGCTCTGAGGAAAGTTTAGGAACTTTGATATAGAACCACACTCATAAACTTCTTCAGTTTTTTATGACCTTATGGTCTGTATTCTCTCCTTCCCAATTTGCCTGAATTGCCAACTCTGATTTTTCCCAGCATTTTTTCTTCCTTTTACCCCTTCCTTTTTTAAAAAAAATATTTTTGAATTTTTATTTTTTTGACATTCAATTTAGAATTTTATTTATAAACAGAAAGTCACTACTGAAACAGACCAGACACTGGGGAAAGTTGCCTGTAGGAGAATCTTAGAATGAAAGACTATGAATCTTTCCTTAAAGCTCATATATGCTACTTGAAATACTAGCAAATGTCATTTTCATTTCTGCTGAATATACATACATAAACAGTATATATGTATGTATTCGAGACAGAGTCTCGCTCTGTCACTGAGGCAAGAGTACAGTGGTATGATCTTGGCTCACTGCAACCTCTGCCTCTTGGGTTCAAGTGATTCTCATGCCTCAGCCTCCCAAGTAGCTGGGACTATAGGTGCGCACCACCTGGCTAATTGTATTTTTAGTAGAGATGAGGTTTCGCCACGTTGGCCAGGCTGGACTCAAGTGATGCACCCGTCTTGGCCTCCCAAAGTGCTGGGATTACAGGCATGAATCCTGCGCCTTCCTTTTACTCATTTGTTTTTCCTCTAGGTATATCCCAAGATCCCTCAATCTTGAAGGAGTCTCACCCTCTTAGCTGCTTCCCTCAGCCTGGCAAAAAGGTCAGGAGGCCGCTTTCTAATGGGTCAGTTACTCACCTCTCCTGGCAATATGCAAGTTCCTCCTTCTGCTGGTAAAAAGAGGGAAACCACTGGGAGAATCTCACACTAATTACCCTCTGTTCCTCATTTAGCTCTTCACTCTCCAGTAGCTCTGAATTACCAGCCATGCCTCTGACTTACCTATTGAATGTTGCTCAAATAATATTTCATGCCTGGGTCACCAGCTCTTCCTTTGTCTACAGCAACCTCCCTTCAAGCATTATCTCTGTCTCCTACAGGTGATTTATTTTCAAATTTTATTGAGGTATTTTGGTACATGATATTTCACCTTTTTAGCCCCCAAATCTGAGTTTCTGAATACTAGGGGAAAACATTTTGAAATGATGAGGTTTAGTGTCAATACAAATTCCCCATTTCTCTTAGCCACATTCTAAACTGCTTTGTCCTCTGGTCTGAACTTGGAAAACTACAGGCACTATTCCAGCTTTCATGAGTCCCCATTCCACCACTACTCCAACTCCTTTTGATAGGTTTCTCAGAGAACACTGTGATTATCAGAGGTTCACAGTGCCAATGTCATCACTCCTCCTTTCTTCCTAAAAATCACATGTTCACATACATCTGTCTTGATACTTTTCTCCTGCTTTAGAGGAAGGGGTAATGCAGTGTAGACCATGTATTTTGACATCATGCAGACAGAATTTGAATCATGGCCCTGGTACTTACTAGTTGAGGGTCATGGTCATTGAATTATTATAGTGTAAGTGTCCTCATGTAAAAAGTGAGCATACTATCAATCTGATGGGAATGATTACATAAGATAATATATTTAGGTACAAAGCAGAGTGCTCAGAACCCAGCCAAAAATCAACAAATATCAGTTGTATTCCTTTCTCCTTACTTCTTTCCAGTGGAGGCTCCTAGCTCTTTTGTGGTCTTGTTCCGTAAACCTTAGAGCTTAGGGTCCCACCCCTTTACTATACACTCATCCTTTTATATAATATACTTCCCTCTAAAACCTGTTTTCCATTTTGCTATTGCCTCTTTTTAATATTCTAGCTTATTCAGAAGGTAATCTAAACTTATTGTCTCATTTGCTATTACACGGATCAGAGATTGACTTTCACCTTTATCTGACCATTTAAATTGCTCACATCAAGGTTTCTAGTATCTAGAATAACATAGATACTTCAAATAACATAGATACTTTTCAATCCTCACCTTTAATAACATAGATACTTTAATAACAGATACTTCAAATAACATAGATACTTTTCAATCCTTACCTTTATTGATCTATCAATAGCATACTACTACACTGATTATTCTTTAAAATTCTTATATTATTCCTGTGTTTCTGACTGCTCCTTGCAAACTCCATCCTCCTGTCTACCTCTTTAATGTTAGAATTTCAGTCTCTTCTCTTCCTTGTCTCTCTGTCCCTTTTCTCTCCATTCATTTCTCCTGAGGTGTTTTCTTTACACTCAACAACTGCAGAATACTAAGTACATGGGGAATGTCAACTAGGATAGACAAAAAGAACAGACTATGGATGCAACTACAGGAATGAAGCTTAAAACATTGTTTTGAAGCAAATAAGTCAAACACAAAAGATTTAGTACCATGTGATCCCAGTTACATGAAGATTATGAACAGGGAGAACTAACTAACATATGGTATTAGAAATCAGAACAATGGTTGCCTGTGGGAGTATGGGGATTGCCTGGAATGGTTCCTTGGGAACTTTTTTGGGCTGATTTTGAGCATTTCATTGTATGTAATATTTACCTAAAAATAAAACGTCATTGAAAGTCTTAGAGATGGTGGTAAAAAGCAAATGTTACCCTCTCTCCTCTACCTTCTCCTCCACCTTTCATGGGATCTTCAGAGTATTCTGTATTAAACAAGGTGGGTCTGTTTTATCTCGGGCTGATTTTGACCATGGCGTGGATTTTGTAGTTCAGAAGTTTGACCATCAGGGTGAGACCACCAGAACTGAGGAAGTAGGAAGAAAAGACACCACTGTATGCTAGTGCTAAACTGGGGCTGACACTGACAAGGTCAGATATTTGGTTGCATGATAAGAAAAGTGTTTGCCAGCTTTATATATAGTACAAACACTGAATTAATATAACTGTGTGCAAACAGTATTTGGTTTTTATATTTCAGATCTTTTCAGCATGCTAGGACTAGAAGAGGGATGGAAAGCAACATATGCCAACCTGCCAAATTCCATAAACCCAACTATTTGAGGAAGTTCTGGTAAAAATGCACAAGCAGTATGAGTACCACTTACTAACATTTGTAACTATGATGTTAATACACTGTAATCTAATTCAGGCAAAGTGAACAAGTGTGAAAAATTCACTTGCCTTTGAGCAATCAAAATGTAATTTCCAAAACTCACATATATCTTAAAATGTATTTATTGATTCAGCGTATTGAGCTGAAATCTGAAGTAATGAGTCAAAGCATCTTGACTAACTCTGGTACATTCTCTGCCTGTAAGGCTGCGTAGACATGCAGATTGTCAAATCACTTTCCATACCATCCAGGGTCTACTGTATTTTTGCTGAAGAGGAGAGCCCTTGATCTGTAACTCTTGCCTTTACACTGAAAAGTAACAAGAAGTTAAATATAATAACTCGTGTCTTTCTAAAGAGATACAACTGTACATATGCAATTGTGAAAAATTTAGCATATTCATGTTTCCCCATAAAAATGTTTCCTTTTACTTTGCACTTTATATAGTAGCTTCATTCATTTATATTTCCTGGAGCCACACTTACTTATTTTATTAGTTCATAGAAATTGGAACCAGTTTATTCTGTCAAGGTACCATAAAGATAGTTTCAGGAAAACAAAGAAGTATCATTCCACATATGAGAAATAATTTTCTGGTTCAATCTCATTTTTTCCTTTATTCTCTTTGTCTTACTGAAAGACTTGTATCCAGGTTGAACTTTCTTCCTTGCCATTCTGCTTTTGCCTCAACATAATACAACCCTCTATTTAAGGCAATATATTCTATTGACATAGAAATGAATTTAAAGTCACAGATTTGACGTACTGACTCCATCTCTTTACTAAGCAGTAGAAGTATATGTGCTGGGAAGCTAAGCCTCTAAACCTCTGTTTAGACATGAACCCACATGGTAATCTCTAAAATTAGGAAGGCTAATTGGATAGCTGTAGATGCCTTAGACAGACTTTTTATTTCTTTCCTTTATTCTATTTGTCAGAAGTTTTTTTATTGATACATAATAATATATGTTTATGGGGTATATGTGATATTTTGATACATGCATGCAATGTATAATGATCAAATTAGGGTATTTAGGATATTATCTCAGAAATGTATCAGTTGTGTTGGGAGCATTTCAACTCTTCTAGTTATTTTGAAATATACAATAAATTATTGTTAACTACAGTCTCCTACCACGCTGTTGAACACTAGAACGTATTCCCTCTATTGAACTGTATGTTTATACCTATTAACCAACCACTCTTCATAGCTCCCTCACCCGCACCCCATCATATCCCTCCCAGGCCCTAGTATCTATCATTCTGTACAGTATCTCCATGAGATCAGTATTTTTAGTTACCATATATGAGTGAGAACTGTGACATTTGTCTTTGTGTGGCTGACTTAGTTCACTTAATCTAGTAACCTCAAAATTTTATTCTTTTTTTTTCTTTTTGAGATGGAGTCTCATTCTGTCACCCAGGCTGGAGTGAAGTGGCTTGATCTCAGCTCACTGCAAGCTCCGCCTCCCGGGTTAACACCGTTCTCCTGCATCAGTCTCCCAAGAACCTGGGACTACAGTTGCCCGCCACCATGCCCAGCTAATTTTTGTATTTTTAATAGAGACAGGGTTTCACCGTGTTAGCCAGGATGGTCTCAATCTCCTGACCTCGTGATCCACCCACCTTGGCCTCCCAAAGTGCTGGGATTACAGACATGAGCCACCGTGCCCAGCCTTATTCTTTTTAATGGCCAAATAACATTCTATTGTGTATATATACAACAAATTATTTTGTTCATTTGTTGTTGGATGCTTAGGTTGGTTTCATACTTGGCTATTGTAAATAGTGCTGTAATAAACATGCAGGTGCAGCTATCCCTTTCATATTCTGATTTAATTTTCTTTGGGTATATTCCTAGTAGTGGGATTCCTGAGTCATATAGTGGTTCTCTTTATTTTTTTGAGAAACTGTCATCCTATTTTCCATAATGGTTGTATTAATTTACATTCCCACGAACAGTGTTTGTTTTCTTTTCTCTACATCTTTGCCAGCATTTGCTATTTTGTTTTTTGTCGTTTTGATAATAGCCATTCTAGCTGGTGTGAGATTATATCTCACTGTGGTTTAGGTTTGCATTTATTTGATGATTAGTGATGTTGGTCATTTGCATGTCACTTTTGTGAAATATCTATTCAGATCCTTTGCTCACTTTTTAATGGGATTATTTTTATTTATTTATTTATTTATTTATTATTATATATTTTTTGAGACGGAGTCTCGCTCTGTCGCCCGGGCTGGAGTGCAGTGGCTGGATCTCAGCTCACTGCAAGCTCCGCCTCCCGGGTTTACGCCATTCTCCTGCCTCAGCCTCCGGAGTAGCTGGGACTACAGGCGCCCGCCACCTCGCCCGGCTAGTTTTTTGTATTTTTAGTAGAGACGGGGTTTCACTGTGTTAGCCAGGATGGTCTCGAACTCCTGACCTCGTGATCCACCTGTCTCGGCCTCCCAAAGTGCTGGGATTACAGGCTTGAGCCACCGCGCCCGGCCTATTTATTTATTTATTTGCTGTTGAGTTCCTTGAATATTCCGGATATTGGTCCTTGTTGGATGAATAATTTTCAAAATTTTTTTTCCCATTCTACATGTTGGCTCTTCACTCTGTTGATGGTTTCCTTTGCTGTGCAGAAGCTTTTAGTTTAATTTAGTCCCATTTGTTTATTTTTATTTTTGTTGCCTGTGCTTTCCAGGTCTTAGCCATAAAATATTTGCCTAGACCATTAGTTTTCTCCATGATAAACCATTATAATATCCAAGGTTTCTCTTATAATTACCAATACCAAATAAATCAATTAATCAATGTTAGGACTTTCACTTGTATTAATTAGATTTATGAAGTCATCTTTATTCCACAATATGCCGTCTAGCATACTTAGTGATGGCCTTCAGACACATACTGTGTGTCTCACTATCTCTCCTTGGCCATAACAGACAGGTATATGTGAAAATGTATGTTTCATGTACAGTTGTTGGGTGTGTTTATTTCGTGCATTTTCTCTCTCTCTCGTCTTCCTCTCTCTAGATACACGCACACACACACAAACACACAATATGTGTATGTGTATGTATATGTATATGTATATAAGGATATTCTGAAAAAATAGATTGATTACATGACATACCCAGTATTTTATTGCCTCTTCTCCCTTTCTTTTTTCCATCATTTAGAAGAAATTTAGTGAGCAAATATGATAAATTGATGTGATTATCTCTACCATTTGGCCTAGTGAGCTTTCGACTTTGTCCTTCCACACTGCTGTTTTACAGCTCTACAGAACTGGTGCTGTGCATACAGATAGGCACTCAGGCTGCAGAAATAGTTTATGTACTTTATTTCACATATCTGGATACACATTGCACCCAGAGACATGGCTCCCAAGTTCCTGTCACAGGAAATTATTGATCATAAACATCCTGAAAATTGGATCTGGTCTCTTTAATATCATATTTGCTGTTGCAATGGAAATGTTTCCTAATAAAATTATCCAGACCTGCCAAACCAGTGTAGTGATCTCCAGTGTAATATGCTGCTTTCCAAGTACTCTACAATTTTATGATACTAATGTCATGTCGCCAAACTTGGCCACCAAGCTTGCTGCAAAAAGTTGAACTCTTAGCAAAAATGCTTTTATAGTGACTCCCATTCCCTTGCCCAGACCAACTTTCAAATCATGAGTGTCCAAATTCATTATTAATTTTTTTTATTATTCCTCATTGAGTTCTCTGGTATAGAACTAACCATTTGAAAACTAATCTTTTTAGTCTACTTTATTTTGATTCAGGGCCTTTTGTTGATTCTTTCCATGCAAATTATTTTGAGGCAAGAGGAAGGACAAAATGAGAATTCATATTTTCAGTCTTCCTTCTTACCAGTGTTTGTGTTTTCTTAGGTTAGTGAGTCAGTGTTTCTGAGATGGCTTGGTTTGCTTTGCTCAGTGGATTTTTTGGTTATGCATGTGTAAGACGTTGATTTGTGACTCTGATGCCCATTTATTCCTTCTTTGTTTTTAATGATTTGAACCCTAACTTAAATATATTTTTTCCAGCTTGTTATAAATATTGTTGTTAGTTAAAGCAATGAGAAGCACAAACAATCCCTGGAGGAAAATGCTAGTGATGTCCTTTTTTATAAAGAGAAATATTGGGTTTGCTTCTGTGTTCTTTTCTGGGACTAAAACTTTTACCTTAGAGTGTGCTATCCTTTAAAATTGTTTTGATTTGGCTTCTTATTCTTATAGGTTTCAGAGTATCTCAGTATCATTTGAAATCATAGAGATTCCTTTATGTACACTCTGTTGGGGTAATTTATAACATAAGACTAATTCCAGGATTTATTCTTGCAGACCCTGTTTAGAATTTCTGCTCTGTATTTATCCCAAGTACAAAAAGTAACCCTTGGTATTCCTGTTACTTGTCTGTAATTTAGTTTCCTATCCATGATAAATCAGTCCTCACCATCCTTTACTCAAAATTAATATAAATGTATCTTTTGGTGTAGAACTTTGTCAAAGGAATTTTGAAAATCAGCATTCTACATAGTACACATTATTTTTATCATAACTTTACTATTAGATACAATATGCCTATGGGAGGAATAATTATCTAATAGTGCAGTTATGATAAAAATGAATATTACTTAATCCTGACTGGAGAGATATAGGCAGAGTTCTCAAGCTAAGGGGTCCTTTTCATTAGAGCAAGAGATTGAATAATGCCAAATAAGGCAAAGTTCTATCCTGATTATTTATGAAACTTGGTCAATCAAGGTAACTATATTCCATACCTGTCATTGGGGTAGAAAATAGAAGAGAGGAATGGTGAAAAGGAATAAAAATATGACCTAAGAAAGGTAGAAAACTCTTCAAAATAGGTGAAGTGATACATACATGAGTATTATACACATATACATAAGTATGGGACTGAAGAGAGTAAAAGAGATGTAAAATGTTTGAATATGCAGGATTTGTCTATCTTAAAAATAATATTTATCTTTATTCCTGTTTGTTATTTAGCCTACTGATTTTGAGGACTGTAATAGTGTGTCAGTTTTTGACTGGAATTAGAATGACAGTTGAAAATTCTAGTCATAATGTGAACATATTTTAAATGAAAACAGTTGGCATCTGGAGAAAAATATAGTCTTTTAAATAAATGCTGTTAGAACAAACAAATGAACATCTGTGTGCAAAAAATAAAAACAAAACAAAAAGAATCTTGACACAGACCTTATATCCTTTACAAAAATTAATTCAAAATGTATCATAGATGTAAATATAAATTGCAAAACTATAAAACTGCTGGAAGATAACACAGGAGGAAATCCAGATGATCTTGGGTTTGATGTTGACTTTTTAGATATGACAACAAAGGCACAGTCCATTAAAGAAAGAACTGATAAACTGGATTTCATTAAAAGTAAATATTTCTGCTGTGTGAAAGACATTGTCAAGAGAATGAAAAGACAAACTACAGACTAGGAAAAATATTTGCATAAGACATATCTGACAAAGTACTGTTATCCAAATTATATAAAGAACTCTAAAAACTCAACAGAAAACAACATGATTAAAAAGTGGGCCAAAGATTTTGAAAACTCACCAAAGAAGATACACAGATGGCAAGTAAGCAAGCATGTGAAAAGATGCTGTATATCATATGTCATCAGGGAAATGCAAAGTAGAACAACCATGAGATACTACCACAAACATATTAGAATGGCCAAAATTCGGAAAACTGACAATGAAAAGTGCTGGCAAGGATGTGGAGCAACAGGAATTCTCATTCATTGCTGGTGGTACTGCAAAATGGTACAGCCACTTTGGAAGACAGTTTGGCAATGTCTTACAAAACTAAACCTACTCTTATCATATAATCCAGCTATCATGCTTCTTGGTATTTACCCAAATGAACTGAAAACTTATGTCTACATAAAAACCTAAACACAGATGTTTGTAGCAGCATTGTTTATAATTGCCAAAACTCGAAAGCAACCAGGATGTTCTCCAGTAGGTGAATGGATAAATAAATGTTACATATCCAGACAATGGAATATTATTCAGTGTTAAAAAAAGAACTAGAAAATTATGAAAATACATGAAGGAAACTTAAATGCATATTACTAAGTGAAAGAAGCCAATCTGAAAAGGCTGCATATTATGTAATTCCAATTATATGACATTCTGGAGAAAGCAAAACTATGGTGAAATTAAGAAAGATCAGTGGTTGCCAGAGGTTGCCAGAGTTTAGGGAAGTGAGGGATATGAAACCAATCCAAAAATCCCATAGATAGATTTTCTTTCTTTTTTTTTTTTTTTTTTTAGACAGAGTTTCGCTCTTTTCTCCCAGGCTAGAGTTTCTTGGTGCAATCTTGGTTCACTGCAACCTCTGCCTCCCAGGTTCAACCGATTCTCCTGCCTCAGTCTCCCAAGTAGCTGGGATTACAGGTGCCACCACGCCTGGTTTTGTACTTTTAGTAGAGACAGGGTTTTGCCATGTTGGCCAGGCTGGTCTCGAACTCCTGACCTCAGATGATCCACCTGCCTCAGCCTCCCAAAATGCTGGGATTACAGGCATGAGCCACTGTGCCCGGCACATTTTTTTTTTTTTTTAAACATAGAAATGGACCCTTCTGGTCTTAAAGCTTGAAACTTGCATCTGTTTTATCTGAGTTCCTTCTTTAAGAAAGAACCCCCAGGACCCTCATTACAGAACTCAAACTCACCAGATCACTACATCCAGACAATGAGATAGATGCTGGACCCCTCATTAATCATGGTTTCATTGGCCCTTCCTAGTTCCTGTTTTCTTACACATTGTTACGTTTCTTCCCTGCCATATAAACTCCTAGTTTAGTTGGTCAGGGAGATAGATTTGAGACTCATCTCCTATCTCCTCTGCCACAGCAACTGACTAATGCCTTCTTCCTTGGCAATAATGATTGTCTCAGTCATTGGCCTTCTGTTTGGTAAGCAGCAGAACCTAGATCAATACTCTGGTGTTTCAGTAACAGATAAGTGAAGTATAGAGGACTTTTAGAGCAACAAATACTCTGTATAATAATGTAATGGTGGATAACATGCCATTATACATTTTTTTTCCATAGAATCTACACCACCAAGAGTGAGTCCAATGTAAACTACAAACTTTGTGGAAGAATGATGTGTCAATGTAGGTTCATTGATTGTAACAAATGTACAACTCTGGTGAGGGATGTTGATAATGGGGGAAGCATGTGTGAGGGTGGGAGTATATGTGATATCTCTGTACCTTCCTCTCAATTTTGCTGTGAACTTAAAAGTACTCTAAAAAATAAAGATTTTAATAGTAGTAAAAAAAAAAAAAAAAAAAAAGAATGGGACAAAACTCCAAACACTTGGCAACCTCTTTACTGTAAAGTCAGTAAGAAAATGAGGATTGGATAGGAGGACTTAACAGTAGTGAGGAGGGTACTGCCAAACTTGCTGAGAAAAGCGGTCTGTAATTGTTACCTCTACTCATTTACCCCATATTCATCCTATAGAATTAGTGGCTCTGTTCTCATCACTCTTTTAAAAGTGCTCTTGGTATAGTTAACAAATTCTTTTTTTTGAGTATATATGTTAAATAAGGTTTATTGTTAGCTTTACTGCCCATAGTCTATAAGATGCAACTTTACAGTGTCTTTGCAAACAGGATACATTTTTTAAAAAAAAGGATCAAAATTTTTCATTCATGTAGCTCTATATGATAGATTACAGTGCAGCACTATTCTTGTCACATTATTATAGAAATACTGTAGAACCCAGCAGCACAGGGTAAGCAACAGAAATACAATCCCAAGCCATCTGAACAAGATGATTTAATGAATCCTTTTAGCGAAAGTTTAGAAAATACAGAGAAGGAAAAAACACATGCATACTGCAGTCATGAGCAAAATACATTAAACACCCATTTCTTCCTAGGTGCAGGAGGTGGGGGGGTGGTCAATGGTGAAATTTCTGAATCTAAAGTGTCTCTTATTCTCATCCTACTTGCCCTCTCTGTATGCTGTGTGGATCCAGCGCAGTTTGGCTTAAGAGTGATGTGAGGGTTAAAATAATGTTAGAGTGACAGTCTCAAATTACTAATTCCACCCACTCTTAAGGAATCCAAGAACATCTATAATTCCATCACAATCATTCTGGGAGAAGTGCTTCCCATGTGCTCCATTGATCAATTCTTGGCTACCTGTGGTTTCTGCCATTTTCCTCCTTTCCTGCTACAGCTCAGAAACAGGAATTTATGTCACAGTTACTGGAGGAAGATGTAACCACTCTTGCTGCTTACCGAAGAGGCCTCTCCTTCAGTCTGCTGATGTTCCCCAGTGTCGGACATCAGTGGCATTGGGGTAACTGTTGATGCTGATAACTGTTGTTGTTAGCAGCTTGTTTTAGTTCCCTATGTAAGTTACTAACATCAGTGTTTCTTCATTATTTAAGTTTACAAATATTTATAAAAATTACGAAACTGGGAATGAATCCTTGGAGCTGAAGCTGGGAAAGATCCTAAATCATTATTTTTTTTAAAATAACAATTTATTGAGATATAATTCATTTCACCCATTTAAAACATACCATTCAGTGACTTTTTGTATATTCACAGAGTTATTCATCCATCACCACAATAAAGTTGAGAACATATCAGCACCCCCAAATGAAAGCCTGTGCTCATTAGCTATCACGTTCCATTTATCCTCAACTCCTAGCCTTAGGCAACCACCAATCTGTTTTTTTGTCTCTGTGGATTTTCCTGTTTTGGGCATTTCATGTAAATGGAATCATACAGTATGTGTTCTTTGTGACTGGCTTTTTTCATTTAATGTTTTCAAGTTTCATCTGTATCGTAGCAAGTATTGGTATGTCATTCCTTTTTATTGTTGAGTAACATTCCATTGTGTGTATATGCCATGTTTCATTTATCCATTCATGATTTGATGAACGTTTTGGTTGTTTTTACTTTTTGGTTATTCTGAAAAATGTTGCTGTAAACACTTGTGTACAAGTTTTTATGTGTATGCATTTAAAAAATTTCAGCTTTTAAGTGCAAGGGTACATGTGCAGGATGTGTAGATTTGTTCCATAGGTAAACATGTGCCATGGTGGTTTGCTGCACAGATCATCTTTTCACCCAGGTATTAAGGCCAGCATCCATTAGCTATTCTTCCTGATCCTCTACCTCCTCTCACCCTCAACCCTCTGACAGGACCCAGTGTGTGTTTTCCCCGATGTGTCCATGTGTTCTCATCATTTAGCTACCACTTATAAGTGATAACAGTGCATGCATATTTTAAATTTCTTTGGGTATTTACCTAGGAGTAGAATTGCTGGGTCAACTCTAGGTTTAACATTATGAAGAACTGCCAGATTGTTTTACAAAGTGGCTGCATGATTTTACGTTTTCACTAGCAATGTATAAGGATTTCACTTTCTATGCATCCTCACCTCATCAACACTTGTTATTGTCTCTCATTTTTATCATAGCCATCTGAGTGGGTGTGAAGTGGTATCTCATTGTGGTTTTGATGTGCATTTCCTTGATGGCTAATGATGTTGAGCAACTTTTCATGTGTTTCTTGGTCATTTCTATATCTCCTTTGGAGAAATGTGTGTTCAGAATCTGTTTAATTCTCAGATGGAGTATATCTTTTTATTATTGACTTATAAGAGTTCTTTATATAATCTAGATAAAAATCTCCTATCAGATAGAAGATTTGCAAATATTTTCTCTCATCTATGTGTTGCCTTTCCACTTTCTTGATAGAATCCTTTAAGCACAAAAAATTTTAAATTTTTGATGAAGTCCAATGGATCTACTTTGTCTTTTGTTGCTTGCACTTTTGACGTTATAACAGAAGGTTCTTCCTAACATGGAGTCATAAAGACTATTCGTTTAGCTCTTACATTTAGGTCTATGATACATTTTGAGTTAATTTTTGTGTATGGTGGAAGGGAGGGATTCAACTTAATTATTTTGCATGTATATATCCTGCTGCCCATGTAAGATGTGTTGAAAAGACTGCTCTTTCCTCACTGAGTTGTCTTGGCACCCCTGTTGAAAATTACCAATTCATTATCCTTAAATCAAACTCTGTGACTCTGATCTCTTTTAATGACGTGGTATTCCTATCCCTCTGGGGGCCACTCAACTCCTCCCATAAGTGTATTTCTCATCAACCTACGCTATAAATTCTCCATTCGGACTTCCAGATTACCCTGCAGCAGACAATTCCATTATGAAACTTTATTGTTCCTTGCCCCCAAGTACACTGCTCATTTTTTTTCTCATGGTTTTCTAGCCTGCCTTTCTCAATTTTCCATGATTTCTTTCTCACCCTGCACACAATTTCATTCACTTCCTGATTTCTGTGCTGGCTCCCAAATCTGGACGGTAATTACAGTCAATACATTTATTCTGAGCTTCAGACCCTTATTTTTGGATGCCCAGAGTTGACAGCAAAGCTAACATAAGTAAAACTGAACCCACTGTTATCTCTTCTCCCCCAAACTAGCTCAATTTCTTGAATTTCCCATTAATGTCACCATCATTAATATAGTTCTTAAGTTGAAATTCCTGGAGTTATTTTAGAGTCTTCTCTGCCTCACCCCCCACATCACCAAATTCTGTTGATTCTACTTTGGGATTCTCTCTAATATCTGGTCCCTAGTGTTTGTCTTATGTCTTAGTTATATTTTTATCATTTTTGTCTACAGTCTCCTACCTGACCTTCCTGTTTCTAAACTTACTCCTTCCAACCCACTGTTCATCCTAATTTCAGTTATTTTTCTGTAACATAAATCTTATAATGTTATTCCTCCCTCCAAATTCCCCAAATTTTCATGGGTTTTTATTGCCCAGAGGATAAAATTTAAATTTCTTTGCAGTGTGCAAACCCCTAAACTCAACCCTTAACCCTGCTTCTTATCTTTCTAGTGTTTTTCTGCCACTCCTCTCCCTCATTCCTAGCCTTTAGCCATATTGAGTTACTATTATTTGTTGAATAGATTCCTCTGTTTTGCACTTCAGCTTTTTGGCACATATTATTCCTGCTATCTGAGTGGCTTCAAATTCTTCAAGATGAAATATTATTTCCATTAGAGCTTTCTCATTTCTGGGTGGTTAGTTGCTCTTTTTTATGCATTTCCTTTTCATGCATTTCTAAAATTTTGAAATTTGTGGCAAATACTGAGATCATAAGATCATGTTATAGCACTTACCCTATTGAATAATATCATTCATAAGGGATAAAGCATAAATTAGGTTTGAATCAATATTTATTGCCTAATGTATATTGATGTATTTAACTATTGAGTAAATAGATGAATGGACTATTTGATATGGCTTGGCTCTGTGTACCCACTCAAATCTCGTGTTGAATTGTAATCCTCAGTGCTGGAGGAAAGGCCTGATGGGAGGTGATTGAATCATGGGGGTGACTTCCCCTTTGTTATTCTCATGATAGTGAGTTTGGTTGTTTAAAAGTGTGTGGTATTTCCCCTTCACTCTCTCTTGCCTGCTTTACCAGGTGAAGATGTGCCTGCTTCCACTTTGCCTTCCAGCATGATTGTTAAGTTTCCTGAGGCCTCTCAGTCATGCTTCCTGTACAGCCCATATAACTGTGAGTCAATTAAACCTCTTTCTTCATAAATTACCTAGTCTTGGGTAGTTCCTTATAGCAATGTGAGGATGAACTAATATACTGTTAGATTTTCCTGCTATTTAGCTTATGAAAGAACTATTATTTTTATCTCACACATTTTATGGAAACTTACTGCAAAATACAAATGTAAGGGAATGCTTATTTAT